>NC_142441.1:102712812-103020416 GCF_059453495.1 Arachis ipaensis | reverse complement strand
CTGGAAGTGGATTTCTGCACTATCTGCACTTAGTTACTCATTTTCTGTAAACCTAAGTTACTAGTTTAATATAAAAACTACTTTTAGAGATTCATTTTGCAACTCATGACATTTTTACATTTCATATTGTATCCTCTACAGCATGAGTCTCTAAACCCCATAGGTGGGGGTGAGGAGCTCTGCTGTGTCTCAATGCATTAATGTAATAACTATTGTTTTCTATTCAATCACGATTGATTCTATTCTAAGATACTCACTCGTACTTCAATACGGAGAATATGATGATCCGTGACACTCATCATTATCCTCAACCTATGAACACGTGCCTGACAACCACTCCCGTTCTATCTGAGCTTAATGTAGTCATTAGACGACAGCTCGAGTGCGTATCTCTTGGGTTTATAATCTACGGACTGAGTCCGGAGGTTGGAAACTTCGTGGTATAGGCTAGGACCAATTGGCAGCATTCCTGGGATCTGGAAAATCTAAACCTTGTCTGTGGTATTCCGAGTAGGATCTGGGAAGGGATGACTGAGATGAGCTTCAAACCTGCGAATGTTGGGCGTAGTGACAGTGTGCAAAAGGACAAGGGTCCTATTCCGACGCTAGTGGGAACCGACAGATGATTAGCCGTGCGGTAGCTGTACATGGTATTTTTCATCCGAGATGAGAAATCCAACAGTTTATTATCCATGTAGAGATCGTACCTGGTATTTTTCATCCGAGAGGATCATAAAGCTTGCCATTGAAGGAAGCCATGCGTGTTTGGAGAAGAAGACAGTAGGAAAGCAGAGATTCAGACGACATAGCATCTCTGGAACCTCAGCCTGTTTCTCATTACTGAATCACAAGTACTATTTATTTCATGTTATTTATTTTTCATAAATACAATCACTCTTATCATTAATCTCCTGGCTAAGATTTACAAAATAACCATAGCTTGCTTCAAGCCGACAATCTCCGTGGGATCGACCCTTACTTACGTAAGGTATTACTTGGACGACCCAGTGCCCTTGCTGGTTAGTTGTGCGGAGTTGCGAAAAGTGTAATCACAATTTCATGCACCAAGTTTTTGGCGCCGTTGCCGAGGATTGTTCGAGTTTGGACAACTGACGGTTTATTTTGTTGCTTAGATTAGGAAAAATTTATCTTTTTGGTTTAGAGTCACTAAAATTGAGTCTTCTATTATTATTTTTGGTTAAAATTTTTAAAATCCTTATTTTCTTTTTCTAAACTATTTTTGAAAATTAAAAAAAAATAAAAACCTCATAATTTAGTCTTCTATTTAAATTCACTTTCATGTTTTAAGTTTGGTGTGAATTGCATGAGTTTATTTTTCTTTTAATTTTTCGAATTATATGTTCTTAGTTCTTTCTTAATCTTCAATTTGTTCTTGTTCATTTTCCTTGTTTGATCTTTAGTTTTTCTTGTTTTGCGTCTTTTCTTGTTTTTCTTGTGCATTTTCGAATTATTAGTGTCCAAGGTACCAAAATTTTTAAGTTTGGTGTCCTTTGTGTTTTTATTTTCTTAAAAATTTTCAAAAATTATTCTTGGTGTTCATCTTGATCTTCAAAGTATTCTTGGTGTTCATCTTGACATTCAACATTTTCGTGTTTGTTTTCTTTGTTTTGATCTAAAAATTCTAAGTTTGGTGTTATTTTATTATTTTTCTCTTTCCTCATTAAGTTCAAAAATTCAATAAAATATCTTTTCCTTTATTTGCTCATTATTTTCGAACTCCTTAGGTTGATTTAGTCAAAATTTTTAAAAGTTGGTAGTTTCTTGTTAGGCAAGTTAAAATTTCAATTTTAAAAAAATTATTCTTCTTAAATCTTTTTCAAAACTCCCTAACCATTTTCTCTCTCTTCATTTTTTTTGAAAATCATATCCAAATTTTTTTTCAAATCTTTTCGATTAATCAAGCATTTTAATATTTTATTTTTTTATTATATTTTGTTTTAAAAAATTATACTCTATTTTCTAATTATTTTATTTTATTTTATCTTATTTTATTTTTAATTCGGTTTTTCCTTAAATAAATAAAATAAAAACAGAAATATTTTGATTTTTCTTTTACTTTATTTCTATTTTACAATCTACAATATCTCCCTTTCTCCATCATGGATCTAAGTGGAAATGAACAGTCCAGAAGGACTCTGGGGTAATATGCTAACCCCACTAATGCTTCCTATGGGAGTAGTATCTGTATACCTCCCATCAGAGCAAGCAGTTTTGAGCTAAATCCTCAGCTCATTATCATGGTGCAGCAAAATTGCCAGTATTCTGGTCTTCCACAGGAAGAACCTACTGAGTTTCTGGCACAATTCTTACAAATTGCTGACACAGTACGTGATAAGGAAGTAGATCAGGATGTCTACAGATTATTACTGTTTCCATTTGCTGTAAAGGATCAAGCTAAGAGGTGGTTAAACAACCAACCTACAGCAAGCATAAGAACATGGAAACAGTTATCAGACAAATTTCTGAATCAACATTTCCCTCCAAAAAGGATGACACAGCTAAGGCTGGACATCCAAAGCTTTAAACAAGAGGATAATGAATCCCTTTATAATGCCTGGGAAAGGTACAGAGGGATGCTAAGGAAATGCCCCTCTGAAATGTTTTCAGAATAGGTAGAGTTAGACATCTTTTACTATGGGCTTACAGAAAAGGCCCAAATGTCTCTAGACCACTCAGCTGGTGGATCTATACATATGAGAAAGGCAATTAAAGAGGCTCAAGAGCTCATTGATACAGTTGCTAGAAATCAATATCGATACTCAGGTAGTGGGTCCTCCATGAAAGAAGAGGCTAATGCAGTATCCAATGAACTTAGTCCTTAAGAACAAGTTACTGAACTCAATCAGTAATTGCTTAGTGTAACAAAACAGTTAGCAGAATTTAAAGAGATGCTACAAGAAACCAAAAATGCTAATGAGAATATGGAAAAACACTTGAATCAGACAAGATAGCAGCTATCTAAACAGATAACAGAAGAATGCCAAGCTGTTCAATCAAGGAGTGGGAAGACATTGAATATCTCAATTCAAAGCAGCAGGAAGCCAAGAAAGGAACAACTAACAGAAAATGACCAAGCCACTGCTCAAAATCCCTCTGAGGACAGTAAGAGCCCAGAGAGGAATGATTCTGGCGTTCAAACGCCAGAAAGGGGGTGAAGACTTGGCGTTAAACGCCCAAAGGATAGCTAATTCTGGCGTTCAAACGCCAGAAAAGGGTGGCAAACTGGCGTTAAATGCCCAAAAAGCACCCAAATCTTGCGTTCAAATGCCAATAAGGGATCAGACACCTGCAAGTGCTGATAAAAACCCCCTTAAGCAGGCTTCTCCAACCACTTCTATAGGAAATAAACCTGCAGCAACTAAGGTTGAAGAATACAAAGCCAAGATGCCTTATCCTCAGAAACTCCGCCAAGCAAAACAGGATAAACAATTTGCCCGCTTTGCAGACTATCTTAGGACTCTTGAAATAAAGATTCCTTTTGCAGAGGCACTTGAGCAAATACCCTCTTATGCAAAGTTCATGAAAGAGATCTTAAGTCATAAGAAGGATTGGAGAGAAACTGAAAAAGTTTTCCTCACTGAAGAATGCAGTGCAGTCATTCTGAAAAGCTTACCAGAAATGCTTAAAAATCCCGGAAGCTTTATGATACCATGCACATTAGAGGGTGCTTGTACCAAGACAGCTCTATGTGATCTTGGGGGAAAGTATCAACCTAATACCTGCATCCACTATCAAAAAGCTTGGTTTGACTGATGAAGTTAAACCAACCCGGATATGCCTTCAACTTGCTGATGGCTCCATTAAGATTCCATCAGGCGTAATTGAGGACATAATTGTCAAGGTTGGGTCATTTGCCTTTTCCACTGACTTTGTAGTGCTGGAAATGGAGGAGCACAAGAGTGCAACTCTCATTCTAGGAAGACCATTCTTAGCAACTGGACGAACCCTCCTTGACGTCCAAAAAGGGGAGATAACTCTGAGAGTCAATGAGGATGAGTTCAAGTTGAATGCTGTGAAAGCTATGTAGCATCCAGACACATCAAAAGACTGCATGAGCACTGACATTATTGACTCCCTGCTAGAAGAAGTCAATATGACTGAGAGTCTTGAATCAGAGCTAGAGAACATCTTTAAGGATGTTCAGCCTGACTTGGAGGAACCAGAGAAAACAGAAGAACCTCTGAAAACTCCTCAAGAAGAGGAGAAGCCTCCTAAACCCAAGCTCAAACCACTACCACCATCCCTGAAATATGCATTTCTGGGAGAAGATGACACTTTTCCAGTAATCATCAGCTCTACTTTAGAGCCACAGGAAGAGAAAGCAGTAATTCAGGTGCTAAGGACACATAAGATGGCTCTTGGGTGGTCCATAAGTGATCTTAAGGGCATTAGCCCAGCCAGATGCATGCACAAGATACTATTAGAGGATGATGCCAAGCCAATGGTTCAACCACAGAGGCGACTGAATCTAGCTATGAAGGAGGTGGTGCAGAAAGAGGTCACTAATTTACTAGAGGCTGGGATTATTTATCCTATATCTGATAGACCCTGGGTAAGCCCTGTACAAGTTGTCCCCAAGAAGGGAGGCATGACAGTGGTTCATAATGAAAAAAATGAACTGGTTCCTACAAGAACAGTTACAGGGTGGCGTATGTGTATTGACTATAGAAGACTCAATACAGCCACCAGAAAGGATCATTTTCCTTTACCATTCATAGACCAGATGCTAGAGAGACTAGCAGGTCATGAATACTACTGCTTTTTGGATGGCTATTCAGGTTACAACCAAATTGCAGTAGATCCTCAGGACCAAGAGAAAATAGCATTCATATGTCCTTCTGGAGTATTTGCCTACAGAAGGATGCCATTTGGTCTGTGCAATGCACCTGCAACTTTTTAGAGGTGCATGAAGAACTGAAGATTGATGGTTTAGAAGTTATAGTAAATTCTCGTTGTAAGTATAATTACTAAACCAAGCAATCAACCTTTCTTACAAAATTTTTGGTTGTCACAAGTAACAAACCCCTTTAAAATTGATAACCGAGTATTTAAACCTCGGGTCGTCTTCTCAAAGAATTGCAGGGAAGTATGTTCTTATTATTGGTTATGAGTCTTGTAAATTGGGGGTTTTGAAAGTAAGGAAACAGTATGTTAAATGATAAGAAAAATAAAATAGTAATAATAAAATAAACTCTTGGCAAGGTAATAGAACTGGAAGTCCTATCCTTATCAATTGTGATGAGAATTGGATTTTAATCCCACTTTGTTAACCTCTAACTATGAAGGTAAATCAAATGGATCAATTAGCTTAATCCTCAAGTCCTAGTCAATTCTTATGGAAAGACTAGAGTCATTGGAGCAACTCCCAATTTCAACCACTGCTTTATTTGACAGCTCAAGTGTTTACCAATTATTAACCCAAGCCAAAAGGGAGAAAATATCTAAACTAAATTAAAAGCATCAATGTAAATAAAGCAAAGCAATCTTAAATCTGAAATACCTCAAATAATATTAATAAAGAAAATCATAACATGAATGTAGCATAAGCCAAATTGAAAAGATAAATATTAATTAAAGTAATAAAATAAAAGTAGAAAAATAAATTAAAGGAACATTGAACTTGTGATGAAGAAGAAATAAACCTAAATCCTAAAACTAAATCCTGAGAGAGGAAAGAACCTCTCTCTCTAAAAACTACATCTAAAACTAAAAATTATGAATTATGAGCTTATGATTATGAATAAATGGAATTTCCCACTTTATAGCATCTAATCTGTGCTTTCTGGGCCGAAAACTGGGTCAGAAACAGCCCAGAAATCGCTGGTTGCGAAATCTGCCACGCTAGTTTTTCGTCACTGCGATGCGTCCGCGTGGAGCATGCGTTCGCGTCGCCTAGCGTCATGGAAACTATGGCATATTATATATCAAATCGAAGCCCCAGATGTTAGCTTTTCAACACAACTGGAACCGCGCCGTTTGGACCTCTGTAGCTCAAGTTATGGTCGTTTGAATGCAAAGAGGTCAGGCTGACAGCTTTGCAGTTCCTTCAACTTCTTGTATTCCTTCCACTTTTGCATGCTTCCTTTCCATCCTCCAAGCCATTCCTGCCCTATAAACTCTGAAATCACTTAACACACATATCAAGGCATCTAATGGTAATAAGAGAGGATTAAACATAGGGAACTTAAGGCCAAAGAAGCATGTTTTCAATCAAAGCACATAATTAGGAAGACAAATGTAAAACCATACAAATAGTATGAATAAGTGGGTAAAGAGTTAATAAAAATCACTCAATTGAGCACAAGATAAACCATAAAATAGTGGTTTATCAGTGCATGCTCTCTATCTTCTCTGATATAGTAGAGAAATTCCTGGAAGTCTTCATGGATGACTTCTCAGTATTTGGAGACTCATTCAGCTCCTGTCTTGACCATCTAGCACTTGTTCTGAAAAGGTGCCAAGAGACTAACCTGGTTTTAAACTGGGAAAAATGTCATTTTATGGTGACTGAAGGAATTGTCCTTGGGCACAAATTTTCAAACAAGGAAATAGAGGTGGATCAAGCTAAGGTAGAGGTAATTGAAAAATTACCACCCCCTGCCAATATTAAGGCAATCAGAAGCTTTCTGGGGCATGCAGGATTCTACAGGAGGTTTATAAAGGGTTTTTCAAAAATTACAAAACCTCTGAGCAATTTGCTAGCTCCTGACACGGCATTTATCTTTGACACAAAGTGTCTGCAGGCGTTTGAGACTCTGAAAGCTAAGCTGGTCATAGCACCAGTCATTTCTGCACCAGACTGGTCATTACCATTCGAACTAATGTGTGATGCCAGTGATCATGCCATTGGTGTAGTATTGGGACAGAGGCATAACAAGCTTCTACACGTCATTTACTATGCTAGCCGTGTTTTGAATGACGCACAGAAGAATTACACAACCACAGAAAAGGAGTTGCTTGCAGTGGTTTATGCCATTGACAAGTTCAGATCTTATTTAGTGGGATCAAAAGTGATTGTGTACACTGACCATGCTGCTCTAAAATATCTCCTCACAAAGCAGGATTCAAAACCCATACTCATAAGATGGGTGTTGCTTCTGCAAGAATTTAATATAGAAATAAGAGACAGAAAAGGAACAGAGAACCAAGTTGCTGATCACCTGTCCCGGATAGAACCAGTAGCAAGGGCGTCCCTCCCTCCTACTGAGATCTCTGAAACCTTTCCGGATGAGCAACTCTTTGCCATTCAGGAATTACCATGGTTTGCAGACATTGCAAACTATAAAGCTGTGAGATTCATACCCAAAGAGTACAGTAAGCAACAAATGAAAAAATTGATTTCTGATGCAAAGTACTACTTGTGGGATGAACCATATCTCTTTAAGAGGTGTGTGAACGGAGTAATCCGCAGATGTGTGCCTAGAGAAAAGGCACAGAAGATCCTATGGCATTGCCATAGATCACAATATGGAGGACACTTTGGAGGTGATCGAACAGCCACCAAGGTTCTCCAATGTGGTTTCTACAGGTCCACTCTCTATAGAGACTCCCGAGAGTTTGTACGTAACTGTGACAGTTGTCAGAGAGCTGATAATCTACAGATTGAGTTGTTTGATGTATGGGATATTGACTTCATGGGGCTTTTCCCACCATCATATTCAAACACTTACATTCTGGTGGTAGTAGACTATGTATCTAAATGGGTAGAGGTAATTGCAACACCCACTAATGATACTAAGACAGTGATGAAGTTCCTCCAGAAGCATATCTTCAGTAGGTTCGGTGTCCCTAGGATACTGATCAGTGATGGAGGCACTCATTTCTGTAATAAACAGCTTGACTCTGCTCTGGTACGATATGGAATTAACCATAAAGTGGCGACTCCATATCATCCACAGACAAATGGGCAGGCTGAAGTCTCGAATAGAGAACTAAAACGAATCCTGGAACGAATTGTAAGTACCCGTAGAAGGGATTGGGCAAGAAGTCTGGATGATGCTCTGTGGGCATACAGAACAGCATTCAAGACTCCTATAAGAACCTCTCCATACCAACAGGTGTATGGAAAAGCCCATGATCTGCCAGTAGAACTGAAACACAAGGCCTACTGGGCAACCAGGTTCCTAAACCTTGATGCTAAGATAGCTAGAGAGAAAAGACTACTCCATTTGAATGAGCTAGAGGAGTTCAGACTCAATGCTTTCGAAAATTTATCTTGAAATTAGTTTAATTATTTTGATGTGGTGGCAATAATTTTTGTTTTCTGAATGAATGCTTGAACAGTGCATGTTTTTTACTTTGTTGTTTATGAATGTTAAAATTATTGGCTCTTGAAAGAATAATGAAAAAGGAGAAATGTTATTGATAAATCTGAAAAATCATGAAATTGATTCTTAAAGCAAGAAAAAGCAGTGAAAAGCTTGCAGAAAAAAACAAAAAAAATGTGGTGAAAAAAAAGAGAAAGAAAAAGAAAAAGCAAGCAGAAAAAACCAGTAACCCTTTAAACCAAAAGGCAAGGGTAAAAAGGATCCAAGGCTTTGAGCATTAATGGATAGGAGGGCCCAAGGGAATAAAATCCTGGCCTAAGCGGCTAAATCAAGCTGTCCCTAACCATGTGCTTGTGGCATGAAGGTCCAAGTGAAAAGCTTGAAACTGAGTGGTTAAAGTCGTGGTCCAAAAAAAAAAGAGTGTGCTTAAGAGCTCTGGGCACCTCTAACTAGGGACTCTAGCAAAGCTGAGTCACAATCTGAAAAGGTTCACCCATATATCTGTCTGTGGCATTTATGTATCCGGTGGTAATACTGGAAAACAAAATGCTTAGGGTCATGGCCAAGACTCATAAATTAGCTGTGTTCAAGAATCAACATACTGAACTAAGAGACTCAATAACACTATCTGAATTCTGAATTCCTATGGATGCCAATCATTTTGAACTTCAAAGGATAAAGTGAGATGCCAAAACTGTTCAGAAGCAAAAAGGCTACGAGTCCTGCTCATCTAATTGAAACTAATCTTCATTAATATTTTTGAAATTTATTGTATATTCTCTTCTTTTTATCTTATTTTGTTTTTAGTTGCTTGGGGACAAGCAACAATTTAAGTTTGATGTTGTGATGAGTAGATAATTTATACCCTTTTTGGCATTGTTTTTACATAGTTTTTAGTATGTTTTAATTACTTTTTATTATATTTTTATTAGTTTTTATTCAAAAATCATATTTTTGGACTTTACCATGAGTTTGTATGTTTTTCTGTAATTTCAGGTATTTTCTGGCTGAAATTGAGGGACCTGAGCAAAAATCTGATTCAGAGGCTGAAAAAGGATTGCAGATGCTGTTGGATTATGAGCCTCCTGCACTCGAAGTGGATTTTCTAGAGCTACAGAAGCCCAATTGGCGCGTTCTTAATTGCTTTAGAAAGTAGACATCTTGGGCTTTCCAGAAATATATAATAGTTCATACTTTTTCTGAGATTTGATGGCCCAAACTGGCATCTAAAGACAGCTTAAAATATCTTGGCGTAAAACGCCCAAACTGGCACCAGATTGGAGTTAAACACCCAAACTGGCACCAAAGCTGGCGTTTAACTCTAGGAACAGCCTATGCACGTGAAAGCTTCAATGCTCAGCCCAAGCACACACCAAGTGGGCCCCGGAAGTAGATTTCTGCAGTATCTGCACTTAGTTACTCATTTTCTGTAAACCTAAGTTACTAGTTTAGTATAAAAACTACTTTTAGAGATTTATTTTGCAACTCATGACATTTTTACATTTCATATTGTATCCTCTACAGCATGAGTCTCTAAACCCCATAGGTGGGGGTGAGGAGCTCTACTGTGTCTCAATGGATTATTGCAATTACTACTGTTTTTTATTCAATCACGCTTGATTCTATTCTAAGATAATCACTCGTACCTCAATATGGAGAATACGATGATTCGTGACACTCATCATTATCCTCAACCTATGAAGGCGTGCCTGACAACCACTCCCGTTCTATCGGAGCTCAACGTAGTCATTGGGCAACAGCTCGAGTGCGTATCTCTTGGGTTTCTAATCTACGGACTGAGTCCGGAGGTTGGAACCTTCGTGGTATAAGCTAGGAACAATTGGTAGCATTCCTAGAATCCAGAAAGTCTAAACCTTGTCTGTGGTATTCCGAGTAGGATCAGGGAAGGGATGACTGAGATGAGCTTCAAACCTGCGAATGTTGGGCGCAGTGACAGTGTGCAAAAGGACAAGGGTCCTATTCCGATGCTAATGGGAACCGACAGATGATTAGCTGTGCGGTAGCTGTACATGGTATTTTTCATCCGAGATGAGAAATCCAACAGTTGATTATCCGTGCAGAGATCGTACCTGATATTTTTCATCCGAGAGGATCATAAAACTTGCCATTGAAGGAAGCCATGCGTGTTTGGAGAAGAAGACAGTAGGAAAGCAGAGATTCAGACGACAGAGCATCTCTGGAACTTCAGCCTGTTTCTCATTACTAAATCACAAGTACTATTTATTTCATGTTATTTATTTTTCATAAATACAATCACTCTTATCATTAATCTCCTGACTAAGATTTACAAAATAACTATAGCTTGCTTCAAGCCGACAATCTCTGTGGGATCGATCCTTACTCACGTAAGGTATTACTTGGACGACCCAGTGCACTTGCTGGTTAGTTGTGCGAAGTTGTGAAAAGTGTAATCACAATTTCGTGCACCAGTAGCTCTCCTTGGAGCGGCCATATTGTCAACACCTAAATCAAAAGAAGAACTATTAGTAGTATTAACGGAAGAGTAGATAGTGCCTTCTTCGAATGACGCGTCGGAATTAGCCTCGGATATGGTTGGTGAATTGGTAAGAACCTTTTCACCTTCCTCAAAGGCTAACCGCCTCCAAGCTTGCCTTATGTGAAGTAAAGTTCTTTTGATTTCTGGATCAAAAGGGGCTAAGCTCGGATCCAGTTGTGAACGCGTCATACAATGAAGGAGATAAGAAGCTCATGACAAAAAGTAGTACTAAGCAAAGGTTAATCCTTACTAACAATCAAATGAACAAACAATCAAATCAAGGAAAATGCAAGTATGTACATATCAACATATTCACACTAATCAACAACATGGCATACATATACAATTCCCCGGCAACGGTGCCATTTTGATGAACGAAAATTCTTATGCCGGTATAGAAATTAGCAATGAATCCAATCGTGAGTATAGTCTAACCGACACACAAATATCGCATCAAACAATTCTAAAATTTATGACCGAGAGTATTAGTCCTGGGTCGTTCTCCCTAGGAATTGCCTTAGAATGCAGATTATTGATTAGAAAGTCTTTTGTGGTTTTGAGAGTTGGTGCAAGTATTCAAGCTAACAAAGTTAAACCACAATTGATTATGATAAAGGCCTTGGCTAAGGGTAAGTATTGGAAGTTTCATCATTGTAGTTTCCTTCAATTGTGAGAGCAATTGATTATTGCTTCACTTAGTTAACCCCCTAATGATGGAGGAAAGTCAAGTGGGAGTAACTAACTTGAGTCACAAGTCCTAGTCTAACCGTAGGGAAGTCTAGCTTTAGTGCACTCCAAGTCAATTAGCAATTCTCAAATTCCAACCAATAATTGATATCCACTACTCAAGTATCTCCAACAACTCAACCCCTAAGCCAAGCAAGAGAGTTCTCCTCCATAGCTAGGATTGTCGTTTCATCAAACATTTGGTGAGCAATTACAGGAAACATGATGAAATTGAGAAAAAGGAATTGAATGAAAGCTATCTAACTCAAGCAATCATCAACAATCAAGCAATTGAATAAAATTCCTCAATTCATTAATCAAAATTCAAAGTAACAAAGTCAAACCTATATCCAAAGTGAGTGAATCAAAAGAACACAAATTGAAAGTAGGAGAAGAGTAGATCTACAACTTGTATCAAAGTAGAAGTGAATTAGCAATGGATCTCACCAAGAAATCAAAGGAGAATTGCAATGGAGAAGGTAAAATCCTAGAGAGAAGTTGGAGTTTCTCTCTTTAAAAGAAAATGTAACTAACTCCTCAAAATATCTAAAATGATGTCTAACTGTCCCAACCCCCCTAATCCTTGGTCATCTTATGCTCTTTCCGCCAGAATTTTTCCCCAAAACAGGGCCTGCAATTGCCTGAAAGCGCTGGTCACGTTTTCTTCTTAAAAAATCATGTGCGGCCATCGGCGCGTACGCGCACAGTACGCGTACGCGTCCCTGGGGTTTTTTTGCGACCTACGCACAGGTGCGCAGTGCGCGCGCACGTCCAAGGATTTCTGGCCCAGCCATATAAGCACGCCGGCTTCTCGTCTCGGCTCCATCGCGCCGGCTCTGAGAATGCACATCCGCGCGTACGCGTACGGTACGCGTGCGCGCCCATGCCCAAATTCCAAAACTCTAATTTTTCCATGCTCCTTCCATTCATGCATGCTTCCTTCATCCCTCTTATCCATTTTTGCCCTATAAAAACAGATCACAGAATCGAATGGTAATGGAGGAAGATTAAAATATATCTAATTCAATACAAAAGAAGCATGTTTTCATCCATGAGGCAAAATTGGGAAAGAAACACAAAATCATGCATTTTTATATGAATAAGTGTGAGAGATCATTGATAAGACCCTCAAAATTCATACAAGATAAACTCTAAAAGCGGGGTTTATCATGATGCATAAGACAATGGCTAAAATTTCCTTTTTGATAGTGGAATAGCTTTGTTGAGTATTATTCCAATGTTTGGATGTAAATGCAATGATACATTCTTTATCATGAAATTTTTGTTTTAAGATACCACCATATCCTAAATCAGATGCATCTGTTTCAACTATTTTGAATGCCTGAGGAACAGGTAGGTAAAGACAAGGGAGGTTGTGAACTTTGGTTTTAAGAAATCTGATGATATCAGAGTGTTTTTTCGTCCATGGCGGAGGGTTTTTCTTAAGCCTATCATGAAGAGGCTTAATGAGATTGTTAAGATTTGGGATGAAATTCGAGACATAATTAAGGCATCCTAGGAACCTCTGGAGTTGAGGTTTGTCAAGGATATAGTCTGGGAATTTTTCTGCAAACAAAATTGATCGTTCGATTGGGGTTATAGTTCCTTGGAAAATCATATGACCAAGAAAACGAATTTTTGTTTGGAAAAGGACAATTTTTTATTTTGAAACCGCAAGTCCGTTTTCTGGATGATGTACATAAAAGTTTTAACATGTTTGAAATGTTCTTCTAAAGTTTGAGAGAAGATTAAAACATCATCTATGTAAACGATTGCAAAGTTTGAATATGGGTTACAGATATCGTTCATTATTTTTTGAAATTCAGATGGAGCATTTTTCAGACCAAACGGCATTACATTCCATTCATATTGACTGAATGGGACTATAAATACAATTTTATATCTATCAGATTCTTTAATCTGGATTTGCCAAAAACCGGATTTTATATCAAATTTTGAAAAGATATTTGATGAATTTAACCTATTGAGTAAATCCTTTTTGTTTGGGATAGGATAACAAATCCATTGTAAGGCTTGATTCAATAGTTTGTAATTGATAACAAGCCTGGGAGTGCCTCGTTCTATCTCAGCTTGCTTATTGACATAAAAAGCTGAGCAAGACCAAGGACTCTTGCTAGGACGAATTAATCCTTTATCCAAAAGATCTTTAATCTCTTTTTGACAATGCTGCAAAAGCTGCTCATTCATTTGAATAGGGCGGGCTTTTGTTGGAATTTTTTATTCTTTGAAACCTTTTTCATAGGGAAGATCAATCATGTGTTCTTTCCTTTTTCAGAAGGCATGAGGCAGATCAGAACAAATAGATTTTTCAATTTGGTTTGAAAGAATTTTGATTTTATCTTGAATCCTTGGTTGAGAAAGTTGTGATTCAAGGGTTTTGAAAGAGATTTCTTCTTTCAAGAAACAAATTTGTTTGGTTTTGGATTTAATTAGGTTTAGAGATTTCTGGGTTGGTGAATCTAGGAATTCAAAGAAAGTTATATGTCCTCCCACAAAAGAGGTAAGTCCAGGAAAATCTGCTAGGTAGGGAAACAAAAGGATTACAAAAGGTGTCCCCAAGACTACATCATTTTTAATATCCTTTGCTATGATGAAGTTGGTTGGAATCCTAAGATTACCCTTTTCAACAAAAGCATCGGTTAATTTGAATTTAATATTTAGTCTTTCACCCGTTATCGAGCTAAGACGTTCAATAGTCTTTTCAAAATACTTTGTGGGGATCAGGCCTTCTTTAATACAATTTGAATCTGCACCTGAGTCAAAGAGTGCGATGGTTTCAAGAACAAAATCTTTAACGACAAGTCGGATATTAACACGATGTTTCATAAAAGAGAACACATTTATTATTCTCAAGATTTCTTTTCACTTATTGTCGTTAGAAATTTTATTTTCTTTTTTTTAGAAAACTCAGTTTGGTTTAAAAGATGATCAAGATCAAGTTCTTCGTCATCAGACCCTTCTTGTTGCATTAATTGCGAGAGAATAAGTTGATGATTGTCCTGATTTCTTTTGATCTCTTGGATTTCCCTTTTGAGGTTGTTGACCTCTGTGTGGAGATCCTGAATGGTTATAGGACGAATAACTTATTTTTCTAATTTTTTGAAAATGGGTTTGACATCAAATTTATTACTAAGGACAAGGTTCTTGGATTTCTTTCCCTTTTGTAAAGATTTTTTAATTTCAAAAGAAAGTCTTTCTTTTGTTCTGGATTCTCAATAGCCTCTATAGCATCAAATAAGAGATCTTGATCTTTGGATAAAACACTAATTTGCTTGACATCAAAATCTGAGGATGATTCAATATCATCAACTTGGATATTATTGATATCATCCGAGGATTCTGGTCCAGATTCGTCATCTGAACTTTCAATTAAAAGATTGTTAATCTGTGCCTCAATCTAAGGATCAAGGTTCAGATTATTAATCTTTCCTTTTAACCTACAGTACTTGCTAACATGTCCTAATTTTTTACATGTATAGCAAATAATGGGGTTTTTTTGGGGATACTTTTGAAAATTCTTTTGGAAACCTTTGTCATTCTTGGTTCTTTGAAAACCTTTTCTTGGTCTTCTGAAATTTTTTTTAGGATAAGGTTTAAAAACTTTTTGATTGGATGGTCTTTTAGTTTTCCTTGGATGACAAGCAGAAAGACCAAATTGTTCACAGAAAGTTCCCAAATCGATACGATTTTGTTTTTTCTCACGAGCAAGTTGCTATTGGATCTTATCATCTTGACAGATCTTTAGAGCAACCTTTTGGATGAAAGAGATAATTTGACCATAACTTAACGCATCATAGGAAATTATCCCATCTGGAGTTAAGCTACGAATTTTGTCCCTTACTTTATCTACCAGGGTTTTGCAATGTCTGGCTAGGAATTTCTCCTTCCAGAAGGACTGTTGACTGTCTTCTCTAGTGTAGACCCTAGTAAGAAAGGTGTCTTTGTATCATCTAAAGTCAGACAAGGTTTTGCATCTGAGATTGGAAAGTAGTTCAGTAGAACGATCTTTCCAAAGAGATGGATCACCTATGAAGTGGCTTGCTATAGTAAAGATTAAGGTGTTAACCGCATTAGGGATAGGTTCCATGTCATCTCCAATGATGGGTTCGTTTTGATCGTTATCCTTTATGGCAGAAAAGATTGCTTGTTTTTGGTCATCAGAAAGGTAGTTATCCCACTATCCTTTGAATTGACTAGAGAATCCAGAAACAATAACATTGGCTATTGCTTCCTCAGAGGTGTCATGAGCAGCTTGATAGGATGTGCCTACCATGGTCATATGCTAAAGCATATTCATGATACTGTATTCGATTTTGCAATCTATGTTCCATTCATAAACATTATTGGCATTGAAGTTGACAAAACCTAGTTCCCGTTCTTCAAGAGCTAGATCAGGAGCAGACATACGATTATAACTAAGCGCAGAGGGTTTGGTTAAACCCTTCCACTTAGTTATGGAATTGGTCATGATTGAGCTTACTTTGAGAGATGATTTACCTGAATCATCACTTTCATTAGAAGAAGACTCATTAGAGTCTTGGTTAAGGGCATTAATGGCTTTGGATGCACGGGTTTTATCCGAGATGTAGATTCACCAGAGTTTGTAGGAGTTTTAGGGACAATATTAAGACGATTTAGAAGTTGGTCGATCTTTTGCATGACTTCAGAATCACTAGATTCTTGTTTTAAAATAGAAGTTTTAAGACTTTGTTTAGCCTTGTTACTCATTTTGAAAGGTTTAAAATGTGGGTTTTTAATAGTTTTGGAAGTAGAGGCTTCAGGAGTATTTTTCAAAGACAAAAGAGATCCTGAAGATGAAAGGTTGTCACCCAGACATTGCAAAAATTTATTAGTATAATTTGATTGCTCAATGAGATTTTTAATATCTTTTAGGATGACAGCTTCATCTACGTTTTTTGTTTTAAATGGAGAGGCCATAACCAGGCTATGTCCTTCCGCATTTGAAATAACGAAAGATTCTTTTGGAGAAAACTCAGATCTAATTAAATTTGCATCTTTAACTTTCCAGGTTGAAATAACATTTGCAGATGACGAAAGTTTTTTATTTTTAAAAGGATAATTGATATTGTTTTTGATGGAATAAGCATGAAACCATTTGAAGAAAGGAATATGCATTTTGACTTCATTGAGAAAACTGTAATATTTTTCTTTGAATGATGAGATTTGAGAAGCTGTATATGTACACAAATACCATTCTCTATGGAGATCATACTCCTTAGAGTAAAGGTTTTTACGTAGGGCTTCTTTATTTATAACAAATTCTATACTATTCATGGGCACCATCATTCATAGAAGAATATGTTGGAGATTGAATGGATTTAGAAGAATATGTTTCAGATTGTAATTCAACATCATCATCAGTTTGATAAAATGGTTGCAAAATATTTGCATTATTTTGTACTCCTGAAATGTTAATTCCAGAGTTTACAGATCTAGGAATTTTACTTGAAAACTGAGATTGTGAAGTCACAGAAAAAGATCTTCTTGCTGAAGTAAAATCATTAGATGTTCCTGCTTCAGATCTTGAAGAAAAAGAGTTTCATTTGTCGAAGAAAATCTCTACTTTCCTTGATTCATCTTGTTTTATCTCTCGTAAGAGAGGTGCTTGTCTAGGTTGCGTTGGAATGGCTCGATCAATTGACCATGACTGGGGAAGGTCAATTTCATCCTACTTAATGAGCTTTGGGACCGTGACGTTGGCCTTTGTCATGTCTGTGACAAACAAAGTGGTTTCACGATCTTGGCATTTAAGAAGGACTCTGGAATTACAAGTGTTCATGACCTTGTATTGAATCCTATAGATTAAGGCGGCTAGGATGGATCCTTCTTTCATGTTAAGACCATGAATTCGGATGTTTAGGAAGAGAGAGTCAAGGATGTTGACATCTAACAAACTGACCATTTTGTTTAGAAAACAGTTGAAGTAAACCAAACCGTGTCTAAGGCTTGTTTCAACTGTTCCGATTAAGGAATCTTGGAAATCATTGTGCCTAATGTCTCTAAGGCACATAAGGATGGAAGCATTCAAACCTTCTCTGATAAAAGGCTTGACAGCGACTTGGACACACCCTATGTGAAGATATTTGTAGTGATGGGCATGTTCTCTGACAGATTGTTTGGTTAAAAGATGGAATTTCTCACTGGTGTTCGGTCCTAGAGGAATATTGTTTTCAGCGGTTTTGATAATGTAATCGGATTTTCTTTTGTTGTCCTTAGGGACATATAACTCATCTTGAGGGATATTGGGTATTTCCCAATTGTCTATGGCTTGATTGATATCTTCGAAGCAAACTTCTTCTTCGAAGATGTTATGTTTGGGAGAAAGTTCCTCATTCCGAATTACTTTCTCAGTAAGAGGATTTGAAGAAGAATGGGGTAAAGAAGAAGATGATGAAGATCCCCTAATGGAGAGATGTCTAGAAAGAGAATGGAAGAGTTTAGACATATATTTCAAAAATCTGATATCATTGTCCTCCTTTGGTTTAGAAAGAACATATATATTATCACTAAATTATCACTCAAATTTTTCAATATGGGAATTATAACTCTTTTTTTTATCAATCTTTAAATCCATAGCCACCAGGAGTTCTTACGTTCAGATCTTATTACTTTCAAGAACATCGTCAAATTAGCCTTACTGCCCAACAACAAGGGTCTTACTGCTACAGTTCCTTTAAGTGATAAGATTAAATGGCCCGTACTTCCAGATTTAAAGAATGGTCTTTTTTGTTATGTACAGAAAAGAAGAACATGAATAATAAATAAGAACATGAACAGTAAGTATAACTTCCAGATTCATGAACCTCAGAGATAGTTATATATATATATATATATAAAATGAATAGGGATATGCTCATCTTATTAATTATTTGGAATGTTGATGCATGATATGGGTGAATTGAAAAATGATAAGATGAGGAGATATTTGTTGTATTGATATAGATGTGTTGTGTTGATGGATATAAATAAGGTAAGTTGAGATTTAAAGAAAATGGAGGTTTGAGATTTTGAATGAAAACTTGATTTTTACGAACTTTGGAGGTCCATAACTCGAGCCTCAAATTTTGGTTAAAGATGAAATTTATTTCAAATCAAAGAGGGTTTTATAAGCTTGAGAACGGTATAAATTTTGCGGAAATCTGAATTCTGTAGAGGAAGTTATGGACGCCGGAAACTTTGTGCAAAAACTAAAATTTTTCAAGTACATCATGATCAAAATTTCTGGTTTGTGTGCATACGCACAGTGATGTACGCACGCACCCAGCAGTAGCAACAATTTCAGTTGTGCGTACGCACGCCTTTGTGCGCACGCACTTGTGTTTTACAGAAAATGTGCGTACGCACGCCATGGTGTGCACACACACACAGGGGTATGCTTACTGCTGGTAGCGCTCGCATATCTGAGGCGCAAGCACACCAAGTAGTTTTTGGCTGGTGTGCGTACGCACACGACTAAGCATGCCTGCTGTTGAGAGCACTCGCACCTTTTAGTGCGTATACTCCACTCTGAATTATTTCACAATTGTGCGCATGCACACTTGTGTGCGCCCGCACATACTCTGTTTTTCAGCCCTTGTATTTTTGTGATTGAAACATGGTTTTAAACCTCTAAACCTCTATTTTTATTCTTTTAACCCTAGATCTTATTAGTAAGCTTAGTGATAAGTTGGAGCTAGGAAATAGAGGTAACTTGGAGATGAAGTAAGGGGTTAAAAGTGATGAGTTATATGAGAAGGATGTGTATGCTTGGAGAATATATGATGCCATGGCTATGACGAACAATTATGTAATGAATATGAATGATTATAAATACTTATGTGGCTTATGTATTTAATGTTATCTGAGATATAAGTTTCTCTGGGTAGAATATCGTGGCTTGCCACGACGTGTACCAGGTTGAGACTCGATACTCTGTTGACCCTACGTCGTAAGGGTGACCGGGCACGTATAAATTTTCGGAAATGGATATCCCCATTGAGTAAGTTATGTATGAATGTACGAATGTATGAATGAAATGAGAAAAGCTATGCATAGACTCATGGCGATGCACGATGAGGGATAGTTCAAGGGTTTCGGACTTATCGGGTTGTCTTGATAACCGACAGATGAGCCTCATCAGCCATAGGACAGGCATACATCATGTGTATTTTGTTTGTTTGTTTACTATGCCTTATTTGGGAATGCCTAACTGAATTTATTATGTTAATTGTAATCATTGCTACTTGCACTATGATGAGCGGATAATTTATATGCTTTTTGGCATTGTTTTTAGTATGTTTTTAGTATATTTTAGTTAGTTTTTATTATATTTTTATTAGTTTTTATTCAAAAACCACATTTTTGGACTTTAATATGAGTTTGTGTATTTTTCTGTGATTTCAGGTATTTTCTGGCTGAAATTGAGGGACCTGAGCAAAAATCTGATTCAGAGGCTGAAAAAGGACTGCAGATGCTGTTGGATTCTGACCTCCGTGCACTCGAAGTGGATTTTCTGGAGCTACAGAAGCCCAATTGGCGCGCTCTCAATTGTTTTGGAAAGTAGACATCCTAGGCTTTCTAGAAATATATCATAGTCCATACTTTGCCCGAGATTTGATGGCCCAAATCGGCATTCCAAGTCAGCATAGAAATTCTGGCGTCAAAACGCCAGAACTGGCATAAAAACTGGAGTTAAACGCCCAAACTGGCACAAAAGCTGGCATTTAACTCCAAAAAAAGTCTCTACACATGAAAGCTTCAATGCTCAGCCCAAGCACACACCAAGTGGGCCCCGGAAGTGGATTTTTACACTAAACACCCTAGCTTACTCATTTTTTGTAACCCTAGGTCACTAGTTGATTATAAAAACCACTTTTAGTGATTCATTTTGTACCTCATGACATTCTACACGTTTCATATTGTATCTTCTACGGTATGAGTCTCTAAACCCCATTGTTGGGGGTGAGGAGCTCTGCTGTTCTTCATGAATTAATGCAATTACTACTGTTTTCCATTCTATCACGCTTGCTTCTATTCTAAGATATTCATTCGCACTTTAACCTGATGAATGTGATGATCCGTAACAATCATTATTATTCTCACCTATGAACGCGTGCCTGACAACCACCTCCATTCTACATGCAATCAAGCTTGAATGTGTATCTCTTGGGTTTCTAATCTAAGATTGGAACCTTCGTGGTATAGGCTAGAATTACCGGCGGCCATTCTTGAGATCCGGAAAGTCTAAACCTTGTCTGTGGTATTACGAGTAGGATCTGGGAAGGGATGACCGTGACGAGCTTCAAACTCGCGAGTGTTGGGCATGTGACAGACGCAAAAGGATCAATGGATCCTATTCCAACATGATCAAGAACCAATAGCTGATTAGCCGTGCGGTGACAACGCATTTGGAACATTTTCACTGAGAGGACGGGAAGTAGCCATTCACAACGGTGATGCCCAACATAAAGCTTGCCATGGAAGGAGCCTTGCGTGCATGAAGAAGAAGACAGTAGGAAAGCAGAGATTCAGAAGACAAAGCATCTCCAAAACCTCATTCTGTTCTTCATTACTGCATAACAAGTATTTATTCATGTTCTTTTACTTTTTACAATTAAATCTGAGAATTATTGTTATCCTGACTAAGAGTTACAAGATAACTATAGCTTGCTTCAAGCCGACAATCTCCATGGGATCGACCCATATTCACGTAAGGTATTACTTGGACGACCCAGTGCACTTGCTGGTTAGTTGTGCGGAGTTGCAAAAGTGTGATTGTAATTTCGTGCACCACACTACTTGTCTCCTACCTGTGCTTGCAATTGTCTGTTTGTCTATCTTTGCAAAATTCACTGGAGATGGAGGAACGGAGGAAAGGTGGACAGGTTGACTGTTAAGGTTAAGTTTAAGTTGAGTTTAGAATTCTCTAGATACCTACCCCCTTTTATGGTTTCTGTTTAGTAACTTAAGCTTTTTAATCTGTGTGTCGGCATTCTAGGATTGCCTCTGGCATTTCCAGGACCTTATATATTATGTGCGTGGCACCTTTACCATGCTGAGAACCTCCGGTTCTCACCCCATACTGTGTTGTAGTTTTTCAGATGCAGGTCGAGAGGCACCTTGCTAGGCGTCTGGACTTTTGAAGTGGAGTGGTTCTTGGGTTCTTTTGTTGTTAGTTTATGTACATATGTACTTAACTTTCTCACCGAATATCTTGTTTATTTTCTTCCTCTTAGAGGTTTAAGGAGATCTAGGGTCTTACCTATGTATTTTAGGTATTTTGGGATATGTATATATGTATGTAAATATTCTCTGGCCAGCCTTGGCTTCGTAGGCTGAGTTAGGAGCTAGATATTTTATATCCTTGACTCTCTACCCTCAGTTTATGTTTATTTATACTTATGATCTTTAGGTTTCTTAGCACGCAAGTAATCTCGTTTCCTGAGTGTCGTGCTTTTATTTTTGCGATTTTGTTTCACCTGTTTTTTTCAAGACTCCTAGTTTATTATATTCTTTCCGCTACTATATGTATATATTTTATTTTAGAGGTCGTAATACCACACCACCTCTATTTTACGGCTTAAGCATAAAGCTCTGTGTGGTAGGGTATTACATTATGGTATCAGAGCAGTTCGTTCCTGTAGAGCCTGAGGGATGGACTGACTATGCTTCTGGGCATACTCTAAGTGTCTATACATGCTATTTAGGATATCTGACTGATATATATGCCATGAATGCTCATGGGCATGCATTTCAAACTTTGAAACACTAGACTTGCGATATTGAGACTGATCACCTTGATATCACTTGTTTGGTGTGAACAGCAACCAAATGGCATCTTATGGGCATGGTCGTAGGCATAATCAAGGTTCGGAACGGAGAGGTAACGAGGTAACCATACCGGCAGGTAGTCTGACCAATTTTGTGACCGCGATGACGAGTGCTATTGCTGCCATCGGTGCTGTTGCCGCTGCGACCAACCGAGTGATGGATAGAATAGAATCACAAGCAAGGACTGGCAACGATGTTGGTAACAAATATGATGGTGGAAATAATGTTCCGAGTATAGGGGTACCAGTGGGTTATCCGGAGCAAGTTAACACAGGTCAGGCAATAGGAGAAAGCTCAAGGAGGACTGAGGTAGCAAGGATTAATCGCTGGGAATCCTTCACAAAGAAAAAGGGAAAGATTACACCTAGGAGCCAAAGATTCAAAAGGGTCGTTATGTCACTTAACATTCTCAGTGCTAGAACAATAATCAAAGAAACGACAACTGTCAAGGACAGGATTCAAAAGAGCATACTAGTACTTGATGACATGTCATCATGTCATCTTTTTCTATGCTTTTTTATACAAGAAATTGATGATTATTGCTTAAATATTGAGTGTTTTTGTGCTTAAATAGTATATTTCTTTGATCTTTTGATTTTATAAACTTTGTAGGAAATAAGTAGAAAAAGAAGCAAAAAAGGACAAATTAAGCTCAAAAAAGAAAAGAAGAATTTTGGGGCACACTTTGAAGTTTGAGCACGTTTTGGAACCTTAGGCCACGCTTTTAAAAGCGTGGCCCATGACCATGAAGTCGTGGCATTTAGTAACATGATACATATGCATTAATGCCTTATGCATGCATTATCATGAATTAATAACTAAAGCATGCATGCATTTAATTATTAATGCCAATTAAGAATGAATGAAATGAATGAATGCTACGTTAAGTAATTGGCATTACTAATAAAGTTAATAAAAGCATGCATGTAGTATTAATGTATTATTAACGCCATCAATTCTTTGCCAAGGCGTGAATGAAAGAATACATGCAGTACACTATTAACGCCATCATGAACCATGCGTGAATATAAATTGCTAAAGACATTAATAATATTTGTGGCAAGGAACGCTGCAACGCTCCAAACAAGGAGCGCTCAAAGTGAGCGCTACACTCACTAAAGCAAGCGTTTTCGGGCGTTTCAAGTTGGAACGCATTGGCTAGCGCTCAAAATTCTAACGGGGCGCTCACTAAGAGAGCACTAATTGAGGGGAGAAGCGCACATGAGGAGCAGCGCTCAGAAAGCGAGCGTGGCGCTCATTAAGGGAGTGCTAATGAAGAGGAAATGTGGCACGTGAGAGAAGCACGCAAGGAGTGAACGCTGTGCTCATTGTCTCAACGGAATGCTCCACTGGAAGCTAAAACTCTGGCTCAGTTAATTTCAATTCAAGCCCATTGATGCTCCAAAGCAAGCAGAGCCCAATTGACATCACTCAAAGGCACAAGAAACAATTAGAATAAGAATTTTATTTGAATTGTAATTTGTTTTCAATTTCAATTTCATTTTCATTTTGTAAAGCCTATATAAGGGCACAAGTTTTATTTCATTATGGGATTGGGGAGGCAGGCTTTGCTAGAGAGCAGTAGGAGTAGGAGTAGGACTAGAATAGAAAGCTCTCTTTGATACACTTTTATTTTTTTGCACTTTCTATATTTCAGCCTTGAATTCAGTTTATGAAATTTCAATTTCTGCAATCCTCTGCTACAATTTCCTTTTCTACAATTTTACCTTTCTGTTTATATTCATGATTCAATCTGATTTACTCTCCCTGCAATTTAATTTTTTGCAATTGCTCTAAATTCTGATTTACTGCTTTCTTTAAATTTCCTACACCCAATTCCCTTTACAATTGTTGCACTTTACATTTCTTGCTCTTTAAGATTCTATCAGATTTACTTTCTGCAAATTATAATTCTTGTAATTTACTTTCTGTTGCTTCAATTTCACCCAATTCACCATTGTTAGCTTGACTAAACTAATCACCTCACTAAAGTTGCTTGATCCATCAATCCCTGTGGGATCGACCTCACTCCTGTGAGTTATTACTACTTGATGCGACCCGGTACACTTGCCGGTGAGTTTGTGTGGAATCATTTTTCCCTCATCAAGTTTTTGGTGCCATTACCGAGGATTGATATAGATCGACAATGATTAAGTGGGTGAGAAGTCTAGATTAAGCATTTTCTTTGTTTTTTTTTTTCTATTTTAAACTGATACCAAGGTGTTTGAGTTATTGCCTCACAAAGAAATTCTTCTCTGTAACATGAATTTCAATTTTCATTGGTGATGTGTTTTACAAAATTCAAATAGAGTTCAACTCATCTTATGATCAAACAAATTTCATGGAATATTACCCATCATCACAATATGATTCAAGTCATTATCCTAATGATGGATGGGAATATCACCAAGAAATTGCAAATTCTGAGCACTCCAATCAATGGAGATATGCTTCAGAACCACAAGATGAGCAAGAGAATCATATGGGATACTTCCTACCACCACACAATGATTTAAGTCATTATTCTAATGGTGGCTGAGAGTATCACCAAGAATTAACAGATTTTGAGCAACCCAATCATTGGGGATATGCCTCAAAAAATGATCAAGACAATTTTATGAGATATTGCCCACTACCACAAGATGATTTAGGTCATTATCCTCATGGTGACTGGGAATATCAACAAGGAATGGGAAAGTATGAAAAATCAAGTGAAATGAACTATTTTTCAGAGCCACAAAGTGACTCATTCTGTTATGACACACACACAAATGATGGCTGGAAAGGGAATTGCAATGACTCACATTCTAATCATTCAAAGACATTATCACTTGATTATGCTGTCAGTACATACATGGAAGAGTGTTCCTCCATGCCACAAAATAATCCACACTGTGATGAATTCAACAATCACTCAAGTCGTGCTTGGGAGGATCAAGATCAGAGAGCACCCAATGTGTCATACTCCATTAATCAAGAGCCATCATCACTTGAGAAAACCTTCAATTCCTTCATGCTAAATTGTCCAACCTCACCTCCCAGTTTTTCACTTGAAAATTTTTCATCACTTGATTTTGCCTCAACACAAAGCCTCCCTCAAGATCCATACAACTCATCTCACCAACCACAAGATTCATTTTACTACACAGAAGACTCATTTCAACATTCACAAAATTCATTCTACAACTCACAAGATTCATTCCATACCACTCAAAACAACCTCACAACAACACATCCATATCCACGAAATTTCTCTCAACCTTCATCTTTTGAGCTAGTAGCTGAGGGGTCCCTTCAAAAGTCCAGAGAATTATTGGAAAAGCAAGAACAATCATGGAAAGAGCAAGAGATCCTCTTCAAGAAGATGGATGGACACTTAGAGAAAATGAGGAGAAATTTAGAACTGCTGAGCAAGGAAGGTGAAGACCAATTGGTGGATGTAAAGGAGGAAGTGGAAGAGCAAGAAGAAGAGGCACCTGCGTCAAGTAAAATTTTAAGGAAGAATGAGGTGGTGGAGGTATTTGAACCTGAAAATGCATATCTACAGAAGCCACTTGAGATGACAAGGGAACATGAAAACTCACAATTACCACAAACTTCCCTGAACCAAAAACTCTCAACACTTAAATCTGTGTTTGAAAGATATGAAGAGGAGATGAAGAAATCTTGGGAAGATCAACAAACCTCCTCCATGAAAGTGCTATTAAGTCAAATGTTGAGTGCAAAGGAAGAGGTGGAGGAACAAGAAAGTGAGGAAGATAATCAAGGAACTCCATACTCAAGTGAGGCAGAAAGTTGCATAGAAGAAGGGCTTATTGAATCACCAATTCAAAAGGCTTTTGATGAAGATAAAGCTCCAACAATCACACAGCAACCATGTCTTGATATCCAAAGAGTGAAGGCAACCAACAAGAACACCGAAGAAAGGATTGTGACCAAGATACAAAGGATAACATTCAAGAAAAGGTCAACTGCAAACAATCCTACCCCTGATCCAGCAAGCAAGCTCAGACAAGTAACTTACAAAAGAAAGCTTGCTGAGGAGAGACCAAAACATGGGACAATAGCTGAATCTTCTCCCCCCTTGAGGTCATTCCTCTTAACAAACTGGAAGAAGAGGAAGAAAGTGAAGAACAACATGTCAAGCTAATGACACTAAAAGAGCGCTTGGTGGGAGGCAACCCAACCTTAGGTAACATTTCATTCCTTTGCTTTGTTTATTTTCTCTGTCTGCTTTGTTTAAAATTTCAATAAATTAGCATATGATCACATTCTAAGTTTGGTGTTGCCTTGCAACAATTTGTTTTTAATCTTTCTGGATGATTGCATCAAATCAAAAATGAAAGTATCACACTAAGATTGTACGTTTGGTATGCCACCTATATCTTTTCTATGCAATTCATCCAGCAACACCACTTGTCTGCATAATCATAATGCCTTTGCAGTGTTATCTTTCTTTTGGTTTGACATTTTTTTTATTCTCTTTGTTTTAGTCATTTCTTTGTTTTAATGCTTCCTTTCTTTTGTTCCTTAACTGTTTTTGTTAATATTTCACCAAGAAATCCTTTGTTGTGAAAATTCTTCACTTGATGATTGTATTTAATACATAATAGTTTTCATTTGCTTAGTTTTATTTCAAATAAATTGACATATGATTGTATTCTAAGTTTGGTGTTGCTATGCAACAAAAATTTGGTTCTAATCTTTACTAGATACTTGTATCAATTCCAAGTGAAAGTGTCACACTAAGTTTAATGTGCCACTTTTCTTTTATGCAATGTATTATGCACACCCCACTTACTTTTGCAATCATAATGTATCTGTTTCTCTGTGCCTTCATTGTTATTTTTCATTTTGCTTGCTTAAATACATGTACTACTAACATTTCATGGTGTAAGACACTCATGATCCATCATATATCCCATCACCATTGTTCCAATTGTTGCTTGAGGATAAGCAAACACTCTAAGTTGGTATGAAAAGGGGAAAAATGGGAGGAAAATGACAACAATAGTGAAGATGAACTACAAGGTGGTAAAGTTCTTTTTCCTCTTATTTGCTTCCAGTACTTTAAAGAGCATGATTGTCTTTATCTTCTCTCTATGCATGTGTGGTATAAATAAGCATAGCTTGAATTTTGATTTTTAACATCTTACTGTGACATTATGACTACCATCTTGAATTTTGTGAGTTCAAAAGCAATAAAGCATCATGATCATAAACAAACAAGGTCATTAAAGAAGAATTTAGCATGAGCATACAAGTTTTGGAAGAATTTTGCTCAATTGCATTAGATTTTATTTAATTGAAGTTTTCATCTAGGACATTTTATGAAATTTTTGAAATCATGAAAACCTTGAAGAAGCAATTACAATTAAAGCAAGACAAGAAAAAGGGAAAAATGAGAAAGTTGAAGGCTCTGAGTACCAATGGCAATTCATTTGTTAAGTACTTGTGGTATTTATGTATCAGGCAAAAAGCTTGAAAACAAAATACCTAGAAGTCAAGGCTAGGCTCAAGTGCAAAAGCACTCCCTCAAAGCTCAAGGTTCTGAGCCTCAATGATTAGAGAGTCAAGAAAAGAAACAAATAAGCTTAATGAAGTCCTCTAATTTAATGCTTGTGGTGCTTATGTATCAAGTGGTAATACTTGAAAACAAAGCATTTAGAATCGTAGCTTTGTTATCAACTCATGGGGCAAATCACCCAAAAATAAGGAAAAGATTTCATAAAATGAGCTAGACAGAAGCATCAATCATTTACATTTCTTTTGTGATTGTTGCATGCATGGAAAACTAGCCAACCATGAACATTAACTTGCTATTCTTCCCACCTTGATTTGTCAAAATTTACTGCATGATTCTTTTCTTGCTTGGGGACAAGCAAGGTTTAAGTTTGGTGTTGTGATGACATGTCATCATGTCATCTTTTTCTATGCTTTTTCATACAAGAAATTGATGATTAGTGCTTAAATATTGAGTGTTTTTGTGCTTAAATAGTATATTTCTTTGATCTTTTGATTTTATAAACTTTGTAGGAAAAAAGTGGAAAAAGAAGCAAAAAAGCACAAATTAAGCTCAAAAAAAGGAAAGAAGAATTTTGGGAGACACTTTAAAATTTGAACACGCTTTGGAACCTTAGGCCACGCTTTTAAAAGCGTGGCCCATGACCATGAAGCCGTGGCATTTAGTAACATGATACATATGCATTAATGCCTTATGCATGCATTATCATGAATTAATAACTAAAGCATGCATGCATTGAATTACTAATGCCAATTAAGAATGAATGAAATGAATGAATGCTACGTTAAGTAATTGGCATTACTAATAAAGTTAATAAAAGCATGCATGTAGTATTATTAATCCCATCAATTCTTTGCCAAGGCATTAATGAAAGCATGCAATATTATTAATGCAATCAATTCTTTGCCAAGGCATTAATGAAAGCATACATGAAATACATTATTAACACCATCATGAACCATGCGTGAATATAAATTGCTAAAGGCATTAATAATATTTGCAGCAAGGAACACTGCAACGCTCCAAACAATGAGCGTTTAAAGTGAGCGTTACGCTCACTAAAGCGAGCGTTTTTGGGCGTTTCAAGTTGGAACGCATTGGCTAGCGCTCAAAATTCTAATGGGGCACTCACTAGGAGAGCGCTAATTGAGGGGAGAAGCGCACATGAGGAGCAGCGCTCAGCAAGCAAGCGTGGCGCTCATTAAGGGAGCGCTAATGAAGAGGAAATGTGGCACGTGAGGGAAGCACGCAAGGAGTGAACGCTGTGCTCATTGTCTCAACGGAATGCTCCACTGGAAGCTGAAACTCTGGCTCAGTTAATTTCAATTCAAGCCCATTGAAGCCCCAAAGCAAGCAGAGCCCAATTGACATCACTCAAAGGCACAAGAAGCAATTAGAATAAGAATTTCATTTGAATTGTAATTTGTTTTCAATTTCAATTTAATTTTCATTTTGTAAAGCCTATAAAAAGGCATTTGATTTATTTCATTAGGGGATCGGGGAGGCAGGCTCTACTAGAGAGCAGTAGGAGTAGGAGTATGAGTAGAATAGAAAGCTCTCTTTGATACACTTTTATTTTTCTGCACTTTCTATATTTCAGTCTTGAATTCAGTTTATGAAATTTCAATTTCTGCAATCTTTTGCTACAATTTCCTTTTCTGCAATTTTACCTTTCTGTTTATGTTCATGATTCAATCTGATTTACTCTTCCTACAATTTAATTTTCTGTAATTGCTCTAAATTTTGATTTACTGCTTTCTTTAAATTCCCTGCACCCAATTCTCTTTACAATTGTTGCACTTTACATTTTTTGCTCTTTAAGATTCTGTCAGATTTACTTTCTGCAAATTATAACTTCTATAATTTACTTTCTGTTGTTCAATTTCACCCAATTCAACACTGTTAGCTTGACTAAACTAATCACCTCACTAAAGTTTCTTGATCCATCAATCCCTGTAGGATCGACCTCACTCTTGTGAGTTATTACTACTTGATGCGACCCGGTACACTTGCCGGAGAGTTTGTGTGGAATCATTTTTCTCTCATTAGTACTCAATCAGAAGATTTGAAGTGTCCGAGATGCACATAGTATCATCCAAACAGACCATGCAGGGCCGGACTAGACGTATATTACAAGTGCGGGAGACTATGGCATATGTCTTGGAGTTGTCCATACAGAGAAGGCCGGGATGTAACCTAATTTGATTCTCAGACCTGAGGTAATTACAAATTAGCAGTTGAATTTCTAACTTCCTTGCATACCATCGATATGTAATATTCATTCGTGCCACATGACAAGTTTTGATAATCATGAAGTCCAAGTCAATGATTAGTCGAAGACTATTAGTTGTTGAAACAGAGTGATATTTAGTTAACTTAGAGGAGTGACTTGGCTCTTGAAGGATAAAATTAGAGTGATGTAGCGGAAGCGGGTTGGATGGTATCTAAAGAATCAGAACTGTTGAAAGCTACGCAAAGTTATTTTTCAAGACCCAGTGACAGTGAGCCATGAGGATGAGGAATGGGACGGACTCAACTTTTAATTGCTGAATGTTTAAGGGGCGAGTGAAAGTGAGATCAAATCCCTACTACGAGAGAGTTTTCGAGACAACTCTTGAAGGTGTACCAGAATTTCCATCTTAGAGAGAAAGTGAGTTTGTGATAGACTTAGTGCTGGAAGCTGGGTTAACTTCGATTGAACCATGATGGAAGACACCGTTATAATCAAAAGGATTTAGAAGGAAGTCAAAGGAAGTAGCAGAAAAGAAAGCCATTCCACCAAGTGTTTCCCTGTGGAAGGTACTGGTTATGTTAAGTGAAGAGGAAAGACAGCAACACGAAGCTCCACACGAGAGTGAGGGTGCGCCAACTAATCTTCACGACTTAATCTAATCTTTCTTTCACAGCTTACCTTAAAAACTCTATCTTAAATTCCTTCTTGAAAAGTTGGATTCATCGTTCTTCTAATCCTATTCCTTACTCGCACAAAGCTTGTCTCTTTTGGAATAAGCCTGAACTTGTTCTAATATAATTACATAATCCTTGATTCTTGGGAGCTCGCTGTAAGTAGAGTTGCTCTTATCCACCAACCGTATTCTTCAAAATCAGCTGAGACTTCTTTGACTCTATATGCTCTATTTTTCTACCAAAGGTCCTTAATTCAAACTCTTTTCCTTGGATGCACCTAGGTTCCTCTTCTTGTGCATTCTATTATCTCGGTACAACTCTGTTGACCGTATACAAGATTTTCTTTCTGATTTCACACGAACACCGTTCGTATTGTTCATTCGTCTTTCGAGCTTAATGTCTTTTTGAAAATCAACTCGAGCCTATATTAGTATCGCGTATGAAACCTAGCTGTAACCATCGAGACGTTAATCACTTAGAGCAAGATTTTTGAACACGGAAGATGAAGCATGTAAGTGTGCGACATTAAGAGAAGTTTTGGAATTATGAGTTCTTGCCCACCGTAATGCCTATGAGTAAGTTAACGCGCTAGAATACACTATTTTTATAGATGCCTGAATGCAAAGAGAGCTTTCGAATCCTGAGAGAAGAATTAACATTTGTGCCAATAGTCATGATACCCAAACTTAATTAACTACTTGGAATTATTGCGATGCATTATCAAAAGGGTTTAGGATATGCGCGAATACGACATTGTGAAAAAGTGATGGACACCTGAGTAGGAAGTCTCTGAATATTGCTTAGATGACCAAAGAAAAAGAACTGTTAAGTAAGTTAAGGTCTTAAGTTAAGAAAGTGGATGTAGGTGTCAAATTGAATCAATTACAAATTACAAGAGATCATATGGTCGAGAACTTAGGGAGCGCAATAATGGTGATAAGGGACTACTAAGGACATTGAACCTTGTTGAATCAAGAAGGTACCAAGAGAGAATTTTGCGTCAGAGTCGGAAGTTGAGATGAGAAACTATTGTCTGAAGCTCACAAGGGAGGATTTTCGAATTTACCCTAAAATTACTAAAACATACCACAAATCCAAGAAGATATATTCGAGCAGCCAGAAATGAAGAACAAAGTGACGATGCATGTGAGGACGTGCTTGGCGCATGAGGAAGAAAAGAGTGACCACCAGAAGCCATTCAGAATGCTGCAACCATTGAAGATTCTACACTGAAAGTGAGGAAGAATAGCTATCAATTTTGTAATAGGTTGCCAAGATCTAAGACAAAAGGTGATGCTGTTAGGAAATCGTGGGTCAAGTGACCAAGTCCATTTTGCCCATCGGAGCAAACTACTTATTGGGGATATCAACGAGACTATACAGCAGGGAGAAGGTGAGACTTCACAGTATGCTAAATGCCTCTGTATTAATCAGAAACTGTAACATCGAACATTTTAGTTCCTGAGTTTGATAGCTGAGACAACTGAGAAAGACTAATTCGAATTAAGATTCTTGCTACAAAAGCCAACAAAAGAGTTATACAAAACAAGGAAGTTCTGTATTCGAGGAGGTTACTTTAACAAGCTGGAATCAATGAGTGAGTCAAGACTAAGGAATTGAAACCGAAGTGTTTTAGGACCTAAATTAATGGCAAGGACGGACTATTTAGGATTCTGAAGAGAATTAGGCCAGTGGCATATCCAGCAACTCTATCCCCACATCTTTTAAACTGGTACGATGTATTTCCCGTCTCAGTTTTAGGAGTACACTTCTAATATCAATCACGTATTAGAACTTGAACCAGTGCAACTGAGGAAGGATCTAAAGCTTCAAGTAACTTCGGTTAGAATATATAATAAGATACCATTGCCAAGTAGCTAAGCAAAAGAGAAGTTACATTAGTAAAGGATGCTGAGAGTGGAGCTGGAAGTGGAAAACATACTTGGGAACTCGAATCAAATATCCGAAAGGACTACCCACACCTCTTCTCAGATAATTAAATCTGAATTTTGAGGACAAAATTCTTAATTAGGTGGGTAGGATGTAAACCACGTAAAATTAGTGAATAATTAGTCAATAAATTAAATTTTAATAAAAGAAATTAGAAATATGAATATTATATTAAATTAGGATAGATCTCATTAAAACAAGAATTTTGACACTAATTTTAAAGAATTTGGCCCAATATTGGGCCGAACGGGCTGAACTGATCAAACTGGGCCCGTGGGCCCAACCAATTCACTCATATAAGTGAGCTTCAGCTCACTTCTCTCTCTTCTACATGCAAAGAACGTAGAATGCTCAATGGGAGGGAAGAACATGAGGTAATTCACAAAACCCTAGGTTCCAATTCAATCCTTCGTAACTTTTCACTCCAAGCTCCGATCGCCGCACCGTTTGCGGCCACACATCCGTGGGGTCGAGCTCTACAAAGCTCAAAACATTGTAAGGTAAGAAAGTCACATTTTCTTCCTTGATTTCCTCAGTTTCAGTTTGGTGCATGAAAATTACTTCACAATGTAATTTCGCACAACTAACCAGCAAGTGCACTGGGTCGTCCAAGTAATACCTTACGTGAGTAAGGGTCGAATCCCACGGAGATTGTTAGTTTGAAGCAATCTATGGTTATCTTTCAATTCTTAGTCAAGAAATCAATTATATTTATCAGTTGAATTGCGAATAAACAAGAGAGCATGGATTAAAGGTTACTTGTTATGCAGTAATGGAGAATATGTTGGAGTTTTGGAGATGCTTTGTCTTCTGAATTTTCGCTTTCCTCTGTCTTCTGATTCACGCACGCACGTCCTCCTATGGCAAGCTATGTGTAGGTGGATCACCATTGTCAATGGCCACCATCCATCCTTCCAGTGAAAAGGGTCCAGGTGCGCTGTCACCGCACGGCTAATCATCTGCAGGTTCTCAATCGTACCGGAATAGGATTTACTATCCTTTTGCGTCTGTCACTACGCCCAGCACTCGCGAGTTTGAAGTTCGTCACAGCCATCAAATCCCAGAATCCTACTCGGAATACCACAGACAAAGTTTAGACTTTTCGGATTCTCGTGAATGCCGCCATCAATCTAGCTTATACCACGGAGATTCTGATTAAGGAATCTAAGAGATATTCATTCAATCTGATGTAGAACAAAAGTGATTGTCAGACACACGTTCATAGATTGAGGAAGGTGATGAGTGTCACTGATCATCACCTTCTCCATAGTTAGGAGCAAATGGATATCTTAGATAGGAACACGCATGTTTGAATGGAAAACAGGAATACTTGCATTAATTCATCGAGACACAGCAGAGCTCTTCACCCCCAACAATGGAGTTTAGAGACTCATGCCGTCAAAGAGTACAAAGTTCATATCTAAAAATGTCATGAGATGCAAAATAAGTTTCTAAAAGTTGTTTAAATACTAAACTAGTAGCCTAGGTTTACAAAAAGTGAGTAGACTATGACAGATGGTGCAGAGATCCACTTCTAGGGCCCACTTGGTGTGTGCTGGGGCTGAGACTTAAACAATTCACGTGCATAAGGCTGTTTTGGGCGTTCAATGCCAGGTTTGGATCCATTTCTAGCGTTGAACTCCAACTTTTAATCTTTTTCTGGCGCTGGACGCCAGAATTGGGCAGAGAACTGGCATTGAACGCCAGTTTACGTCGTCTATCCTTGAGAAAAGTATGGACTATTATATATTGCTGGAAATCCCTAGATGTCTACTTTCCAACGCAATTAGAAGTGCACCATTTCGAGTTCTGTAGCTCCAGAAAATCCACTTTGAGTGCAGGGAGGTCAGAATCCAACAGCATCAGCAGTCCTTTTTTCAGCCTGAATCAGATTTTTGCTCAGCTCCCTCAATTTCAGCCAGAAAAATACCTGAAATTACAAAAAAACACATAACTCATAGTAAAGTCCAGAAATATGAATTTTTCCAAAAAACTAATGGAAATAAACTAAAAACTAACTAGAATATACTAAAAACTATATGAAATTAACCCCAAAAAGCGTATAAAATATCCGCTCATCACAACACCAAACTTAAACTGTTGCTTGTCCTCAAGCAACTAAACAAATAAAATAGAAGATTAATAGGTTGAGAAGCAATAATATCTCAGAGTTTTGAGTGAAGCTCAGATTCTAATTAGATGAGCGGGACTAGTAGCTTTTTGCTTCCGAACAGTTTTGGCATCTCACTTTATCCATTGAAGCTCAGAGTGATTGGCATCTATAGGAACTTAGAATTCAGATAGTGTTATTGATTCTCCTATTTCAGTATGATAATTCTTGAACACAGCTATTTCATGAGTCTTGGCCGTGGCCCTAAGCACTTTGTTTTCCAGTATTACCACCGGATACATAAATGCCACAGACACATAATTGGGTGAACCTTTTAGATTGTGACTCAGCTTTGCTAAAGTCCCCAATTAGAGGTGTCCAGAGTTCTTAAGCACACTCTTCTTTCTGTTTTGGACCTTGACTTTAACCGCTCAGTCTCAAGTTTTCACTTGACACCTTCACGCCACAAGCACATGGTTAGGGACAGCTTGGTTTAGCCGCTTAGGCCAGGATTCTATTCCCTTAGGCCCTCCTATCCACTGATGCTCAAAGCCTTGGGATCTTTTCTATTACCCTTGCCTTTTGATTTTAAGGGTTATTGGCTTTTTTTTTCGCTGCTTTTTCTTGCTTCAAGAATCATTTTTATGATTTTTGAGATTATCAATAACATGTCTCATGTTCATCATTCTTTCAAGAGCCAACATTTTTAATAGTTTTAAACAACAAATTCAAAAGATATATGTACTGTTCAAGCATTCATTCAGAAGACAGAAATTATTGCCACCACATGTAACTAATTAGAATTTCTCTTTAAGAACTCGAAATTTTATTGCCTCTTATTTAAAAGATCTACTATTTTATTCATGTTTGCTGATGATGAGAAAAATAAACTATGGCTTAATTGGAGATAAAATCAAAATAGATACTAATTACTACTATATGACTCCTAAGGTGAACTTCTATAATGACACTATCACAGAGTTAAAGCAGAAATTGGAATTTAACAACCTTTGTTCTGGGAAGTGGATGTTCCTCTGATCCATGGGGTGCTTGGTCCTTCAAGAGATAACTTCTGGCGCTTCAATTCCCTTAAGTCACGCCCTTGCTCCTCTTGTTCTTTAAACATATAGGTAAGAATTTGACTGTGTTCCTTCTGTTCTTTTATTATTTGTTCCATAGCTTCCCGTATCTTGGTAATAGACGTCTCAAGATACTCCCAGTATTCAGATTGAGGGATTTCTGGGAGAAATTCCTGTGTTTTCTTCTTGGTGGGATCATCCTGTGCTTGTTGTTTTTCCATTGATGCTTTGGTGATTGGTTTCTCAACTGAGATATACTCAGTTATTCCCATCCTTACTCCAGCGTCCTTGCAGAGCAGAGAAATCACGCTTGGATAAGCCAACCTGGCCTCTTTAGAATTTTTGTTAGCAATTTTGTACAGTTCAGCTGAGATTAGCTGATGAACTTCCACTTCTTTTCCCATCATGATGCAATGGATCATCACTGCTCTTTTAACAGTGACTTCAGAACGGTTGCTAGTGGGCAACAGAGAATGCCCAATGAAGTCCAGCCATCCTCTGGCGACTGGTTTGAGATCTTCTCTCTTGAGTTTATTTGGGACACCCTTTGTGTTGGTGGTCCACCTGGCTCCAGGGATACATATGTCCTCTAGAATCTTATCCAGGCCCTTGTTTGTTCTCATCATTCTCCTGTTGAAGGAGTCTGGATCATCTTTCAGCTGAGGTAGCTTTAAGATCTCCTTGATCCTGTCAGGATGGGTATGAACAATCTTTCCTCTGACCACGGTCCGATAGTCATAGAAAGCAGTCCCAGATAGTTTCTGCTTGCCAGTTTGCCACATATTAGCATAGAACTCCTGAACCATGTTCCTCCCTACTTTCGTTTCAGGATTAGCTAGGACTTCCCAGTTCCTGATTCGAATTTGCTCCTGGATCTCTGGATATTCATCTTCTTTCAGATCGAATCTAACTTCCGGGATCACTGATCTCAGACCCATTATTTTGTTATAATGGTCTGCATGTTCTTTAGATAAGAACTTCCCTTGATTCCAAAGTGGTTTTGGAACGCTCTCTTTCTTGCCTCTTGGAGTGGGTTGTTTTCCTTTAGGAGCCATGATCTTAGTGATCGCGGATAAACACACCAAACTTAGAGGTTTGCTTGTCCTCAAGCAATAGAAAAGAAAAGAGAGGGATAGAAGGAGAGCTAGGTGCAATTGTTGATGGAAGGGGAGGGAGGCCGAACCCAAATTTAAAGGGAGGGAGGGTGGGTTTTCGAAAAAAAGAGATAAAGATATGATAAAAAAAATTGATTTGGAAAAGATAAGATAGAAGATATGATAAGAGAGGATATAGTTTAAAATTGAAAAGATATGAAAGATTTTTGAAAAAGATAGATCTAGATTTTGAAAAAGATAAAGTGGAGATTTTGAAAAAGATATTGATGAGTTGAAAAGATAGATTTGTTTTTAAAAAGATTTGAAAAGAGTTGGATTGAATTTGCAAAGAGGGTTTGTGCTTATGGATTAAGATATATTTGATATTTTTAAAGTAGGATTTTTAGAGATTGGGGATTTTAGAAATCAGGGTTCTTAACATGTTTATGTAAAAAAATCATGCATTGAAACATAAAATTTAAAATTAGAATGAAAAATATGTAGAAAAACGAATTTGGCTCCTCCCTACCATCCTGGCGTTTGAACGCCTAAACACTGCCTGTTTTGGGCGTTCAATGCCCAAATGCTGCTCTCCTGGGCGTTCAATGCCCAATTGTTGCATTTTTCTGGCGTTGAACGCCAGAAAGCTATCCTTTACTGGCGTTCAGCGCCCACTGGATGCCCCTTTTGGGCGCTGAACGCCCAAAATGGGCCTTCACTGGCGTTTTCTTGCCAGTGAGCTCCCTTTCTCTGTTTTGTGTGTAGATTCCTTCTGTAACCCTGTCAATTTATGAAAATGATTATTTACCTTAGTATCAATGAACTCTATACAAACAAATAAAAATAAAAATAGAAATAGGGCAAAATTCTTAGAGGATTGATGCCCCATGGCTGGGTTGCCTCCTAGCAAGCGCTTCTTTATTGTCTTTAGCTGGACCTTGCTGAGCTTTTAGTCTAGCTTCAGCCTTGAGCATTCTTGCTCAACGTTGCCTTCAAGATAGTGCTTGATTCTCTGTCCATTGACAATGAACCTCTTATCAGAATCAATATCTTGAAGCTCCACATAACCATATGGTGATACACTTGTAATCACGTATGGTCCCCTCCACTGGGATTTCAATTTCCCGGGGAATAGCCTGAGTCTAGAGTTAAACAGCAAAACCTTCTGTCCTGGTTCAAAGATTCTAGATGACAGCTTTCTGTCATGCCACTTTTTTTATTTCTCTTTATAAAGCTTGGCATTTTCGAAAGCTGTGAATCTGAATTCCTCTAGCTCATTTAACTGGAGCAATCTTTTTTCTCTTGCTAACTTGGCATCAAAGTTTAGGAATATGGTTGCCCAGTAGGCTTTATGTTCCAGTTCCACGGGCAGGTGACATGCCTTACCATACACAAGTTGGTATGGAGAGGTCCCTATAGGGGTCTTGAATGATGTTCTGTAAGCCCACAGAGCATCATCCAAGCTCCGTGCCCAATCCTTTCTACGGGTACTTACTGTCCGTTCTAGGATTCTCTTTAATTCTCTGTTAGAGACTTCAGCTTGCCCATTAGTTTGGGGATGATATGGAGTAGCCACCTTATGGCGAATTCCATACCGAACCATGGCAGAGTAAAGCTGTTTATTGCAGAAGTGAGTGCCCCCATCACTGATGAGTACTCTAGGGACACCAAACCTGCTAAAGATATGTTTCTGGAGGAACTTCAGCACTGTTTTAGTATCATTGGTGGGTGTGGCAATGGCCTCAACCCATTTTGATACATAGTCAACTACCACCAGAATATAAGTGTTTGAGTATGATGGTGGGAAAGGTCCCATGAAGTCAATTCCCCATACGTCAAACAACTCAATTTCCAAGATTCCTTGTTGAGGCATGGCGTAACCATGAGGCAGATTACCAGCTCTTTGGCAACTATCACAGTTACGTACAAACTCTCGAGAATCTTTATAGAGTGTGGGCCAATAGAAGCCACATTGGAGGACCTTGGTGGCTGTTCGCTCACCTCCGAAATGGCCTCCATATTGATATCCATGGCAATGCCACAGGATCCTCTGTGCTTCTTCTCTAGGCACACACCTATGGATTATTCCGTCTGCACATCTCTTAAAGAGATAGGGTTCATCCCACAAGTAGTACTTTACATCAGTAATTAATTTCTTCTTTTGTATCCTGTTGTACTCCTTGGGTATGAACCTTGCAGCTTTATAGTTTACAATATCGGCAAACCATGGTGTTTCCTGAATGGCAAATAAATGCTCATCCGAAAAAGTCTCAGAGATCTCAAGAGAGGGGAGGGGCGTCTGATGACAAGTCATCTTAGCCTAGTTTCACTAGCCTTTTTCTTTTGTTTTCAATTGAATTATGCACTTTCTTGAGCCATAAGCAAGCCAATTGGGTAGATTTTCATGTTTCCTTTGATTTAATCAACCATGTATGAATTAATGCAATTTCATGAGGTTTTATGCTATAATTGTCACATATTATGAAAGAATGAATATCTCATGATTTTGAGCATAGCTTTGATGTGTTTGGTTGATTAATGATAGGTGAAGAAAGCTTGGAGAAAGGTTGAAGCAAGGAGGAATGGCTAGGAGGAAGAGAGGACAAAAAGTTTGAGCCAAAGTTTGCCTCAAACTTTAGCTCAAACTTTTGGAATAAGTGAAAATGAACCAGGGAGCAAAAAGCTGGACCAAAAGTTTGCCTCAAACTTTTGTGCAAACTTTTGGGCAAAAAGCTGGACCAAAAGTTTGCCTCAAACTTTTGTGCAAAAAGCTGGACCAAAAGTTTGCCTCAAACTTTTTGGCAAACTTTTGGCATCACAAATCAACACCCTGGAGAGCAAAAGTTTGTGCCAACGTTAGCCTCAAACTTTTTGGCAAACGTTGGTGCATGAACAACACACCCTGGAGAGCAAAAGTTTGCGCCAACGTTTGCCTCTAACTTTTTGGCAAACGTTGGCGCCATGAGTGTGCAAGGGGAGGCCAACGTTGGAGCAAAAGTTTGACCCCAAACTTTTGCCCCAACGTTGGTATCAGCAAAAGAGGGTGGCTGATGTGAAAAGTTGGAGTAAAAGTTTGCCTCAAACTTTTACTCAAACTTTTACTCAAGCTTTCATGATTCCAAACCCGGTTCAATTCGGTTCTTCTCCAAACTCCAAGAGCAATCAACCAAGGCCTCTATCAACCCAATTCCATCAAGAGCAAAGGCCCAATTGAAGGCTTGAAGACCATTTGAAGAAAGTGTATAAATAGCATAGGATTTAAGTTTTTAGGGAGCTTTTCTTTTCGGTTTTGATTAGGACACTTAGTAGAGAGCTCACTTTACATTTCTTGGCATTGTTGTTTTAATTCAAGAGAATTTGGGAGGAGAATTGATCTCTCTTCTTCCTTGTTCTTGCCCAGCACTCTTTACTTTCCTTGTCTTGGATCTTGGGTTGGAGAATTGAAGGAAATCTGTTTCAATCTCATCCTTAGATCTCTCTGTTTCATTTTACTGCATAATTGAATTTCCATTTTGGTTAATTGCTTCTGTCTTCTACTTATTCTGCAATTTACAATTTACAATTCCTTCGTTCTTGTTGGATCTAGGAAGGCATTGAGATTTAGACTTAGTTTTCTAGTCTCTTGAGTCCTGAGATCTAAATTCTCATTTTACTTTCTCTGTTTAACGCTTTTCATGCTCATTTACAATTCTGTTTTTAGATCCGGTTCAATTCAAGTTATCTTCTATTCCTCTGCTTGTTGAATTTTACTTTCCCTTGTTTAATTTCTGCAAATCCAATTCCCAATTCCCTTTACAATTCAAGCCATTTACATTTCTTCCACTTTAAGATTCTGCAATTTACATTTCTTGCGTTCTAAGTTTCTGCCATTTAATTTCTTGTTCTTTAAGATTCAGCACTTTAAATTTCAGTTCTCTTTAATTTCATGCAAATTACTCATTCCCTTTACTTTCTATGCAATTTAAATTCTGCAAATCACAAATCTCTCAACCAAATCTTGATTCGCTTGACTAAATCAACCACTAAACTAAAATTGTTCAATCCTTCAATCCCTGTGGGATCGACCTCACTCCCGTGAGTTATTATTACTTGATGCGACCCGGTGCACTTGCCGGTGAGTTTTGTGTCGGATCGTTTTCCGCTACATCAAGTTTTTGGCGCCGTTGCCGGGGATTGATTAGATTGACAATGATTAAGTAAAGTGGAGATCTAGATCAAGCATTTTTTCTTTTCTGTCCTTTAATTTTCAATTAACATGCTAACTGTTTGAATTTTTGCTTAAGCTAACTAAAACTTCATTCTAGCAAGTAGATTGAAGTGTCACTAGTTTGTGTGTTTCTTATGTTCTGCGTGTATGTCAGGTACAAGAAGAAACACACCCACTTTTCATGAACAAGACGAAAGAACTCTCAGGAGGTTAAGAAGAGCTGAAAGAGGGAAAAATATTGTTGGAGAAGAGGAATCAGAAGAAGAATTCCAAGATATGGAGGAACATTCAACCAATCCACCTGGTGGAGCAGACAATAACAACAACAACCCACCCCAGAGGAGAGTTTTGGCCTCCTATACCTTTGCAAATGCTAGACATTGTGGAAGCAGCATTCTCACCCCTAATGTCAATGCAAATAACTTTGAATTGAAGCCACAACTCATTACATTGATCCAAAATAACTGCTCGTTTGGGGGAGGACCATTGGAGGATCCAAATCAACATCTATCTACCTTCTTAAGGATTTGTGACACTGTCAAGTCCAATGGCGTGAATCCTGAGACCTACAAGCTTCTGCTGTTCCCATTCTCATTAAGGGACAAGGCCGCACAGTGGCTTGAAACTTTTCCTCAAGGAAGCATCACTAGCTGGGATGATTTGGTGACTAAATTTCTAGCCAAATTCTATCCACCTCAAAGAGTCATCAGGCTGAAAACTGAGGTGCAAACATTCACACAATTGGATGCTGAAAATCTGTATGAAGCATGGGAGAGATACAAGGCTCTGCTGAGGAAATGTCCACCAGAAATGTTCACTGAGTGGGACAAGCTACAGAACTTCTATGAAGGACTCACTCTAAAGGCTCAAGAATCACTTGACCACTCAGCTGGAGGATCATTGCAACTGATGAAAACAGCAGAAGAAGCTCAAAATCTTATTGACATGGTGGCCAACAATCAATATTTCTTTGCTCACCAAAGAAATCGCCAACCGTCACAAAGGAGAGGAGTAATGGAGCTAGAAGGAGTGGACTCAATCTTGGCTCAAAACAAGATGATGCAGCAGCAAATTCAACAACAATTTGAGCAAATGGCCAAGAGGATTGATAGCCTCCAAGTTGCAGCAGTTAACACAAGCCAACCATCATCCACATGGGGGCAAAATGAAGAAACTCAAGAAAAACAACAACAAGAGCAAGTATAGTATATGCACAACCAAGGACCAAATGAAGTGTATGGTGATACATACAATCCATCCTAGAAGAACCACCCAAACCTCAGATGGGGAGATAATCACACCCAAAACCAACAACCATGGCAGAGAAACTCGAACCAAAACAACTCAAGAAGCAACCAAAACCACAACCAGCAGCAAACTAACCAGAACCCCTACAGAAAACCTCAAAACAACTACCCCAACCCCAACCAGTACCAATCCAATAACCAACCCACCAACCAAAATGCCTACCATCTACCACCCACATCTCATAACCCACCTCAAGTATCACCTGAATCTCAAAGACTCACTAACTTGGAGACCTTGATGGATAAAATGTTGAAACACCAGGAAATGACAACCAAGAACCATGAAGCCTCCATAAAGAGCCTAGAGAGGCAGATGGGGCAAATCTCCAAGCAGATCTCTAGTGAGAGACCTTCAAGCTCTCTGCCGAGTGACACAATTCCAAATCCTAAGGAAGAATGCAAGGCAATACAATTAAGGAGTGGGAGAATATTGATGAGCAATAATGACACTACAAAGAAGCAAGCAGAGAGCAGCAAAAGGCCAATAGAAGATGAGGAGCAAACAAAGGCAGATGAAACCAAAGATCAAGTTGTGATGCCAAACAAGAGCATTGAGAAACTCAAAGAGAAGGACAACCAACCACACGGTTCAAAAGAAGTAACTCAGGGACAGCAGCAAATAGGAAAGAGCATCACACCTCCACTGCCATATCCCCAGAGGTTCAACAAAGAAACTAAGGACCAACATTTTCATAAGTTCCTTGAGACTTTCAAAAAGCTGGAAATCAATATTCCCTTGGCTGAAGCACTTGAGCAAATGCCTCTGTATGCCAAGTTTTTGAAGGAGCTTATCAAAAAGAAAAGAAGTTGGGATGAGAAAGAAACTATACTGCTTACTGAGGAATGCAGAGCCTTGATTCAAAAAGGACTTCCTCCTAAGCTTGAGGACCCAGGGAGCTTTTTGCTACCTTGCACCATTGGGGAATTAACCATCACTAAAGCAATGTGCGATCTAGGAGCAAGTATCAACTTAATACCATCCTCCTTGGTAAAAAAGTTGCATATAGAAGAAGTTAAACCAGTACAGATATCTCTAGAGCTAGTAGATAAGTCAACAGTATACCCCAGGGGTATGATTGAAAACCTTCTGGTCAAGGTGGACAATTTTATATACCCTGCAGATTTTGTGGTTCTGGATTCAGATGGGGATGATGGTGATTTTATTATACTGGGAAGGCCATTCTTGGCCACTGCTAGAACTATCATAGACATAGAGCAAGGAGAACTAACTCTCAGGATGCATGATAAGAGTGTCACTCTGAAAGTATTACCAGAAGCCCAGTTTAGTAATAGGAGGAGGGACTCGATGGAAATTGACAAGGTGATTCACAACAATATCCCAAGGCAGAAGATTGTGCAGAAGGATAAAAAAGTCCAAGAGGATATTGGAGTATTAGCCACTGAAGAGAGAAATCCCCAAGGTAAGTCTACAGCCATAAAAGAAAGATCAACAAAAAAAGGGATGAAACGCAGAAACAAAACAAAAAGGGGTTGGAAGAACAGGAAGATTCCAACAGAGGGGCTTTCCAAAGGTGACAAAGTGCAATTGATATATCAACAACTGGGAGCAAGCCGACAGACTGATGACTATTACAATGTCAGCAACATACTCTCGTTGGATCATGCTGAAATTGAACACCAGAGAACAAAGAGGAGGATCACAGTCAGGGGAGACAAGTTGAGGCACTACAATCCTCAACCACCATAAAAGAAAGCTCCAATGTCAAGCTAGTGACAATAAAAGAGCGCTCCATGGGAGGCAACCCATGATTTAAGATTTATGTCATTTTAAATTCAATAAGCTATGATCATCTGAGCATGAAAATTTTTTTTCATGGACGTACTCAATGAATCATGCAAATTTTTTACATATGCTAAGACTTCTAAAGTTTGGTGTGCCTTCAAGCACACCAAACCAGTGTTACAAACATTTTCATACTATATGCCTAACATATGACCAAACACTAAGTTTGGTTTTTCTCTTCTCATGAAAAAAAAAAAAATTCATGCATCAATGATCATACATTATCTCTTACTGAGACATTTCAATTAAAAAGAAATCATATTCTATGATGAAGGCATCAATTGTGATTTACTACTAGCATCTCACATTTACCCCTTAAGCAAGATATAAGTTTGGTGTTCACCAAACTTTGATGCACGGATTTCGGGACACAATTGATCCTTCATGAAAAAAAAAGAGAGAGAAAAAGGAAAATTATGATGAAAACATTTCTTATAAACATTTGACCAAGAATGACATTGGAATTTCAATTTCACTAGTTGGAGGAAGAAACACATATTTTCAACTATATGACCAAACATTAAGTTTGGTGTCCTCCAAGAAAAGTCACGGTTCAAATGGATATAAGGAATGGTGATTCATATAGTGTAATGAAAAAAAAAAGGCACCATTGCCACGGTTTGATATAGCTAATGTGTGTTGTCTTGTTGTGATGACTAGGTGGTCAAAGAACACTTTATGAAAGAGACAAGACAGAGGAAAGCATAGCATGAGGACAAAATCTCATCACATGCCTCAAAAAGAGAATCTGCCACTCCTTGAAATGATCACGGCAAAGACAATTGAAGAAGCAAGCTTTGTCTTCATTCATCCTTACATGCACACCTTTGATTCACATAGTATCCAATAGCATCCTAGCCCTTCATTGTTCATTTAAATGACACACCACCTTCAAGCCATGCATATGACCGAATCCTTGCACCACAACCATTTAAACTCCATTCCCTTCATCATTTCTCATCATAATAAGTTCAGCCTCAAATTTCTTCTTGCTCCAAATATACATCAAAATATCCAATATTCTTCACACTTCCTTTAACCTCAAGAGTCTCAAACAACCAAGTGATCATGGCCTCTTCCTCAAGAACCAAACGAAGAAGAGGGAAAGATCCCATGGTGGAGGAGAGCACCCCTGAATATGACCGATGGAGATTCAAATCTCGGTACCATCAGATGCAAATTGAATGGATGAATGAGAAGAAGATATATCCAGAAATTCCACTCTTGCTGCCGGATGATGGATGCCAAGAAATGAAGGACAAAATTCAAAAGAGGAGGTGGGAGGAACTCATATCACCAATCACCCGAATCAATGCTAATATCATAAGAGAGTTCTATGCCAATGTCTCAAGGCTTGACATGAGTGAGGCCCCAACATACAAGAGCTATGTGCGGGGAGTGGAAGTAGACTTTAGCTCGGATGCAATCAAGAAAGTCTTGGGACTAAAATCAGTCCGCTTTAGTGAACCGGGATACCACCAAAGGGTAAATGGTGATCCGGATTATGATGGGATTGCTAGAGATATTTGTATGGAGAACTCAGAGTGGGAAGGAGATGACAAGAATAAATACAAGTATTTGAAGAGAGTTAACCTTACCCCAGAAGCAAAGGGATGGTATGAGTTGTTGAAAAGTTCAATTCTGGGCACAGTAAACACCTCAGAAGTTAACAGGAATAGAGCTATTATGTTGCATTGCATAATTGTGGGAGGAGAGGTAAAAGTTCATGAAACTCTGGCAAAAGACATTCAAAAGCTTGCTGAGAAGAACTCGGCCGGGTCTTGGTTATACTATCCAAGTACCATTTGGAGGTTGTGTGCAAAGGCTAAAGTGCCAATGGAAGAGGAGAATCCAATGTGGTTAAGCCAAGGCATGCCTATAACCATTGAAAGAATGATGATGGCTCCTGAAGCACATCAAAGCCGAAGACCACATAGAAGAAGGCAGAGAGAAAAACCAATAGAGGGAGAAGAATTACAAGAGGAAGAAGAGCCACAAGAGGAGGAGGAACAGCAGCACATTCCTCTACATAACAATCTGGACATGACTCAAATACAGGAAGCAATTGGAAGATTATCACAACAGTACATGAGAATTCAAGAAAGGCAAGAGGAATGCCATTCACTATACATGAAAAACCAACAAGAACAAGAAGAACGGGAGCTAAGAATGATGAACAAACAAAGTGAATTTGAGTCAAAATTCCTTGTGATGCAAGAAGAGCATGCTTTTCAATCTCATGAATCATTTGGAAAGTTGGAACAAATGCAAGCTGAAAATTTGAGGGCTCTCAAAGAGTTCACAACACTCCAAGATGCAAGATATGAAGTCCAAGCCGACTACAACATAAATAGTCAAATCAAGCTGAACTATATTGGAGAGCATCTGCACAACATGGATCCAGCTTTTCCAACTTTTGATGAATTCTTCAAAAGGAGAAGTGAGATAGAAGTAAGCAATGCAATGAAGCTTGAAGATAGAGTAGAGGAAGCGATGAATAGAGCTGGTTTCTGGCGGGATCAACAGACAACAGACATGGACACAGGGAACACCAGCAACCAGGTGTATGAAAGAAGAAAGAAAAAGCATGACAAATAAAAGGTGGACTTGTTCCTTGTTCATCACTACAAAGAAAAAAAAAAGCATGCATTATGTCTGTTTTAAGTGGTCCTTGCATTTTTAAGTAGTTATTATAATTAATAGTCTTTGCATCATGTTTGTTACTCTTAGAATAAGTAAGCTAGTCTATGTGTGTGCTTGTGTGTTTACTTTCACTGAGCAAAAAAGCATGCTTTGTCCCTTGCATTTTCAATTCAATAAAAGAAATGTTTGAATGTGAAGTGAGATAGTTCTCTGTTAGATAGAAGTACAATAAAAGTAAGTGGTGGTGTGTGTGTGTGATTGTATAATAGCTCACTTTAGTGAATAAGAGAACTAGGATGTCTCCCTCTAAGTAGAAAGTGGCCTACTGTCTATGAATCTCAATCAAATAAAAATCCTTGGTTAGAAAGAAAAACAAAAAGAGAAAGAAAAAAAAAGGGAGAAAAAGAAATAGCCAAAGAGTGGCAGAACAAAAGAAATACAAAAAGAAACAAAGCTGGACACCAATAGCTTGAACCTTAGAACATATGCCTGTGGTGTCTTTGTATTAGGATCTGCTTGGATTATTAAGCTCTTTGGAGTGCATCAACACTTGATGACTTGGGTTAACTAACCCGGGATCATCAGCTGAAAGTCCACTATCAAGAGCAACCTAACTACAAGGCATTTAGTAGCCCAAAGAGGTACTGGGCATCAATGTTCTAAGAAGGAATGTGAGCCAAGTGTCTATAGTGAATAATGTGTCAAGTATAAAGAAAAGGAAATGAACTTGCTACACATGACACTCAAATAAAGCTTATGAACAAGATAATAGCCAAGGATAAAGGAATAATGAGAGGTCATAGCAGTATGTTACTTGAAGCTTGAAGGAGGCTTTCTAGGCTTAAGAGTCAATAAGAGGTGAGTGTGTACATATCCACAAAAAACCCCATGAACTACCAATAACACTCTACTAGCATGAACATCCTCTTCCATTTTATTCTTTCTTCTCAATAAATCATTTCTTGCTTGGGGACAAGCAAGCTTTAAGTTTGGTGTTGTGATGACAAGTCATCTTAGCCTAGTTTCACTAGCCTTTTTCTTTTGTTTTCAATTGAATTATGCACTTTCTTGAGCCATAAGCAAGCCAATTGGGTAGATTTTCATGTTTCCTTTGATTTAATCAACCATGTATGAATTAATGCAATTTCATGAGGTTTTATGCTATAATTGTCACATATTATGAAAGAATGAATATCTCATGATTTTGAGCATAGCTTTGATGTGTTTGGTTGATTAATGATAGGTGAAGAAAGCTTGGAGAAAGGTTGAAGCAAGGAGGAATGGCTAGGAGGAAGAGAGGACAAAAAGTTTGAGCAAAAGTTTGCCTCAAACTTTAGCTCAAACTTTTGGAATAAGTGAAAATGAACCAGGGAGCAAAAAGCTGGACCAAAAGTTTGCCTCAAACTTTTGTGCAAACTTTTGGGCAAAAAGCTGGACCAAAAGTTTGCCTCAAACTTTTGTGCAAACTTTTGGGCAAAAAGCTGGAGCAAAAGTTTGCCTCAAACTTTTTGGCAAACTTTTGGCATCACAAATCAACACCCTGGAGAGAAAAAGTTTGCGCCAACGTTAGCCTCAAACTTTTTTGCAAACGTTGGCGCATGAACAACACACCCTGGAGAGCAAAAGTTTGCGCCAACGTTTGCCTCTAACTTTTTGGCAAACGTTGGCACCATGAGTGTGCAAGGGGAGGCCAACGTTGGAGCAAAAGTTTGACCCCAAACTTTTGCCCCAACGTTGGTATCAGCAAAAGAGGGTGGCTGATGTGAAAAGTTGGAGTAAAAGTTTGCCTCAAACTTTTACTCAAACTTTTACTCAAGCTTTCATGATTCCAAACCCAATTCAATTCGGTTCTTCTTCAAACTCCAAGAGCAATCAACCAAGGCCTCTATCAACCCAATTCCATCAAGAGCAAAGGCCCAATTGAAGGCTTGAAGACCATTTGAAGAAAGTGTATAAATAGCATAGGATTTAAGTTTTTAGGGAGCTTTTCTTTTCGGTTTTGATTAGGACACTTAGTAGAGAGCTCACTTTACATTTCTTGGCATTGTTGTTTTAATTCAAGAGAATTTGGGAGGAGAATTGATCTCTCTTCTTCCTTGTTCTTGCCCAGCACTCTTTACTTTCCTTGTCTTGGATCTTGGGTTGGAGAATTGAAGGAAATCTGTTTCAATCTCATCTTTAGATCTCTCTGTTTCATTTTACTGCATAATTGAATTTCCATTTTGGTTAATTGCTTCTGTCTTCTACTTATTCTGCAATTTACAATTTACAATTCCTTCGTTCTTGTTGGATCTAAGAAGGCATTGAGATCTAGACTTAGTTTTCTAGTCTCTTGAGTCCTGAGATCTAAATTCTCATTTTACTTTCTCTGTTTAACGCTTTTCATGCTCATTTACAATTCTGTTTTTAGATCCGGTTCAATTCAAGTTATCTTCTATTCCTCTGCTTGTTGAATTTTACTTTCCCTTGTTTAATTTCTGCAAATCCAATTCCCAATTCCCTTTACAATTCAAGCCATTTACATTTCTTCCACTTTAAGATTCTGCAATTTACATTTCTTGCGTTCTAAGTTTCTGCCATTTAATTTCTTGTTCTTTAAGATTCAGCACTTTAAATTTCAGTTCTCTTTAATTTCATGCAAATTACCCATTCCCTTTACTTTCTATGCAATTTAAATTCTGCAAATCACAAATCTCTCAACCAAATCTTGATTCGCTTGACTAAATCAACCACTAAACTAAAATTGCTCAATCCTTCAATCCCTGTGGGATCGACCTCACTCCCGTGAGTTATTATTACTTGATGCGACCCGGTGCACTTGCCGGTGAGTTTTGTGTCGGATCGTTTTCCGCTACATCAGCGTCCCTTCTACTGGCTCTATCCGGGACAGATGATCAGCCACTTGGTTCTCTGTCCCTTTTTTGTCTCTTATTTCTATATCAAACTCTTATAGAAGTAACTCCCATCTGATGAGCCTGGGTTTTGAATCCTGCTTTGTGAGTAGATATTTAAGAGCAACATGATCAATATACACAATCACTTTTGATCCTACTAAGTATGATCTGAACTTGTCAATGGCGTAAACCACTGCCAGTAATTCTTTTTCTGTGGTTGTGTAATTTTTCTGGGCATCATTTAGAACGTGACTAGCGTAATAAATGACGTGCAGAAGCTTGTCATGCCTCTGTCCCAACACTGTACCAATGGCGTGATCACTGGCATCACACATTAGCTCAAATGGTAATGTCCAGTCTGGTGCAGAAATAACTGGTGCTGTGACCAGCTTAGCTTTCATCGTTTCAAACGCCTGCAGGCACTCTGTGTCAAACACAAATGGCGTGTCAGCAGCTAGCAGATTGCTTAGAGGTTTTGCGATTTTTAAAAAATCCTTTATAAACCTCTTATAGAATCCTGCATGCCCCAGAAAGCTTCTGATTGCCTTAACATTGGCAGGTGGTGGTAATTTTTCAATTACCTCTATTTTTGCTTGATCCACCTCTATTCCCTTGTTTGAGATTTTATACCCAAGAACAATCCCTTCAGTCACCATGAAGTGACATTTTTCCCAGTTTAAAACTAGGTTGGTTTCTTGGCATCTTTTCAGAACAAGTTTCAGGTGATCAAGACAGGAGCTGAATGAGTCTCCATATACTGAGAAGTCATCCATGAAGACTTCCAGAAATTTTTCCACCATATCAGAGAAAATAGAGAGCATGCATCTCTGGAAGGTTGCAGGCGCATTACACAGCCCAAATGGCATCCTTCTATAAGCAAACACTCCGGATGGACATGTGAATGCTGTTTTCTCTTTATCCTGAGGATCTACTGCAATCTGGTTATAGCCTGAGTAGCCGTCCAAAAAGCAGTAATAATCATGACCTGCTAGTCTTTCTAGCATCTGGTATATGAATGGTAAAGGAAAATGATCCTTTCTGGTGGCTGTATTGAGCCTTCTGTAGTCAATACACATGCGCCACCCTGTAACTGTTTTTGTAGGAACCAGTTCATCTTTTTCATTATGAACCACTGTCATGCCTCCCTTTTTTGGGACGACTTGGACAGGGCTCACCCAGGAGCTATCAGAAATAGGATAAATAATCCCAGCCTCTAGTAATTTGGTGACCTCTTTCTGCACCACTTCCTTCATGGCTGGATTTAGCCGTCTCTGTGGTTGAACCACTGGTTTAGCATTATCCTCCAATAAGATTTTGTGCATGCATCTAGCTGGGCTTATGCCCTTAAGGTCACCTATGGACCACCCAAGAGCTGTCTTGTGTGTCCTTAGCACTTGAATAAGTGCTTCCTCTTCCTGTGAATTTAAAGCAGAGCTTATGATCATTGACTCTCGGGGTTATTTCCCCCTGTTGGACGTCAATGAGGGATCGTCCAGTTGCTAGGAAGGGTCTTCCTAGAATGAGAGTAGCACACTTGTGCTCCTCCATTTCCAGCACAACGAAGTCAGTGGGAAAGGCAAATGGCCCAACCCTGACAATCATGTCTTCAATCACGCCTGATGGGTATTTAGTGGAGCCATCAGCAACTTGGAGACATATCCGAGTTGGTTTAACTTCTTCAGTTAAACCAAGCTTTCTGATAGTGGATACAGGTATTAGGTTGATGCTTGCCCCAAGATCGCATAAAGCTGTCTTGGTGCAATTACCTTCTAATATGCATGGTATCAGAAAACTCCCAGGGTCTTTAAGCTTTTCAGGAAAGCTCTTCAGAATGACTGCACTGCATTCTTCAGTGAGGAGAACTCTTTCTGTTTCTCTCCAATCCTTTTTATAACTCAAGATCTCTTTCATGAACTTGGCATAAGAAGGTATTTGCTCTAGTGCTTCTGCAAATGGAATCTTTATTTCAAGAGTCCTAAGGTAATCTGCAAAGCGGGCAAATTGCTTATCCTGCTCCTCTTTCCGGAGTTTTTGAGGATAAGGTATCTTGGCTTTATATTCCTCAACCTTAGTTGCTGCAGGTTTATTGCCTACAGAAGTGGTTGAAGAAGCCTTTTTAGAGGGGTTGTTATCAGCATTTGTGTGTGTCTGATCCTTCACTGGCAATTGAGTGCCATGGTTAGAAGCTGGAGTGAAATTGGACGCCAGCTCCTTGTCTGTTCCTGGCGTCTGAACGCCAGAACTGTGCCCATTTTGGGCGTTCAGCGCCAGATATTGCCCATTTTGGGCGTTCAACGCCAGATCCTTGCCTATTTCTGGCGTTGAACGCCAGTCCTGCCTTGTTTCTGGCATTGAACGCCAGTCTTGAGCATGGTCTGGGCGTTCAGCGCCAGCCTTCCACCAAATTTCTGGCGTTTTATTTTCAGAATTACTTTTCCCTGGGCTCTTACTGTCCTCAGGTGAATTTTGGGTGGTTTGCTCATTTCTTAGCTTTTTGCTGCCTTGAGGTGGGGTATTTAATGTCTTCCAAATTCTTAACTGAACTGCTTGGCATTCTTCTGTTATTTGCCTTGACAGCTACTGCTTTGTTTGCTTAAACTGTTCTTCCATATGTATATTAGCCATCCTTGTCTCTTGTAGTCTATCTTCGAATTCGGCTAACTGCTTTGTTAGAAAGTCCAATTGCTGATTGAATTCTGCAGCTTGTTTTACAGGACTGAGTTCAGCAGTTGCTATTTTAACCTCTTCTTTCATGGAAGGGTCACTGCTTAGGTACAGATGCTGATTCCTGGCAACTGTATCAATGAGCTCTTGAGCCTTTTCAATTGTCTTTCTCATGTGGATAGATCCACCAGTTGAGTAATCTAGAGACATCTGAGCTCCTTCAGCAAGCCCATAATAGAAGATGTCTGACTGAACCCACTCTGAAAACATTTCAGAAGGGCATTTTCGTAGCATCTCTCTGTATCTCTCCCAGGCATCATAAAGAGATTCACTATCTCCTTGTTTAAAGTCTTGGATGTCCAGCCTTAGCTGTGTCATCCATTTTGGGGGAAAGTATTGATTCAGGAATTTTTCTGTCAGCTATTTCCATGTCCTTATGCTGGCCTTAGGTTGGTTATTCAACCACCTCTTAGCTTGATCTTTTACAGCAAATGGAAACAGTAATAGTCTGTAGACATCCTGATCTATTTCCTTATCATGTACTATGTCAGCAATTTGTAAAAATTGTGCCAGAAACTCTGTAGGTTCTTCCTGTGGAAGACCGGAATACTGGCAACTTTGCTGCACCATGATAATGAGCTGAGGATTCAACTCGAAGCTACTGACTCCAATGGAGGGTATGCAGATACTACTCCCATATGAAGCAGTAGAGGGGTTAGCATATGACCTCAGAGTCCTCCTGGACTATTCATTTCCACTTAGATCCATGATGGATAAAGGGAGATGATGTAAAATAAAGAATTTTTATTTTTATTTATTTATTTATTTATTTATTTATTTCAAAAATAAAATAAATTAAAATAAAATAAATAAAAATAGATGAAGATTTTCGAAAAAATGAGGGGAGAGAAAGTGGTAAGGAAGTTTTGAAAAAGATATGATTTGGAAAAGATTTTAAATTTTTAAAAAAATCTGAATTTTTTAAAAATAATTTTCGAAAATTTGTTTTAAAGTTAGAGAGAAAAGATATTTTTGAATTTAGTGAGGAAAGAGAAAAACAATAAAATAACACAAGATTCAAAATTTTTAGATCTAATATTCCTTGTTTTTGAAAATTTTGGAGGGAAAACACCAAGGAACACCAAACTTAAAATTTTTAGAAAATCAAACTAAAATTTTCAAAAAACAAAGAAAAATCAACAAGAGAACACCAAACTTAAAGTTTGACACAGAATTTAATAGAAAAATTATTTTTTTGAAAAATATTTTTAATAAAACTGGTGCCCAATCATCAAGAACATAAACCAACACTCTAGCCAATTGGGCAATAAATGTAACACTTGTTTTGAAGAAGGATATTTTTAACCAAGAACAATAATAAGAGACTCTAAACCAAAAAGAAATTTTTTTCCTAATCTAAGCAACAAAATAAGCCGTCAGTTGTCCAAACACGAACAATCCCCGGCAACGGCGCCAAAAACTTGGTGCACGAAAATTACTTCACAATGTAATTTCGCACAACTAACCAGCAAGTGCACTGGGTCGTCCAAGTAATACCTTACGTGAGTAAGGGTCGAATCCCACGGAGATTGTTGGTTTGAAGCAATCTATGGTTATCTTGCAATTCTTAGTCAGGAAATCAATTATATTTATCAGTTGAATTGCGAATAAACAAGAGAGCATGAATTAAAGGTTACTTGTTATGCAGTAATGGAGAATATGTTGGAGTTTTGGAGATGCTTTGTCTTCTGAATTTCTGCTTTCCTCTGTCTTCTGATTCACGCACGCACGTCCTCCTATGGCAAGCTGTGTGTAGGTGGATCACCGTTGTCAATGGCTACCATCCATCCTTCCAGTGAAAAGGGTCCAGGTGCGCTGTCACCGCACGGCTAATCATCTACAGGTTCTCAGTCGTACCGGAATAGGATTTACTATCCTTTTGCGTCAGTCACTACGCCCAGCACTCGTGAGTTTGAAGTTCGTCACAGCCATCCAATCCCAGAATCCTACTCGGAATACCACAGACAAAGTTTAGACTTTCCGGATTCTCATGAATGCCGCCATCAATCTAGCTTATACCACGGAGATTCTGATTAAGGAATCTAAGAGATATTCATTCAATTTGATGTAGAACGGAAGTGATTGTCAGACACACGTTCATGGATTGAGGAAGGTGACGAGTGTCACTGATCATCACCTTCTCCATAGTTAGGAGCAAATGGATATCTTAGATAGGAACACGCATGTTTGAATGGAAAACAGGAATACTTGCATTAATTCATCGAGACACAGCAGAGCTCCTCACCCCCAACAATGGAGTTTAGAGACTCATGCCGTCAAAGAGTACAAAGTTCAGATCTAAAAATGTCATGAGATGCAAAATAAGTTTCTAAAAGTTGTTTAAATACTAAACTAGTAGCCTAGGTTTACAAAAAGTGAGTAGACTATGACAGATGGTGCAGAGATCCACTTCTGGGGCCCACTTGGTGTGTGCTGGGGCTGAGACTTAAATAATTCACGTGCATAAGGCTGTTTTGGGCGTTCAATGCCAGGTTTGGATCCATTTCTGGCTTTGAACTCCAACTTTTAATCCTTTTCTGGCGCTGGATGCCAGAATTGGGCAGAGAACTGGCGTTGAACGCCAGTTTATGTCATCTATCCTTGAGCAAAGTATGGACTATTATATATTGTTGGAAAGCCCTGGATGTCTACTTTCCAACGCAATTCAAAGCGCGCCATTTTGAGTTCTATAGCTCCAGAAAATCCACTTTGAGTTCAGAGAGGTCAGAATCCAACAGCATCAGTAGTCCTTTTTTCAGCCTGAATCAGATTTTTGATCAGCTCCCTCAATTTCAGCTAGAAAAATACCTGAAATTACAGAAAAACACACAACTCATAGTAATGTCCAGAAATATGAATTTTTCCTAAAACTAATGGAAATAAACTAAAAACTAACTAGAATATACTAAAAACTATATGAAATTAACCCCAAAAAGCATATAAAATATCCGCTCATCACAGTTTCAAAAATTCATGTGCAAAGCTGTTGAAAATTGTTAAATTTCGGTGTTTAGGATCAAATTAACTTGGTGAACTTGCTGAGCCTTGTCCCAATTTCCCATTGGTAAGGTGAGAATTCTAGAACCTTAGCTAATTCCTTAATTGAGTATATTTGGTATTGAATTTTGGGAATGAATGTGTCATATATGTGAATTAGGTTGGTGTGTATGTAAATTGGAGCTTATTTGTATACATTGGTAGCTTGGTGGAGTTTGGGTGCCCTTACTTTGGAGATTTTGGATCTTTGGAGCTGTGTTTGGTGCCTCTTTGGTGGCGTTTTGGATAATACGTGGAAATCGGCCAAGGTATGGTTTAGGTTTCATGTATTTAATATATAATGTTCTGTGAAAACTTAGGCTAGGCGACCATAGGATAGGTTAGAACGTATGAGTAAATTTAATGCTTAGTAACCTTGATAAAAATTGTGATATGGATTTGGTGCTTGTTGGATAAGTGTTAAGTGATATATTGTGAGTTTAATGCTGGCTGGATAAGTGTTTAGTGATGAATTGATGATGATATGTGTTTATATATATATAATGAATAGGGATATGCTCATCTTGTTGATTATTTGGAATGTTGATGCATGATATGGGTGAATTGAGAAATGATAAGATGAGGAGATATTTATGGTATTAATATAGATGTGTTGTGTTGATGGATATAAAGAGCGTAAGTTGAGATTTAAAGAAAATGGAGGTTTGAGATTTTGAATGAAAACTTGATTTTTACGAACTTTGGTGGTCAATAACTCAAGCCTCAAATTTTGGATAAAGATGAAATTTGTTTCAAATCAAAGCGGGTTTTATAATCTTGAGAACGGTATAAATTTTGCAAAAAACCGAATTCTGTAGAGGAAGTTACGAACGCCGGAAATCTTGTGCAAAAATTGAAATTTTTCAAGTACAGCAGGATCAGAATTTCTGGTTTGTGTGCATACGCACATTGATGTGCGCAGGCACCCAACAGTAGCAACAATTTCATTTGTGCGTACGCACGCCTTTTTGTGCGCATGCACACCTTGTGTTTTACAGAAAATGTGCATACGAACGCCATAGTCCGCACGCACACCAAGTAGTTTTTGGTTGGTGTGCGCACGCACACATGCGTGCATACGCACACGACTAAGCATGCTTGCTATTGAGAGCTCTCACACCTTTTCGTGCGTATACTCCACTCTGAATTATTGCACAATTGTGCGCACTCACACCTGTGTGCGTATGCACATGCTCTGTTTTTCACAATTGTGCGCACGCACACTTGTGTGCATTTGCACACACTCTGTTTTCCTACACTTGTATTTTTGTGATTCAAGCATGGTTTCGAACCTCTAAACCTCTATTTTTATTCTTTTAACCCTAGATCTTATTAGTAAGCTTAGTGATAAGTTGGAGCTAGGAAATAGAGGTAACTTGGGGATGAAGTAAGGGTTAAAACTGATGAGTTATATGAGAAGAATATGTATGCTTGGAGAATATATGATGCCATGGCTATGATAAACAATTATGTAATGAATAAGAATGATTATAAATACTTATGTGGCTTGTGCATTTAATGTTATTTGAGATATGAGTTTCCCTGGGTAGAATACCGTGGCTTGCCACCACGTATACCAGGTTGAGACTCAATACTCTATTAAGGATGACCGGGCACGTATAAATTTCCGGGAATGGATATCTCCCATTGAGTAAGTTATATATGAATTTGTAAATGTATGAATGAAATGGGAAAAGCTATGCATAGACTCATGGGGATGCGCGACGAGGGACAATCCAAGGGTTTCAAACTTGTCGGGTTGGCTTGATAACCGAAAGATGAGCCTCATCAGCCATAGGACAGGCATACATCATGTGCATTTTGTTTGTTTGTTTGCTATGCCTTATTTGGGAATTCCTAACTGAATACATTATGTTAATTGTAATAATTGCATCTTCCACTACTTGTCTCCTACCTGTGCTTGCAATGTTCTATTTGTCTGTCTTTGCAAATTGCACTGGAGATGGAGGAACGGAGGAAAGGCGGACAGGTTGAGTGTTAAGGTAAAGTTTAAGTTCAGTTTAGAATTCCCTAGATACCTACCCCTTTTATGGTTTCTATTTAGTAACTTAAGCTTTTTAATCTGAGTGTCGGTATTCTAAGGTTGCCTCTGGCATTTGCAGGACCTTATATATTATGTACATAGCACCTTTACCATGCTGAGAACCTTCGGTTCTCACCCCATACTGTGTTGTTATTTTTCAGATGCAGATCGAAAGGCACCTTGCTAGGCGTCTGGATTTCTGAAGCGGAGTGGTTTTTGGGTTCTTTTGTTGTTAGTTTATGTATATATGTACTTAACTTTCTCTCCGAATATCTTGTTTATTTTGTTCCTCTTAGAGGTTTAAGGAGAACTAGGGTCTTACCTATGTATTGTGGGTATTTTGGGATATGTATATATGTATGTAAATATTCTCCGGCCAGCCTTGACTTCGCATGCTGAGTTAGAAGCTAGATATTTTGTATCCTTGACTCTCTAATCTCACTTTCTGTTTATTTATACCTATGATCTTTAGGTTTCTTAGCACGCAAGTAATCTCGTTTCCTAAATGTCGTGCTTTTATTTTCGTGCTTTTGTTTCACCTATTTTTTTCAAGGCTCCTAGAGACCTTGAATTCTCATACTTGCCAAATCTGTGTGGTAGGGTGTTACAATTTCGAACCGAATTTTTGTCTAGTATTCCGCAAATGACTCCTAGAGACCTCGAATTCTCATACTCGCCACCCATATAACTCGCCCTTCCCTCTCAGCTTATGGGCCGAGATTATCCTAGCCTCACCCCTCTCTGTTGTGTTTTTAACCCCAAGTAACAAACTGCGGCTAATTGTTGATAAGCTCAACACGCAAGCGCTGACCAATCTTTCTCGTTTTCAATCCCCTTTTTCATTAATACCTATCTCTTGACCACCTTTTTGACCGAATTTTTGAGAGAGAAAGAGAGAAAAATACTGCACTTTTTTTATCCTCTTTATTTCAACCTTGATTCAAGTAGCTCTTCCATTCTTCTTCACGCGTTCTTCAAGATTTCAAACCATACAAACACAATTCCTTGTACGTTTTCACTTAGTCTTGCGCTTTTATCGAAAATTCAACAAGGTGAGTTCTTGTTCCTTCTCTATTCTTTTTTATTCTTTTAGCAATAATCATAATGAATTCTTGCCCTCTTATATATCAAGAAAACCTCTCTTGAAGTCCATATGGATCACACCTAAGGAGCTAAAGAAACTCAAATTCAAAGTGGTTAATTTCATCAATTTTTGCGACACTTTTGGCCAAGAAAAATACTGCACCACCACCCGCCATGTCTTCGCCTTTATCTCCGTATTTTCTAGTATCTAAGAGTTCTAAAAATTGAATTAAACAAGAGATAAGAGTTAGAAAAAGTTAGAATATATTTGTGCATGATTCGGTATTCATACAAGCCACTTTGTGGTGATTTTGTGCTTGATTTTTAACTATAAAAATTCAGTTGGGCTTCTCTATTTTTTACTTGTTATTTGAGTGTTATATGAAGTTTATTTGCCTCTAAAAATTATATGAAACTACTGAAATTATTTGAAGCACTTGGGGTTTAAGTTTCAAGCCTTAAGCGCCACTAAAAGTGGATAAAATGTAAAACTATGTTTCTGAAAATTTTAGCACATAAAAACCTGAAAAGAAACATGCTTAGGGGTTAAAAAATTTAGAAAAAATAGTTTTAATCCTATGAAACAAATAGGTAAAAATAAAATAGGTGTTATGGTGATTTTTGAATAAAAAGAGGGCTAAAAATATAATTTAAGCAAGATATAATTAAAACTATGAATTTAATGGTTTTAGAGATAAAATAGTAATTATATAAATTAGTTGTATCAAAATTATAATTAAAATAAAATTTTAGACTTAAATAAAAATTGTAGTAAAAGTTAGGAGTAAAACAGTAAAAAAGATAACTAAAACAAGTAAATAAATTAATAAAGGATAAATAGTATTTTAGGTTTTTAGGGGTAAAATTGGTATTTAATAAAAAATATTAAGGATAATTTGATTATAGAAAAATAGTAGGATCAATTTGGTAAAATTTTGACACAAAATAAGGTTAAACAGTAAAACTAGAATACTTATGGGACAAATTGATAAGTTTAGGTATAAAGTGAAAAAAATTATTAATTAACTTGACAAAGGGCAACAAGTTCTTTTAGTAAAAATATGAGGATAAAATGGTAAAGTAATAACATTAGTGGTAAAAGCATTACTAAAAGTCTAAAAAAAAATAGTAAAAAGAGAAGTTATGTAAAAAGGGAAAAATTAGAAATATATAAAGTACTAAGGACAAAATAGTAAATGTGATAAAGGTTGGGAGATTTAAAGAGAAATGACCGAACACAAATTTTTATAAAAAAAATAGCAGAGAAATCCCTTAAGGATAAAGTTTATTTAAAAAGTGCCGCAGAAAAAGAAAATTGTAAACCCTAGAATGCTAAGAGATCATCTGGAGAGGAGGAGTGTCTTCTTCGATGGAACCAGAACCATGCTAAGAGATTATCTAGGGAGGAGGCGTTTTTGCTCCGACAGAACCAGAACCATAAGATCTAGGGGATGCCCACTTTATGTTGAAATCTATTTCTCTAATTTTTAGCATAGTATGGCATCAAGTTCTACAACAATTGCTAGTTAACAGAATATACGTAGCTTTGTCCATAGGCACGTATGTAAATTGTACGCAATTGAAAAAATCATATTCGAGCTTAGTCCCGGGTAAAGTCAGGTTGGGGGTAGTCAACCGATGCGTAAATTCATGGCCTGCATAGGACCAGACATACATCATACTTGGTTGTTGCATTTCTTTGTGATTTTTATTTATCTATTTTTTTCTGTATTCTGTCCGTAGTTACTATTCTGCTATATACTTGTGCTTGTACTTTTTTGCGTGACTTACCGACACAATGGTGCGAACTCTTAAACTTAGGCTGCGGAACCCCTTAGATTTTTCGGGTAGCACTCTACTGAAAATCTTAGGTTCTCACCCCTTACTTTTTTCCATTCCGCAGATGGAACCAGCGTGATCTTCTTCGAGTTCCCTACATTTATACAGGCGAGCAACAACATCACGAGTGTGTCCAATAACTCTCTCCTTACTTTCAACTCAATATTTCCTTAGTTACCAAGATATCTATGAGTAGCAACAGTGATAGTAATAATAGTATTAGTAATCTTTACCCTCGCTATATATAGACTTTTAGAGGACTACTTGCTTTTATAAATACCTATATAAATAAGTTAGAAAGGTCCCAGACTAGAATGACTCTTGTGAGTTGGGCCTGTTAATGGCATATATATATGTGGGTATGTTTAAAATGAGCACAACAATTTTGTTCATATTAAATGTGCCACATTTATATAAACCATTAGATTTCATTAAATGAAAATCAAAGGTTAATATAAAAGAAAGAGTATTGATGGACTCTAGTAAATACAGATATCCTAATACATAAATAAATATCTTTTAATATATATTTTAAATGACAATATAATTTTTTATTTTTAAATAAATAAATATAAAATACATAAATACAAAAAATATAAATATTTTTTATTTATTAAGATTAATTATTATGCAATAAAAGTTTTATTATATTAAAAAATTATATTAAAATAATATTTTAAATTACAATATAAAAAATATAATCGTATAACCCATATATTAGTGCATATAACCACGCATAAAACGAGAGTCTAAAATGAAAGTGTGTTTTTAATTATTTGTCAAAAACGACGGTCTAAACCGAGAGTCAAAATTGCAGTGCATACATATTTGGATAAAAAAATATATAATAATAATAATAATAATATATTATTAACAAAATTAACTGCGATAATATTTTTAATTTTGTTATAAAAAATTTAGTTATTTTCATGTAAATAAAATAATTTAATCATTTTATATTTTATAATTAAAAGTAATATCATATAATAATTAATATTAATAAATAAAAAATATTTTTGTATGTATTTATATGTTTTATACTTGTTTATATTAAAAAAAATTACACTAACTATTTTTAAAATATTATATATTAAAATATATTTATACATGTGTACATTAATTTATTCTATATTTATTAAATCTATCAATGCTCTTTTTTTATAATATTTTTTTATTTTTATTTAATAAAATCTAATAGTTAATAAAAAATGGTGCACCTAATGCGCACATAAACAACTTATTTTAAACACACCTTATATATGATATTACTATGTTTTCTGTATTTTTTATGCTTCATATAGATATTATACGTTTAACTATTATTTATTCTGTTATACCTATTTATTATACGATCTCAACTAGCGTTACAAACTCATATATATATATATATATATATATATATAAAAGAAGACATGATTAATGTTGATTAATGTTGATTATATTTATGAATGCAGATGCAATAGCAGGAATTAAATATGAAGTTAGATGCGGCGGTAGTCCGCACGTATATGCAAGTTAGTATGAAGTTAAATGTGGTGGTAGTCCGCATGCATATGCAGATGTAGAAGCTTTAAATGAAAAAAATGAAACTGAAGAACTGAAAATTCTTTTATTGGATTAAATTGAAGAAAACTGAGAAAGAAAAAACAGGAGTGATGGACCGGATTTACACTTTATCAAAATATAATAGATCCGTCTTTGGCAAGTATACCAAATTGTCGTCAAGTAATAACTCACAGTAGAGTGAGGTCGAATCCCACAAAAATTGATAGATTGATCAACTTTAGTTAATGGGTGAATTAGTCAAGCTAACTAATAAGATTTGTTGAGTATAGAATTCTAAGTAGCAGAAATGTAAATGACATAAAGATAAAGGAAAGCTCTAAAGTGTAAAAAAGTAAATGATAAGAATGTAAAGTGTTGGAATATAAATGACTAAATTGTAAATGGGGAATGGGTAATATCAGAAATTAAGGAAGGCTATAAAGAATAGGAAAGATAAGAATAGGAGAAATTCATTGGAATTAGGAAATGTTGCTCTCTTTTGATCAAATCTAGATAATCTCGTCTTCAATCATGCAACTCATTGACCTCTTGGCAATCATGATTGATTAAACTCCAATTCCTTGGTGATCCAATCTATCAAATCTTGATAATCAGTCAATTTCTTGGTCTAATTGCTCATGAAGAGAGATAAGTTTGGTCCCTGATTATACCACATATCCTCATAGATCCAAATAGTGGGTGAATTTCATGTCACTATATCCAATCCCAAAACCCAGATCTACTCAAGTGTGAGAAGGGATTTCAAGCATGGTTCCATATTTCCTTTTCCAAGGTTCACATGAAATCCAAATTTCATTCAACCTCTTTTCCAAGATGATTGAACACTAGACTTGAGAAACCAAATTCCTTCTAGCAAATCAAAGAGAAGATGAAGAAAAGAAGAAATTCACTATCATTAATCCATCAAGTATAATAGAGCTCCCTCTCCCAATGAAAGGGAGTCTAGCTACTCATAGCTTAGAGAAAAGTACAAGAGATAGAAGAAGATGAATTGAAGTAAAAACTACTACTAGCCAACCCCACTAACCAATTGATCAACCCCTTTTCCAGTACTCTCAGGGGGTATTTATACTACTCCTATAACTAGAAAATGAAAATCACAAAAAAAGGAAAAGAAAATTACAATTAAAAATAAAAGGAAAACTAATTAAAATGTACAATGTGCCTGGCGTGTGAGCGGCGTTCCATGCTTGGCTCCTAAGTGGCACGCCTCCTTTGTTTAGATAACCTGGCGTGCCACGCCATCGAGCTCAAGTGGCACGCCCATTGTGACTTCTCCCTTCTTCCTCTCTAGATTCTTGAACTAGCGTAGAATGCCCCAAACTGGCGTGCCACGCTCTCAATGGACTCTTCAGCTTTCTCCTCTGGAAAATATACTTAGCGTGCCACGCCCTCAATAAGGCCTTCATTGTCTTCTCTGAAAAGTTGAATTAGTGTGCCACGCTCAGGTCTGGCGTGCCACGCCCTTAGTAGTACAAGATCAACCTTCTCTGGTCCAGTGAACTGGCATGCCTCGCCCAGTATTCAAGTGGCACGCCCCTGGTGCGAGCAAGTTTGGCGTGCCACGCCCTAGTCATCAAGTGGCACGCCCCTAGTCATGTTGCCTTGGCATGCCACGCCTTAAATCCAAAGTGGCACGCCCATTGATCTTCTTCCTTGGAGGCTTGTGTTGGCATGCCACGCCTTCAATCTCAAGTGGCACACCCTTGTTGGGGTTGCATTCTTTCTCTTTAGACCAATGAACTGGCGTGCCACGCCTTCGATCTCAAGTGGCACACCCATTATGGTGTTGAACTCTTCAAGATTGGCGTGCCACACCTAAAACTTAAGTGGCACGCCCAGAATATGAACAGGGTTGGCGTGCCACGTCTTAAACATCAAGTGGCACGCCCATGATGGTGAACCTTCCACTCCCCTCTGCTTATTTGAATCGGCGTACCACACCCTCAATCTGGCGTGCCACGCCCCTTGTAGATGATGGGGTTGGCGTGCCACGCCCAGCCTGGCATGCCACGCCCCTTGTGGGTCTTCAAGAATGCTCTCTGAAATGTATAGTTGGCGTGCCACGCCTGGCCTTGGCGTGCCACACTCATAGTAAAGCTCCAAGAATGCTTCTCTTGAATTTATAGTTGGCGTGCCACGCCCATAGTAAAGCTCCATGGGTTCTCCTCTGGGATTGTTAACTGGCGTGCAACGCCCATTGACTGGCGTGCCACGCCCATTCAGTTTGTTGGCATTTGCACTAAGTGGCACGCCCAGCACACACGCCCAGCTCCTCTTTCTTGCTTCCTTCTTTTTTTGTTGCTCTTTTCACCTGAAATTCAAGCAAAACTCATTTCAAAGCAATGTACCATAAAGTTCATCATTTAGCTCATGAAATTGCATTAATTGAATGAGATTTCACTATTTCTATGGTCCTTTTTTATAAGAGAAAGAGGTAGATGATGCAAGTCATCACAACACCAAACTTAAGTTTTGCTTGTCCCCAGGCAAATCAATGTGAATTATTCTTAATTGATTGAGACTTGACCCTTAAGGGATGTATTCACAACTAGAGATAGAGGCTAAAGCATCAACTCATGCATGAACTCTATTATTATTTTCATGTCACAATGAACCCTTAGACTTTTGAGGATCTCTTTTAAGTGCTTTCCTTAAGTGCCCTTTCTATTGATTGTCACCTTGAAGTAGTAAGATTTGTTATTGTTTTTGTTTTCTTTTCATTCCTCTTTTGTTTTTTTGATTGACCATGACTTTAAATGTTTTGTCTCAAGACGACCCTTTAGGTTAAGCTTTCCATTAGCACTCCCAAACCAGTTGGTTTTAGGGTACTAGGTTTTGAAACACCCTTAAGAATTTACTTGCTCAGGTCTCTCTTCTTGACACATCTTTACCATAAGCATATACTAGGATCTTGGCTCTTTGAGCTACTTGTTTCTTTCTTAAATTCTAGTAGTTAATGCTCAGAGCCTAGGGTCTTTTGCTTACTCCTCCTTGGTTCTATGGATATTCAAGGGTCATCTTTGGCCTCTACTTATTGTGTCCTCTATGTCCAAGTGTTCATTATGGTCTACTTACTTTCAGATTTTCATTCATGATTCCATACTTTGTTCCTCATCTCTAAATTTTGAATTATCTCACTTGGGTCTTAGTCTCTTGCTCATGTTTTTGCAACAACTCATCATTGATTTTTAGGAAAACAAACTACTTTTATTGATGAAATGAAGACTTAACAAAAGGACATTTTCTTTCTCAAATTCAAATGAAAACTCAAAGGACTCATAGAAAGACTTCTGAAACATAAGAAACTAAACAACAGCTAATCATATTAATGCAAACTATTAAGTAGAAATTCGGAAGATAAAATTCAACCATGGGACTCAACAGCATTGTATTCTTGAGTAGCTTCAATGCATAGGCCCTTTCCCTTTATCCTTCTTTTGGGAGGACTCATCACCATTTTTCTTTGTAGAGGTTCCTTCTTGTGCAGAGGTGTCTCTTGGCTTTCAAAAGCCTAGCCTCCTCATATAAGTCATCTCCTTCTCTATGTGCTTGTCCACAATCTCTTCCTGCCTTGCACTGAGCTCTTCCTTTGCTTGCATGAATGTTGGATAAGTAGGGTTCAAATTGGCTACTGCGTTACACAAGTGATTCAGCTTGGCTTGTGCATAACAGTCATATTGCCTTCTTGATATGGTCCTAGCCTCGTAAAGGGCCCTAAATTCAGCAAGGTTCCTCTGTTGCTCTTGTTGCTGCTCCATGATCTTGTTGAGGCTGCCTTGCATCTCTCCCCAGTGAAATTGTCCATGCTGCTCCTTCATGTACTCCACACTCCCTTGGAGTTGCTGGATAATTTCTTGCATTTGGCCCCATTATTTTTGTTGCTCCCTAAGTTGAGTTACATCTTCTCTCAGATGGTTGATGTCCCTTTGTATTTGGTAAATGTTTCCTTGCATCTCTTCCCAATTAAAATCTTCTGGGAATTGTGCTTCAAACTGTGGAATTGGTGCTTGTAGTTGTGAAAATGGTGCTTGAACATAAGCTTCTTCTTGTTGTGGTGGCCCTTGTGGTCTTGGCACATGAGCCCTGTATTCCCTGGCTCTTTGTAGTGGGTTGATGGCCACCACTTTCTCCATCTTCTTTGCAGTGATTGGTTTATCTTGCTCTACCAATGTCTCATCAATTACTTTCTCCATTCCAGCCTCATCACAAAGCCGCTGGACGATGCTATCCTTGGTGCTCTTCAACACCCTGTGAAAGTTATTCGCTATCATCTCCCCCACATTGATGTTCTCCCCATTCATTATGCTGTAGATTAATACAGTCATTTCCAAAGTAACCTTCGAAGTATTGGAGGTGGGGTTGGGGGATCTTCTCACAAAGCCTAGCCACCCTCTAGCTTGAGGGCACAAGTCTCTTCTTCTCATTTGGTTTGGCCTTCCATCTTTGTCATTAATCCACAGAACATTGAGGACACAAATCTCATTTAATATCTCTTCAAACCCAGGATCAATTTGTTTCACCCTTTCTTCATAGCTTCGTGTGGAACTAGTTTGCCTCACCTCTAGCATCCTTTCCAAGTTTACAGGGCTATAATCAATACTTTTCCCCCTTACATAGCTTTGGTAGTCATATTTTGCCTAGGTTGAGGGACAACATTGGCATAGAACTCCCTTACTAGGCTCTCCACCACCTTCTTTGGTGGATTGCAAAGGATAGCCTAGCCTCTATTGTTGATCTCAATGGTGATCTCCCTGTGTTCATCTCTCCCTAGTTGGAAGTCAACTTTAGGGATTATTTGCCTCTCACTCACCCACCCATAAAACTGGTTTTGGTGGAAGAATGAGAGGAACTTGAACTCATTGTAGCTTAAAGAGCCAGAGCCAGTTTCCTTAGTCTTTCTTTTCTTTGATCCAGTGGCCTTTGGTGGTGCCATTTAAATGAGATGAGAAGAGTTAAAAAGGGTTGAAAGAAGGTTGAAAGAAGGAAAGAAAATCAAAGGTTTGCTTCAACACCAAACTTAGGACTTGATTGTCCCAATCAAGAAGCAATAACAAAAAAAAAGAAAGAATGTAGAGAAGGAAGGGTGAGGGTTTCGAATGAAGAGAGAGGAATTTGTAGTGTGGAAAAGATGGAAGGGTGAGTGATATATAGGGGCGAGAGAGGAGAGGTCTGAAAGGTGGGAATTAATAGCAAAAATTGAATGTTTTCCCACATGGGAGTGGCGCCCAGCATGGGGAGAGGCGCTAGCCCCTATCTCTTCAGCTTTCCTCTGATTTTTGAGTTCCAAAATGTGAAGTACACTTTGACTCCTTGACTTTATGATTGATAAATGTCATGTGGGCCCCATCTCTTTCCTGAAAATTCAGTTATAAACCCTCATTAGTGATAAAAATTTGCTTCACATTCCTTCAATTAAATGCCATTCAGTTTGTGTGTCTCTTGGACACCAAACTTAGATTCCTTGCATCTAGTAATTGACCAATGATTAAACTTTATTGTATACATAATGAGTGGAATCAATTTAATTCTTTCACACTCTTCCACTTCCACTGTATGTGTACACAATAAAGTAGTCCATTCATTCATCCCACCAATATACTAATTGCCTTCACACATAAATCAATTGGGCTGTACGTATAGATCTCTTATGGTGGTGGCTACACCAAACTTAAATTTGGGCTTACTCTTAAGATTAGTTCAATTAATTTGATGTAAGCTCAATTTAAGTGGGTTAGTGGCCACACCAAACTTAGCTCTTTAGCTAGTTTCTCAACCCAATTAATCAACATCATATAGTGTAGCATTCAAGGTTGCACTTCCAGCAAGCTAGACAGACTTTTAAAGTTCAATTCAAAGAAACTAAAAAATAAACAACTAACAATTTAAATTGGAAAACATACTATCCTAAGTGACTAAATGTAAGCTGATTCATAAAAAAAAACTTGAAATGGAAAGGATATGAGTGTTGGGGTGCTTCCCAAGTAGCGCTTCTTTAAAGTCACTAGCTTGACGATCCTTCCTCTTCAGCTGAGGTTATAGTTTAGTCTTTGCTCATCCAATGAGTCCCCCAAGTAGTGCTTAAGTCTGTGGCCATTAAAAATGAAAGTCCTCTATGTTTTGTCATCCATAAGCTCTACATGACCGTAAGGAGAAGCTTTGATGATTGTGAATGGTCTAGACCATCTTGACTTCAGCTTTCCTAGGAAAAATTTGAGTCTTGAGTTGTATAACAGCAACTTTTGACCTTCTATGAACTCTCTTCTTACTAGCCTTTGATCATGCTATTTCTTTGTTCTCTACTTGTAAATTTTGGCATTTTCATAAGCTTGAGATCTGAATTCATCTAACTCATTGAGCTGCAGCAACCTTCTTTTCCCAATAGCTTGATTATCAAAGTTCAACATCTTTAGAGCCCAAAATACTCTATGTTCAAGCTCCACTAGTAGATGACAAGCTTTTCCAAACACCAATTGGTATGGAGACATGCCAATAGGTGTCTTAAAAGCTATTCTATAGGCCCATAATGCATCATCTAACTTCTTGGACCAATCCTTTCTTGAGTTCCCAACAATCTTCTCAAGGATTCTCCTGAGCTTTATATTTGAAATTTCAGCTTGACCATTGGTTTGTGGATGGTATGGGGTTGCTACCTTATGCTTAACACCATATTTGAGGAGGAGTGTCTCAAGTTGCTTGTTGCAAAAGTGAGTTTCCCCATCACTTATAAGAGCTCTTGGAACCCCAAACCGGCTAAATATGTTCTTCCTCAAGAAATTAATCACCACCTTGTTGTCATTTATTGATGTAGCTATGGCCTCCACCCATTTGGACATATAGTCCACTGCCACCAATATGTAGTTGTTTGAGTATGAGGATGAGAATGGTCCCATGAAATCAATCCCCAAACATCAAACAATTCTAACTCCATGATAAATCTTTGTGGCATTTCATTCTTCTTGGGTAAGTTGCCAGCTCTTTGACATTCATTGCACCTTGTCATAAACTCCTTTGCATCTTTGAATATTGTAGGCCAAAAGAAACCACATTGCAACACCTTGACTGCAGTCTTTTCTCCACTAAAATTTCCTCCATAGGTGGATCCATGACAATGCCAAAGGACCTCTTGTCCTTCCTCATGAAAGATGCATCTTCTTAGAATCCCATCAGCACACTTTTTGAATAGGTAGGGCTCATCCCAAATGTAGTACTTGGCATCATTGATGAGCTTCCTTTTCAAGTGTTTGTTGATGTTGGAAGGTAGCTCCCCAATGGCCTTGAAGTTGGCTATGTCTGTGAACCATGGGGCCTCTTGAATCATCATAAATTTCTCATCCGGGAAGCTTTCATTCAACCCAGGGCTATGTGCTTCATCTCTTTCTTGTGGGATCCTTGATAGGTGGTCAGCCACCTTATTTTCTGCTCCACTTCTATCCTTGATTTCAATGTTGAATTCTTAGAGTAGTAGGATCCATCTTATCAATCTAGGCTTGGATTCTTGCTTGGTTAACAAGTACTTAGGTGCTGCATGGTCAGTAAACACAATGACTTTAGAACCAATGAGATATGATCTGAATTTATCAAATGCAAAGACTATAGAAAGAAGTTCTTTTTCTGTGGTAGTGTAGTTCCTTTGGGATTCATTAAGAACCTTGCTAGCATAATAGATGACATGCATTAGCTTGTCTCTCCTTTGTCCTAAAACAGTACCAATAGCAAAATCTAATGCATCACACATCAATTCAAAAGGTAAATCCCAGTTAGGTGGTGCTATAATAGGTGCAGAGAAGAGCTTGCTTTTAAGCTCATCAAAAGCTTGCATGCATTCTCTATCAAAGATAAATGGTACATTAGAGACAAGCAAGTTACTTAAAGGTTTTGTAATTTTTGAAAAGTCTCTAATGAACTTTTTGTAGAACCCAGCATGTCCCAAGAAACTCCTAATTGCTTTGACATTGCAAGGTGGGGGTAATTTTTCAATCACTTCCACCTTGGCTCTATCTACCTCTATGCCTTTCTTAGAGATTTTGTGGCCAAGGACTACCCCTTTAGTAACCATAAAATAACACTTTTTCTAGTTCAAAACTAGGTTAGTCTCTTGGCATCTCTTGAGCACCAAGGCAAGATGGTGTAAGCAATTAGGAAAGGAGTCACCAAACACTGAAAAATCATCCTTGAAAACCTCAATAAACCTCTCAATCATATCAGAAAAAATGGACAGCATGCATCTTTGGAATGTAGCAGATGCATTGCACAAACCAAAGGGCATGTGTCTATATGCAGAAACACCATAAGGGCAAGTGAAAGAAGTCTTCTCTTGGTCTTTAGGATCCACTACAATCTGGTTGTAGCCAAAGTATCCATCCAAGAAACAGTAGTACTCATGTCCAACAAGTCTCTCTAACATTTGGTCCATGAATAGTAAGGGAAAATGGTCTTCCTTGTGGCTTCATTGAGCTTCCTATAGACTATAGACATGCGTCATCCAGTCACTGTTCTTGTTGGTATCAATTTATTTCTCTCGTTTGGCACAACTGTGATTCCTCCCTTCTTGGGGACTACTTGAACAGGGCTCACCCAAGGGCTGTCGGAGATAGGGTAAATCACCCCTGCTTGCCATAACTTCAGCACTTCCTTTTGCACTACTTCTTGCATTGAGGGGTTTAGCCTTCTTTGTGGTTGTATTGAGGGTTTCGCATCCTCCTCAAGAAGAATTTTATGCATGCACATTGAAGGGCTAATTTTCTTTAAATCTGAAAGTGTCCACCCTATAGCATCCTTGTATTGCCTCAACATATTGATGAGCTTCTCTTCTTGTTCTTCACTAAAGCTTAAGTTGATGATTACTGGATATGTATTGTTGCTCCCCAAGTAAGCATACCTCAAGCTTGGGGGCAGGGTTTTTAACTCTAGCTTTGGTGCTTCCACTTTCTCTTTGGTTGCCTTATCTAGCATGATTGAGCCTTCTATGATTTCTTGTGGTAGTTCACCACATGATGTTTGATGATCTTGCTCCATTGCTTCTTCACATTAATCTTCTTCTAGGACTCCTTGAACTAACTTTTCCATTGTGTCCACCATCATACATTCTCCAATGGATTCCTTGGGGTAGCTCATTGCAGTGAAAATATTGAACACCATCTTTTCTTCATGCAGTCTTACTTTTTTGTACATCAATTATAGCTCTAGCTATTGCCAAGAATGGTCTTCCTAGTATGATTGATGCATTAGACTTTTCCTCCATGTCAAGCATAACAAAATCAGCTAGGAAGATAAACTCTCCCACTTTAACAAAGAAGTCTTCTACCACTCCATAAGGGAACTTGAATGTTCTATCAGCTAGTTGGAGTGCCATCCTTGTTGGTTTGGCCTCTTCAATTCTCGTTCTCTTCATCATGGCCAAGGTTATAAGGTTGATGCTAGCTCCCAAATCACATAATGCTTTTTCAATGCTAATATCCCCTATGATGCAAGGGATTTGGAAGCTCCCAGGATCCTTCATCTTTTGAGGAAGCTTCTTTTGTATGATTGCACTACATTCCTCCGTGAGTACCACAGTTTTCTTTTCTCCCCAGTTTTTTTCTTAGTCATGAGCTCTTTTAGGAACTTGGCATAGAGTGGTATTTGCTCTAATGCCTCAGCAAAAGGGATGTTAATTTGGAGCCTCTTGAAGATCTCCAAGAATCTAGAAAACTGACTGTCCTTCCTATCCTTTCTTATCCTTTGTGGGTAGGGTGTTGGTGCACGAATTATGAGTCCCACTTTTCACAACTCGTACCACTGACCAGCAAGTGCACTGGGTCGTCCAAGTAATACCTCACGTGAGTAAGGGTCGAATCCCACGGAGATTGTTGGTTTAAAGCAATCTATGGTTATCTTGTAAATCTTAGTCAGGAAGTCAATTATGTTTATCAGTTGAATTGCAAATAAACAATAGAGCATGGATTAAAGGTTACTTGTTATGCAGTAATGGAGAATATGTTGGAGTTTTGGAGATGCTTTGTCTTCTGAATCTCTGCTTTCCTCTGTCTTCTTGTTCACGCACGCACGTCCTCCTATGGTAAGCTGTGTGTTGGTGGATCACCGTTGTCAATGGCTACCTTCCATCCTTCCAGTGAAAACTACGCTCACGCGCTCTGTCACAGCACGGCTATTCACCGGTTGGTTCTCGATCCGGTTGGAATAGGATTTACTATCCTTTTGCGTCTGTCACTAACGCCCAGCCTTCAGGAGTTTGAAGCTCGTCACAGTCATTCAATCCTTGAATCCTACTTGGAATACCACAGACAAGGTTTAGACTTTCCGGATTCTCATAAATGCCACCATCAGTTCTAGCTTATACCACGGAGATTCTGATTAGGGAATCTAAGAGATACTCATTCAATCGTATATAGAACGGAGGTGGTTGTCAGGCATACGTTCATGAATTGAGGAAGGTGATGAGTGTCACAGATCATCACGTCCATCACAGTTAAACGCGAATGAACATCTTAGATAGGAACAAGCGTGTTTGAATGGAAAACAGAAATACTTGCATTAATTCATCGAGACACAACAGAGCTCCTTACCCCCAACAATGGGGTTTAGAGACTCATGCCGTCAGAGAATACAAAGTTTAGATCTAAAATGTCATGAGATACAAAATAAGTCTCTAAAAGTTGTTTAAATACTAAACTAGTAGCCTAGGGTTACAAAATATGAGTAGACTATGATGGATGATGCAGAGATCCACTTCTGGGGCCCACTTAGTGTGTGCTGGGCTGAGACTTAAGCAATTCACGTGCAGAGGCCATTTGAGGAGTTGAACGCCAGTTTTTATGCCAGTTTGGGCGTTCAACTCCAGCTTTTGATCCTTTTCTGGCGCTGGACGCCAAAATTGGGCAGAGAACTGGTGTTGAACGCCAGTTTACGTCATCTATCCTTGTGCAAAGTATGGACTATTATATATTGCTGGAAATCCCTGGATGTCTACTTTCCAACGCAATTGGAAGAATGCCATTTCGAGTTCTGTAGCTCCAGAAAATCCACTTTGAGTGCAAGGAGGTCAGAATCCAACAGCATCAGCAGTCCTTTTTCAGCCTGAATCAGATTTTTGCTCAGCTCCTTCAATTTCAGCCAGAAAAATACCTGAAATTACAGAAAAACACACAACTCATAGTAAAGTCCAGAAATATGAATTTTTCCTAAAAACTAATAAAAATATACTAAAAACTAACTAAAACATACTCAAAACTATATGAAATTATCCCCAAAAAGCGTATAAAATATCCGCTCATCACAACACCAAACTTAAACTGTTGCTTGTCCTCAAGCAACTAGACAAATAAAATAGAAGACTAATAGGTTGAGAAGCAATAATATCTCAGAGTTTTTTGCATGAAGCTCAGATTCTAATTAGATGAGCGGGGCTAGTAGCTTTTTGCTTCCGAACAGTTTTGGCATCTCACTTTATCCATTGAAGCTCAGAGTGATTGGCATCTATAGGAACTCAGAATTCAGATAGTGCTATTGATTCTCCTAGTTCAGTGTGATGATTCTTGTACACAGCTTCTTTATGAGTCTTGGCTGTGGCCCTAAGCACTTTGTTTTCCAATATTACCACCGGATACATAAATGCCACAGACACATAACTGGGTGAACCTTTTCAGATTGTGACTCAGCTTTGCTAAAGTCCCCAATTAGAGGTGTCCAGAGTTCTTAAGCACACTCTTCTTTTTGCTTTGGACCTTGACTTTAACCGCTCAGTCTCAAGTTTTCACTTGACACCTTCATGCCACAAGCACATGGTTAGGGACAGCTTGGTTTAGCCGCTTAGACCAGGATTTTATTCCTTTAGGCCCTCCTATCCACTGATGCTCAAAGCCTTGGGATCCTTTTTATTTGCCCTTGCCTTTTGGTTTTAAGGGTTATTGGCTGTTTGCTCTTGCCTCTTGGTTTTAAGAGCTTTTGGCTTTTTCTGCTTGCTTTTTCTTTTTCTTTCTATTTATTTTTTTTTCTGCAAGCTTTGTTCTTTGCTGCTTTTTCTTGCTTCAAGAATCATTTTTATGATTTTTCAGATTATCAATAACATGTCTCATGTTCATCATTCTTTCAAGAGCCAACATATTTAACAGTCTTAAACAACAAATTCAAAAGACATATGCACTGTTCAAGCATTCATTCAGAAGACAGGAAGCGTTGCCACCACATGTTACTAATTAGAATTTTTCTTATTAAAAACTCAAAATTTTATTTCCTCTTATTCAAAAGATCTACTATTTTATTCATGTTTGCTGATGATGAGAAAAATAGACTATAACTTAATTGGGGATAAAATCAAACTAGACACTAATTACTACTAATGATCATGTAATAAAGACACAAACATAGATAAGCACTTAACATAGAGAAAACGAAAAACAGAGAAAGTAAGAACAAGGAACGAGTCCACCTTAGTGATGATGGCATTTCCTTCTTGAGGCACCAATGATGTTCTTGAGCTCTTTTATGTCTCTTCCTTGCCTTTGTGGCTTGATTCCTAGTGATTTTTGGTATTTCTATCCTCAGTTGCTTCCAATAATTATGTGGAGGGAAGTGCATCCCCTGAGGTATCTCTTGATTTGCAGCCACATGTTCTACCACTGAGCTATAGATCCTTCACATAATTGTTTTACCACACCAAACTTAGAATGTTGCTCGCCCTCGAGCAAAAGAAGAGGGAATAGATGAAGAAGAAGATGTGGAAAGAAAAAACTAGGATTATGAGGAGGGAAGGTGGGGATCCTGTGGGGTCCACAGATCTTGAAATGATCTTCTGAGGTCCACAGATCTTGAGGTGTCAAGGCATTTACATCCCTGCACCAATTTGGGCATGCAAAATGCCCTTGCACACAACTCTGGGCGTCCAGCGCCAGGTTGGTGCCCATTTTGGGCGTTCAACGCCCATTTACTAGCCATTTCTGGCGTTGAACGCCAGAACCATGCTTGTTCTGGGCGTTCAGCGCCAGGATGTTGCCCATTTTGGGCATTCAGCGCCAGAACCATGCTCTGTTCTGGCGTTGAACGCCAGACAGGTGCTTCCTCCAGGGTGTGATTTTTCTTCTGCTGTTTTTGATTCCGTTTTCAATTTTTAATATTTATTTTGTGACTCCACATGATCATGAACCTAATAAAACATGAAAAACCATGAAAGTAAATAAAAATTGGGTTGCCTCCCAACAAGCGCTTCTTTAATGTCCTTAGCTGGACCTTGCTGAGCTTTTAATCTAGCTTCAGCCTTGAGCATTCTTGCTCAATGTTACCTTCTAGATAATGCTTGATTCTCTGTCCATTGACAATGAACTTCTTATCAGAATCAATATCTTGAAGCTCCACATAACCATATGGGGATACACTTGTAATCACGTATGGTCCCCTCCACCGGGATTTCAGTTTCCCGGGGAATAGCCTAAGTCTAGAGTTAAACAACAGAACCTTCTGTCCTGGTTCAAAGATTCTAGATGACAGCTTTCTGTCATGCCACTTTTTTTATTTTTCTTTATATAGCTCGGCATTTTCGAAAGCTGTGAATCTGAACTCCTCTAGCTCATTTAGCTGGAGCAATCTTTTTTCTCCTGCTAATTTGGCATCAAAGTTTAGGAATCTGGTTGCCCAGTAGGCCTTATGTTCCAGTTCCACGGGCAGGTGACATGCCTTACCATACACCAGTTGGTATGGAGAGGTCCCTATAGGGGTCTTGAATGCTGTTCTGTAAGCCCACAGAGCATCATCCAAGCTCCTTGCCCAATCCTTTCTACGGGTATTTACTGTCCGTTCCAGGATTCTCTTTAATTCTCTGTTAGAGACTTCAGCCTGCCCATTGGTTTGTGGATGATATGGAGTGGCCACCTTGTGGCGAATTCCATACCGAACCATGGCAGAGTAAAGCTGTTTATTGCAGAAGTAAGTGCCCCCATCACTGATTAGTACTCTAGGGACACCAAACCTGCTAAAAATATGTTTCTGGAGGAACTTCAGCACTGTTTTAGTATCATTGGTGGGTGTGGCAATAGCCTCAACCCATTTTGATACATAGTCAACTGCCACCAGAATATAAGTGTTTGAGTATGATGGTGGGAAAGGTCCCATGAAGTCAATTCCCCATACGTCAAACAACTCAATTTCCAAGATTCCTTGTTGAGGCATGGCGTAACCATGAGGCAGATTACCAGCTCTTTGGCAACTGTCACAATTACGTACAAACTCTCGGGAATCTTTATAGTGTGTGGGCCAATAGAAGCCACATTGGAGGACCTTGGTGGCTGTTCGCTCACCTCCGAAATGGCCTCCATATTGAGATCCGTGGCAATGCCACAGGATCCTCTGTGCTTCTTCTCTAGGCACACACCTACGGATAATTCCGTCTGCATATCTCTTAAAGAGATAAGGTTCATCCCACAAGTAGTACTTTGCATCAGTAATTAATTTCTTCTTTTGTGTCCTGTTGTACTCCTTGGGTATGAACCTTGCAGCTTTATAGTTTGCAATATCGGCAAACCATGGTACTTCCTGAATGGCGAATAAATGCTCATCAGGAAACGTTTCAGAGATCTCAAGAGAAGGGAGGGGCGTCCCTTCCACTGGCTCTATCCGGGATAGATGATCAGCCACTTGGTTCTCTGTCCCTTTTCTGTCTCTTATTTCTATATCAAACTCTTGCAGAAGCAATACCCATCTGATGAGCCTGGGTTTTGAATCCTGCTTTGTGAGTAGATATTTAAGAGCAGCATGGTCAGTATACACAATCACTTTTGATCCTACTAAGTATGATATGAACTTGTCAATGGCGTAATCCACTGCAAGTAGTTCTTTTTCTGTGGTTGTGTAATTTTTCTGGGCATCATTTAGAATGCGACTGGCATAATAAATGACATGCAGAAGCTTGTCATGCCTCTGTCCCAATACTGCACCAATGGCATGATCACTGGCATCACACATTAGCTCAAATGGTAATGTCCAGTCTGGTGCAGAAATGACTGGTGCTGTGACCAGCTTAGCTTTCAGCGTTTCAAACGCCTGCAGGCACTTTGTGTCAAACACAAATAGCGTGTCAGCAGCTAGCAGATTTCTTAGAGGTTTTGCGATTTTTGAAAAATCCTTTATAAACCTCCTATAGAATCCTGCATGCCCCAGAAAGCTTCTGATTGCCTTAACATTGGCAGGTGGTGGTAATTTTTCAATTACCTCTATTTTTGCTTGATCCACCTCTATTCCCTTGTTTGAGATTTTATGCCCAAGAACAATTCCTTCAGTCACCATGAAGTGACACTTTTCCCAGTTTAAAACTAGGTTGGTCTCTTGGCATCTTTTCAGAACAAGTTTCAGGTGATCAAGACAGGAGCTGAATGAGTCTCCATATACTGAGAAGTCATCCATGAAGACTTCCAGAAATTTTTCCACCATGTCAGAGAAAATAGAGAGCATGCATCTCTGGAAGGTTGCAGGCGCATTACATAGCCCAAATGGCATCCTTCTATAAGCAAACACTCCAGATGGACATGTGAATGCTGTTTTCTCTTGATCCTGGGGATCCACTGCAATCTGGTTGTAGCCTGAGTAGCCATCCAGAAAGCAGTAATAATCATGACCTGCTAGTCTTTCTAGCATCTGGTCTATGAATGGTAAAGGAAAATGATCCTTTCTGGTGGCTGTATTGAGCCTTCTGTAGTCAATACACATGCGCCACCCTGTAACTGTTCTTGTAGGAACCAGTTCATTTTTTTCATTATGAATCACTGTCATGCCTCTCTTTTTTGGGACGACTTGAACAGGGCTCACCCAGGGGCTATCAGAAATAGGATAAATAATCCCAGCCTCTAGTAACTTGGTGACCTCTTTCTGCACCACTTCCTTCATGGCTGGATTTAGCCGCCTCTGTGGTTGAACCACTGGTTTGGCATTGTCCTCCAATAGAATTTTGTGCATGCATCTAGCTGGGCTTATGCCCTTAAGGTCACCTATGGACCACCCAAGAGCTGTCTTGTGTGTCCTTAGCACTTGAATAAGTGCTTCCTCTTCCTGTGAATTTAAAGCAGAGCTTATGATCACTGGAAAAGTGTCACCTTCTCCCAGAAATGCATATTTCAAGGATGGTGGTAGTGGCTTGAGCTCGGGTTTAGGGGATTTTTCCTCTTTCAGAAGAAAGTTCAGAGGCTCTTTCATGTCCCCTGAATCCTCCAAATTAGGCTGAACATCTTTAAAGATGTCTTCCAACTCTGATTCGAGACTCTCAGCCATGTTGATCTCTTCTACCAAAGAGTCAATGAGATCAACTTTCATGCAGTCTGTTGATGTGTCTGGATGTTGCATGGCTTTGACAGCGTTCAACTTGAACTCATCATCGTTGACTCTCAGGGTTATTTCCCCCTGTTGGACGTCAATGAGGGATCGTCTAGTTGCTAGGAAGGGTCTTCCTAGAATGAGAGTAGCACTCTTGTGCTCCTCCATCTCCAGCACAACAAAGTCAGTGGGAAAGGCGAATGGCCCAACTCTGACAATCATGTCCTCAATCACGCCTGATGGGTATTTAGTGGAACCATCAGCAAGTTGGAGACATATCCGGGTTGGTTTAACTTCTTCAGTTAAGCCAAGCTTCCTGATAGTGGATGCAGGTATTAGGTTGATGCTTGCCCCAAGATCGCATAAAGTTGTCTTGGTGCAATTACCTTCTAATATGCATGGTATCAGAAAACTCCCAGGGTCTTTAAGCTTTTCAGGAAAGCTCTCTAGAATGACTGCACTGCATTCTTCAGTGAGGAGAACTCTTTCTGTTTCTCTCCAATCCTTTTTATGACTCAAGATCTCTTTCATGAACTTGGCATAAGAAGGTATTTGCTCAAGTGCCTCTGCAAATGGAATCTTTATTTCAAGAGTCCTGAGGTAATCTGCAAAGTGAGCAAATTGCTTATCCTGCTCCTCTTTCCGGAGTTTTTGAGGATAAGGTATCTTGGCTTTATATTCTTCAACCTTAGTGGTTAAAGAAGCCTTTTTAGAGGGGTTGTTATCAGCACTTGTGTGTGTCTGATCCCTCACTGGCAATTGAGTGCCAGAGTCAGAAGCTGGAGTGAAACTGGACGCCAGCTCCTTGTCTGCTTCTGGCATCTGAACGCCAGAACTGCGCCCATTTTGGGCGTTCAACGCTGGATTCTGCCCTATTTGGGCGTTCAACGCCAGATTCTTGCCCATTTCTGGCGTTGAACGCCAATCCTGCTTTGTTTCTGGCGTTGAACGCCAGTTTTGGGCATAGTCTGGGCGTTCAGTGCCAGCCTTCCACCAATTCTCTGTCGTTTTAGCGCCAGACTTATTTTTTCCTGGGCTCTTACTGTCCTCAGGTGAATCTTTGGTGGGTTGCTCATTTCTTGACTTTTTGATGCCTTGAGGTGGGGTATTTAATGTTTTTCCACTTCTTAATTGAACTGCTTGGCATTCTTCTGTTATTTGCCTTGACAGCTGCTGCTTTGTTTGCTTAAACTGTTCTTCCATATGTATATTAGCCATCCTTGTCTCTTGTAATCTATCTTTGAATTCGGCTAACTGCCTTGTTAGGAAGTCCAATTGCTGATTGAATTCAGCAGCTTGTTCTACAGGACTGGGTTCAGCAGTTGCTGTTTTAACATCTTCATTCATGGAAGGGTTGCTGCTTAGATACAGATGCTGATTCCTGGCAACTGTATCAATGAGCTCTTGAGCCTCTTCAATTGTCTTTCTCATGTGGATAGATCCACCAGCTGAGTAATCTAGAGACATCTGAGCTCCTTCTGCAAGCCCATAGTAGAAGATGTCTAACTGAACCCACTCTGAAAACATTTCAGAGGGGTATTTTTGTAGCATCTCTCTGTATCTCTCCCAGGCATCATAAAGGGATTCATTATCTCCCTGTTTAAAGCCTTGGATGTCCAGCCTTAGCTGTGTCATCCTTTTTGGAGGGAAATATTGATTCAGGAATTTTTCTGTCAGCTGTTTCCATGTCCTTATGCTGGCCTTAGGTTGGTTATTCAACCACCTCTTAGCTTGATCTTTTACAGCAAATGGAAACAGCAATAGTCTGTAGACATCCTGATCTATTTCTTTATCATGTACTGTGTCAGCAATCTGTAGAAACTGTGCCAGAAACTCTGTAGGTTCTTCCTGTGGAATACCGGAATACTGGCAACTTTGCTGCACCATGATAATGAGCTGAGGATTCAACTCAAAGCTACTGACTCCAATGGAGGGTATGCAGATACTACTCCCATATGAAGCAGTAGAGGGGTTAGAATATGACCCCAGAGTCCTCCTGGACTGTTCATTTCCGCTTAGGTCCATGATGGAGAAAGGGAGATGATGTAAAATAAAAAAATATTTATTTATTTATTTATTTATTAATTTATTTCGAAAATAAAATAAATCAAAATAAAATAAATAAAAATGAGTAAAAGATTTTCGAAAAAGTGAGGAGAGAAAAAGTGGTTAGGAGATTTTGAAAAAGATATGATTTGGAAAAGATTATAAATTTTTTTTAAAAAAATCTGAAATTTTTTTTTATATAATTTTCGAAAATTTGTTTTAAAAATAGAGAGAAAAGATAATTTTGAATTTAGTGAGGAAAGAGAAAAACAATAAGATAGCACAAGATTTAAAATTTTTAGATCTAATGCTCCTTGTTTTTGAAAATTTTGGAGGGAAAACACCAAGGAACACCAAACTTCAAATTTTTAGAAAACCACCAAAATTTTCGAAAACCAAAGGGAAATCAACAAGAAAACACCAAACTTAAAGTTTGGCACAAAATTTAATAGAGAAAATATTATTTATGAAAAAGAAGGTTTTGAAAAGAATATAAAAGACTCTAACCCAATTACCAAGAACACAGATTAACGCTCTAGCCGAATGAGTTATGGAAATTTTCGAAAATTTTAAGAAAAATCAACATGAAAACACCAAACTTAAAGTTTGGCACAGGATTTAATAGAAAAATTATTTTTGAAAAAGGTTTTAAAAAATATGATAGCCAATTACCATGAACATAAACACCACGTTCTAACTAACTGAGCTATAAATTTAAAGTGTTTTAACAAGGGATAAATAATAAAAGACTCTAAACCAAAAAAAGAGAAATTTTTCCTAATCTAAGCAACAAAATAAACCGTTAGTTGTCCAAACACGAACAATCCCCGGCAACGGCGCCAAAAACTTGGTGCACGAATTATGAATCCCACTTTTCACAACTCGTACCACTGACCAGCAAGTGCACTGGGTCGTCCAAGTAATACCTCACGTGAGTAAGGGTCGAATCCCACGGAGATTGTTGGTTTGAAGCAATCTATGGTTATCTTGTAAATCTTAGTCAGGAAGTCAATTATGTTTATCAGTTGAATTGCAAATAAACAATAGAGCATGGATTAAAGGTTACTTGTTATGCAGTAATGGAGAATATGTTGGAGTTTTGGAGATGCTTTGTCTTCTGAATCTCTGCTTTCCTCTGTCTTCTTGTTCACGCACGCACGTCCTCCTATGGTAAGCTGTGTGTTGGTGGATCACCGTTGTCAATGGCTACCTTCCATCCTTCCAGTGAAAACTACGCTCACGCGCTCTGTCACAGCACGGCTATTCACCGGTTGGTTCTCGATCCGGTTGGAATAGGATTTACTATCCTTTTGCGTCTGTCACTAACACCCAGCCTTCAGGAGTTTGAAGCTCGTCATAGTCATTCAATCCTTGAATCCTACTCGGAATACCACAGACAAGGTTTAGACTTTCCGGATTCTCATGAATGCCGCCATCAGTTCTAGCTTATACCACGGAGATTCTGATTAGGGAATCTAAGAGATACTCATTCAATCGTATATAGAACGGAGGTGGTTGTCAGGCACACGTTCATGAATTGAGGAAGGTGATAAGTGTCACAGATCATCACCTCCATCACAGTTAAGCGCGAATGAACATCTTAGATAGGAACAAGCGTGTTTGAATGGAAAACAGAAATACTTGCATTAATTCATCGAGACACAACAGAGCTCCTTACCCCCAACAATGGGGTTTAGAGACTCATGCCGTCAGAGAATACAAAGTTTAGATCTAAAATATCATGAGATACAAAATAAGTCTCTAAAAGTTGTTTAAATACTAAACTAGTAGCCTAGGGTTACAAAATATGAGTAGACTATGATGGATGATGCAGAGATCCACTTTTGGGGCCCACTTGGTGTGTGCTGGGCTGAGACTTAAGAAATTCACGTGCAGAGGCCATTTGTGGAGTTGAACACCAGTTTTATGCCAGTTTGGGCGTTCAACTCCAGCTTTTGATCCTTTTCTGGCGCTGGACGCCAGAATTGGGCAGAGAACTGGCGTTGAACACCAGTTTATGTTGTCTATCCTTGTGCAAAGTATGGACTATTATATATTGCTGGAAATACCTGGATGTCTACTTTCCAACGCAATTAGAAGCATGCCATTTCGAGTTCTGTAGCTCCAGAAAATCTACTTTGAGTGCAGGGAGGTCAGAATCCAACAGCATCAGCAGTCCTTTTTCAGCCTGAATCAGATTTTTGCTCAGCTCCTTCAATTTCAGCCAGAAAAATACCTGAAATTACAGAAAAACACACAACTCATAGTAAAGTCCAGAAATATGAATTTTTCCTAAAAACTAATAAAAATAGACTAAAAACTAACTAAAACATACTCAAAACTATATGAAATTATCCCCAAAAAGCGTATAAAATATCCGCTCATCAGGTGTCTTTGGTACTTCACCTTGTGGGGGAGCATGGTTGTCCATTGCTTCATCTTGATGATTGGGTACTTCACCTTCCATATCTTGAGTTAGATTATCTTCTTTTTCTTCTTCACCAACTACCCTTTTGCCTCTTGCCACTGCTTCTCTTTTCAATCTTAGAAATGACCTCCCAGGTTCAGAATCATAGGAGATTGCAGCTCCTCTCTTCCCTATCATACACAGCGCAAAACAAAATTTAAGACAAGGATTATCATCCTCTTTGGAAGAAAGGTGGGTAAGTCAATTTTGGTTGATGCAAAGCATCAAACAATTAGTGTGCTTCTTGTTAGAATGGTTATATATACAATGAACAACTGGAAATCCAAGTGCAAAAAGAAAGAAAAAAAAATAAGAACTGAAATTAAAGGAATTAACAAGGTAAATGAAAATGCTTAATCTAAATACCCATCAACTTAATCATTGTCAATTCAAAATCAATCCCTGGCAATGGTGCCATAAACTTGATGGACCGAATTTACACTATATCAAAATATAATGGATCCGTCTTTGGCAAGTATACCAAATTGTCGTCAAGTAATAACTCACAGTAGAGTGAGGTCGAATCCCACAGAGATTGATAGATTGAGCAACTTTAGTTAATGGGTGAATTAGTCAAGTTAACTAATAAGATTTGTTGAGTGTAGAATTCTAAATAGCAGAAATGTAAATGACATAAAGATAAAGGAAAGCTCTAAAGTGCAGAAAAGTAAATGACAAGAATGTAAAGTGCTGGAATATAAATGACTGAATTGTAAACAGGGAATGGGTAATGGCAAAAATTAAGGAAAGCTATAAAGAATAGGAAAGATAAGAATAGGGGAAATTCATTGGGATTAGAAGATGTTGCTCTCTTTCGATCAAATCTAGATCATCTTGTCTTCAATCATGTAACTCATTGACCTCTTGGCAATCATGATTGATTGAACCCCAATTCCTTGGTGATTCAATCTCTCAAATCTTGATAATCAGCCAATTCCTTAGTCTAATTGCTCATGAAGAGAGATAATCAGCCAATTCCTCACAGATCCAAATAGTGGGTGGATTTCATATCACCATATCCAATCCCAAAACCTAGGGGTGGCAAACGGGCCTAAACCTGCCGGGTCGGCCCGCGTAACTCGCCAAAAAAGGTGGGCCGGGCTGGAAAATTGGGACCGACAAATAGCAAAAGCCCGCTTAACCTGCACCGCTTAAACCGCGGATTTTGGCGGGCTTTGGTGGGGCGGGGCGGGCTTCCCTGCCGGGCTTAGTATTTTTTAGCAAGGGGTATTTTTACAATTTTTTTTACCAAAACCCAACTTCCCCCAACCCAACTTACAAGAGAATGAAGATGAAAATTAGGTGTTTTAGATTATGTTTGTTTTATTTTAGAGACAATATTATTAATTATGTTTTGGATTATGTTTATTTTGCTTTTGAAATAATATTTATAATTACAAAGACTTTAATGTTTGTGAATACAAAAATTATAATTTGTTTATACTTTTAGAAATTATAATAGTTAAAAGTAAAAAAACAAAAGAGATTTTTTTATATCTTTATATATATTATTTAATAGTTAAAAGTAAAAAAAAAAGAGGATATTTGGCGGGCTTAGCCCGCCGGCCCGCCAGCCCGCCGTTAAGTGGGGCGGGCTGGAATTCTGGGACCACCTCACTAGGCGGGGCGGGGCGGGCTTTCCCGCTTGTCACCCCTACCAAAACCCATATCTACTCATGTGTGAGAAGGGATTTCAAGCATGGTTCCATGTTTCCTTTTTCAAGGTTCCCATGAAACCCAAATTGCATTCAACTTCTTTTCCAAGATGATTGAACACTAGACTTGAGAAACGAAATTCCTTCTAGCAAATCAAAGAGAAGATGAAGAGAAGAAGAAATTTACTATCATTAATCCATCAAGTACAATAGAGCTCCCTCTCCCAATGAGAGGGAGTTTAGCTACTCATAGCTTAGAGAAAAGTACAAGAGATGGAAGAAGATGAATTGAAGTAAAAACTACTACTAGCCAACCCTACTAACCAACTGATCAACCCTCTTTTCAGTACTCTCAGGGGGTATTTATACTACTCCTATAACTAGAAAATGAAAATTTCAAAAAAAGGAAAAGAAAATTACAATTAAAAATAAAAGGAAAACTCATTAAAATGCACCATGTTCCTAGTGTGTGAGCGGTGTGCTATGCCCAACTTCTCAGCTTGGCTTAGCATGCCACGCCTGGCTCCCAAGTGGCACGCCTCCTTTGTTTAGCTAGCTTGGCGTGCCACGCCTTTGAGCTCATGTGGCACGCCTATTATGACTTCTCCCTTCTTCCTATCTGGATTCTTGAACTAGCGTGGCACGCCTAGAACTGGTGTGCCATGCCCTCAATAGACTCTTCAGCTTTCTCCTCTGGAAAATATACTTGGCATGCCACGCCCTCAATAAGGCCTTCATTGTCTTCTCTGGAAAGTTGAATTGGTATGCCACGCTCAGGTCTGGCGTGCCACGCCCTTAGTAGTACAAGATCAACCTTCTCTGGTCCAGTGAACTGGCGTGCCATGCCCAGTATTCAAGTGGCACGCCCCTGGTGCGAGCAAGTTTGGTGTGCCACATCTTAGTCATCAAGTGGCACGCCCCTGGTCATGTTGCCTTGGTGTGCCACGCCTAAAATCCCAAGTGGCACGCCCATTGATCTTCTTCCTTAGAGGCTTGTGATGGCATGCCACGCCTTCAATCTCAAGTGGCACGCCCTTATTGGGGGTTGCATTCTTCCTCTCTGGACCAATGAATTGGTGTGCCACGCCTTCGATCTCAAGTGGCACGCCCATTATGGTGTTGAGCTTTTCAAGATTGGTGTGCCACGCCAAAAACTCAAGTGGCACACCCAGAATATGAACAAGGTTGGCGTGCCACACCTAAAACATCAAGTGGCACACCCATGATGGTGAACCTTTCACTCCCCTCTGCTTATTTGAATCGGCGTGCCACGTCCTCAATCTAGCGAGCCACACCCCTTATAGATGATCGGGTTGGCGTGCCATGCCCAGCCTGGCATGCCATGCCCCTTGTGGGTCTTCAAGAATGCTCTCTGGAATGTATAATTGGCGTGCCACGCCTGGCCTTGGTGTGCCACGCCCATAGTAAAGCTCCAAGAATGCTTCTCTGGAATTTATAGTTGGCGTGCCATGCCCATAGTAAAGCTCCATGGGTTCTCCTCTGGGATTGTTAACTGGCGTGCCACGCACATTGACTGGCGTGCCACGCCCATTGGCTGGCATGCCACGTCCATTCAGTTTGTTGGCATTTGCATCAAGTGGCACACCCAGCACATACACCCAGCTCTTCTTTCTTGCTTCCTTCTTCTTTTGTTGCTCTGTTCACCTGAAATTCAAGCAAAACTCATTTCAAAGCAATGTACCATAAAGTTCATCATTTAGTTCATGAAATTGCATTAATTGAATGAGATTTCACTATTTCTATGGTCCTTTTTTATAAGAAAAAAAGGTAGATGATGCAAGTCATCAAGGAGTAAAAACTTTACGAAGGATTCTCAGAGCCTCTCTATCTAACTTCTCTCTCTATTCTGGTGTTTCTAAATCTCTACCTCAAAGTATCGCTGAAGCATGCTTTTATTATAGACCTTTACTATAGCTACAGTACCGGTGAATAACTTTACAAATACAAAATTTTAGCTAATAACTTTAATCTTTTTAATCTTCTTGTAGATTGATTCCGAAGCAGTCACCTTCATTTTGATTATAATCACTAGAGGAGGCTATTCAGGATTTTGGATCTTGTTTCCCTTTTTGGTCTTCTTCAGCTTTAAGTAGTTGTAATATTTGCTGCAAATTTCTAGTAAATGATTCTTTGGATTGGGACCCTGCAAGAGCTGTTGCTATCTGGGCCTTTTGATTGAGAAAAACAGATGTTTCTTAATCCATTGCTTTGACAAATTGAGGATGTTCTTTGAACCATTTCCTTACTTTGTCAGGGTGAGCCATGGTTGAATCAAATTGAGACCACTATTTGACGTATGCATTCTTTTGAAGCATTGGTGGAGCTTTAGGATGATCTTGCTTGCCATACTTGTATTTCCATGAGAATACCCATGCCAATGCAAATGTGGAAAATAACTTCAAGTCAACAGGGATGCTGGATTCCTGTTGATCAAATTTGTTTTTGAAAACCTTGAGCCCCTCATCGACAGGTGGGGGTAAAATTTCTGGTAGTGGGCCGAAATAATCCCACTTCTGAGAAAACCAATTTGAAAAGTTATAAGTAACATTTCTTTTAAAATAAATGAGCCAAGAGTGCCGATTTTGTGTATTTTGAAACCAAAAAACCCTTGTCCATGCATCCATGTAATCCCAATAGGAATATCCCATTGGGTTAAATGATTGGAAAAATTTGGTAATACTATTTAAGTTTTTCCCAAATTGAGTTACGGTAAGCACTTTTAGAATTTGGATTGTTGAGTAGGTTATATTTGTGGAATCTTTGGGATCTTTGTAGTATTTTATTGATACTGAATCAGAATCTATGAGTATAAATTCGTAGAGTTATCTTGTTTTAGTAAGGGCTGTTAGTTTAAAGTGAAACCCTAGTGAGAAAACTTTTGGAATTACCTTGTAAGGTAGTTTTTCCCAGAATTCAGGCTCAATTAATAAAACAGAGGAGAACCTATTTTTTGAAATATATGTAGTTTGGGATTTTGAAGGTTGTAGATTTGGAAGTTGGGTTTGGTTAAGTGATTGGGGTAATTTGGCTTTGCCTTTTGGGTCTTGACAAATTATTTGTTGATTCGCGGCTTGGGTTAGTAAGTTTGAAATGTCAATTTCTTCATCTGAACTGTCATATATGTCAGCCTAGAATTTTTTATGTATCTTTGTTAGCCCTGCATCTTGTAAAGCCAAAAGGGTTTGGATTAGAAGGCATAGTCTGCTTTGGTCTGTTTGGCTGTTTGGGTGATTTGTTGTTGAGTTGATGTCTCAACAATATCTTTTAGTTGGGTAGATGACCCAATTGGTTGTTGGGTTGATGAGGTAGGTTGGTGAGTAGATGACCCTGTTGGGATACTTGACCCTGATCTTTTAATTGACCTTGGTAGGGCTAGGCAAATGCCTCTGCCTCTTGAAGAGGCTAAAGATGCCTTTTTAGGCATTTGAGTATGATCCTTGCAAATATTCACGTGTAAGATAATAAAGGAGAGAGTTTGAGATTCCTTGAATATATTCAATTTTGAAATAAAAAATGCTTAAAATTGCTTGCCATCGAGCAACAATATGTTTGCATGCAAGATTCTTTACATCTTTTTGTAAAATGTCTTTGGAAGACTTACAATTTACCCTGACAAAAAATTTTTGGTTTAATAAATCAGATTAGAATTTGGAGATGCATAAAACAATTGCTAAAACTTCTTTTTTTATAGTCGAATAATTTTGTTGGGAAGTATTACAATGCTTGGATGGAAATACAATGATGCATTCTTTATTATTAAGCTTTTGTTTTAGGATGCCACCATAACCTAGATCTGAAGCATCAGTTTCAACAATTTTGAAAACTTGGGGAACAGGAAGGTAAAGACAAGGGAGTTTCTTAACACTAAGTTTGAGTTGTTTGACAATATTTGTATGAGTATCTGTCCAAGGAGGGGGTTTCTTCCCTAGACGATAATGAAGAGGTTTGATATGGGTGCTCAAATTTGGAATAAAGTCTGCTACATAATTTATGCAGCCACGAAACCTTTGAAGTTGATGTTTTTCTAAAATGTGATCAGAAAATTTATCCGCAAATTAGATAGCCCTATCTATAGGTGTAATCGTTTCTTGGTGAATCATGTGAGCAAGAAAATAGATTTTAGTTTGGAATAAACTAATCTTTGATTTAGAAACTGCTAGAACATTATGCCTGATAGTGTACATAAAAGTTTTTACATGTTTAAAATGATCATGCAAGGATTGTGAAAAAATGAGCACGTCGTCTATGTAGACAATGGCAAAGTCGAAGAAAGGATTGAAAATATTATTCATGATTTTCTGAAATTCAGATGGGGCATTTTTCAAGCCAAAAGGCATCACATTTCATTCATATTGTCCGAAAGGCACTGTGAATGCCGTTTTTTATCTGTCAGCCTCATTAATCTAGATTTGCTAGTACCCAGATTTCATGTCAAATTTTGAGAAGATGCTTGCTGAGTTTAGTCTATTTAACAAATTTATTTTGTTTGGGATAGGATACCTAATCCACTGGAGAGCTTTGTTTAAAGGCTTATAGTTGATAACCAGCCTAGGGGTGCCTCTCTCTAATTCGGCTTGTCTATAAACATAGAAAGCAGAACAAGACCATGGACTTTTACTATGTCTGATAAGCTTTTTGTGCAAGAAGTCTATCATCTCTTTTTGACAATATTGGAGAAGTTGTTCATTCATCTGTATGGGTATAGCTTTTGTTGGATTTGGCTTTCTTTGAAATCCTTTTCATAAGGTAGATCCACAATATGTTATTTTTTATTCCAGAATGCGTGAGGCGAATCTGAACATATTGTTTTTTGCATTTGTTGAAGAAGGAATTTAATCTTTTGTTGGATTTCAGGTTTTTGTAATTGGAATTCTAGGGTCTTAAAAGAGACTTCTTCTTTTAAGAAGTTGATTTGATTAGCTTTGAATTGGAGGAGGTTAAGGGTCCTATGAATGGGGATTGAGACAAATTGGAAGGTTGTTGGGGTTCCACCTAAGTAGTTAGTAATACCGTCGTATGACATCATCAACAGGAAAATAGTTCAAATAAAGGGTGACCCCAGAATGACCTGATTTCTTAAATCTTTAACAAGGAGGAAAGGGTTTTTATTCAGAGAAGACCATTCTTAATGATAGCATCAGAAAGCTTATACTTGATTTGTAAACGGTCACCGTTAGCTATACTCAGGCGCTTTGAAGTTTTTTCAAAATATTTTGTTGAGACTAAACCTTGCAAAATACAATTTGAATCTGCACCTGTGTCAAACAAGGCTACAGTTTCCAAAACAAAAATCATGGATGACAATTCGAATGTTGATATAGAATTTTATGACGGTTAATTGACTAACTAACCGCAGAATTTCTGTTATCTCATCTTCTTGATCATCCTTTGTGAGTTGAACAATTTGGTCACTGTCTATGTTTTAAAAAGTTTGGTTTTGAGGAAGTTGATCATTCTGAGGTTCTTCCTCAGTGTTATCAGTATCTTCCTCCAGAATATGAGATAAACAATTCTAGTGTTGCTGTTGTTGTTGTTTGATGAGATGGATCTCTTTCTTGAGAGTATTAATCTCAGTCTAAATATCCTGAATAGTTACAGGTTTAGAAATTTGTTTTTCAAGTTTTTTGAAAATAGGTTTGAGAAGATCAAGGTTATTTGTAAGGATGGATTTTCTTGTTGGGGAAATTCAGACTTAACCAACTCCTCCTCCTAGATTTTCCAGGTGGATATGACGTTCGCAGACTGAGATGTACTAATGTCTGCTTTGAAAGAATAATCTAAATTATTTTTTATACTGTAAGCATGGAACCATTCAAAAAATGGAACGTGCATATTGGCTTGATTGAGGAAATGATAATATTGTTCCCTAAAATATGAAATTTAAGGTGGCTTAAAGGTTTGCAAGTACCATCTCCTCTGAAGTTTCCATTCTTCAGAGTTGACGTTCCTTCGCAAGGCTTCCCTATCGATGAAAAATTCTTCAGTTGACATGGACATCATCATTTAATGAAGAATATGGTGGAGATTGAATAGATTGTTTGTCTATATCCTATTCTTTTTGGTAAATAGGTCTTGGGATACTAGAATTTGTTTGTAATCCTGTGAGGTTGATTTCAGGGTTGGTCATCCTAACATGTGGATTAGGAAGAGAGGAATGAGACCTTATAGAGAAAGATCTCCTTGCCGAGGCGAAGTCGGATCCGTAGGTAGATACAGCTTCAAACCTCGAGGAAAAAGAATTTCTTCTATAAAAGAAGATTTCTACTTTTCTAGTTTCATCTTGTTTAAGTTCTTGTAATTAGGGGGTCTGTCTAAGAAGAGTAGATATGGCACATTCTATAGCCCAAGATTCAGAAAGAGAGAGGGGCACTGAAAGAGAGAAGAGAGGAGAAGAGGTGATGTTACTATTCATCATCACCCTCCGGGATCCATATCTTGAGCTACAGAGCTCCGATTGACGAGCTGTTTGTGGCCACGCGAAGCTCTCATCAATCTCTTCATTTCTATTTAAGAAAATCTGGTAAGAACTTGAAGATCAAGCTCCAGTTTCCAGCCCTAGATTTCTACAATTTTGGGTTAGAGTTTTTGAGTAGATTTTGTGATTTTGTTTGTTTAGGGGTGATCTAGCATTGGAGTATTGTTGAATTTTACCACTAATCTCATTGGGTAAGGTAAGATTTTACTAAACCATTGTGTTTAGTTATTTTTGTGAACCCTAAACTTGATGTTGGTATGTTATATGTGTATGGCTTGATTGTTGGTGAGTCTTGGAGGTGGTGTTGGTGCTTGAGGCTTGTTGATCTTGTTTGAATAATGTTTTTGGTGTTTTGCACATATTGGGAATCAGTCAAGGTATAATTTTGGTTTCTTTTATGTAATATGTAATATTTCGTGAACCTTAGGCTAGTTGACCTTAAGATAGGATTGAATGTTTTGGGTGTATGTTTAATTGTATGTGATTTTGATATTTGAAGATAAATTGTATGATGGTGATGATGATATGGAGTTTTGGGATGAGGAACATATGAATTTGATGATGATTGTTGGTATTTAATGATTATGAAGGTTGATGATAAAAGTTGTGATTTATTATTGTTGATGAGAGTTTGTTGATATGGTTGATGATTGATGATGAATATTGATGTTGTTGGTAATTGGAGGTGAGTGTTGAGATTGTTGATAAATGATGTGGCTTATGAAGTTAGGATGATGATAAATTGATGCTTAGATTGATGAGTGATGAGCAAATTTCTACCGGTAAAGAATTTTATAGAAATAATCACATTGTAGGTATAGTTTCTAAACCAACAGAGAATCCTTTCGTACAAAAGTTTGTTTGTCACAAGTAACAAAACCCAATAAAATTTATAACCGAAGTATTTAAACCTCGTGTCGTCTCTCAAGGAATTGCAGGGAAGTGTGTTTATTATTGGTTATGGAAAAAGGTATATTTTTGGATTTTTTTAAGATAAGAAGAAACGATAGTAAATGGCAATGGAAACAAACTAACTATAAAAACTCTTGGCAAGGTATGAGAACTGAAAATCCCATCCTAGTTATCCTTATCAATTGTGATGAGAATTGTTTATTGCTCCCACTTAGTTAACCCTTACTAAATAAAGGAAAGTCAAGTGGACTAATCAATTTGATTCCTCAAGTCCTAGTCAACTCCTAAGGAAAGACTAGCTTTAGAGGGATCCAAACTAATTAGAAAATTCCAATTCTCACTCAACAAGGAGTTTGATAACTCAAGTGTCACCAATTACTCCACCAGAGCCAAAAGGGGAAAAATCTAAATATTTATATCATAAATAGAAGAAAGCAATCATAAATCTGAAATACCTCGAATTGTATTAAATAGAAAATCAAATTAAACATAGGAATCCATAAATCAAATAGCAACATAAAGTAATCAATAGAGGAAATAGATAAACTAGAATGCTAGAATAAGTAAAAGTAGAAGAGAACATAAATTAAAGGAACATTGAACCTGGAATGAAGAAGAAGTAAACCTAACCTTTAAGAGAAATCCTAATCCTAAATCCTAAGAGAGAGGAGAGAGCCTCTATCTCTAGAAACTACATCTAAAACCTAAAATTGTGAATTATGAATGTTGTATGAATGAATTGATTGATTCCCCCACTTTATAGCCTCTAATCTGTATTTTCTGGGCCGAAAACTGGGTCAAAAACAGCCCAAAAATCACTCCCAGTGATTTCTGATATGTCCAGCACACGGCAAAGTCACGCGTCAACGTCGTCCACGCGTGAGCATGGATTGGATTTTTGCCAGGTCACATGTGCGCGTGATCTATGTGTGTGCGTTGCCTATTTCGGGGAAGCTATTGCAAATTATATCATTGTGAAGCCTCAGATGTTAGCTTTCCAACGCAACTAGAACCGCCTCATTTGGACTTTTGTAGCTCAAGTTATGGTCGATTGAGTGTGAAAAGGTCAGGCTGGACAGCTTAGCAACTCCTTCAACTTCTTGTATTCCTTCCACTTTTGCATGCTTCCTTTCCATCCTCTAAGTCATTCCTGCACTCCTAAAATCACTTAACACACATATCATGGCATCGAATGGTAAAATGGGGAATTAATTTTTGGTAATTTAAAGGCTTGGGAAGCAAGTTTCCAATTATAGAACAAAATTAGGAAGGAAAATGTAAAACCATGCAATTAGTATGAATAAGTGTGCAAAGACTTGATAAAAACCACTCAATTGAGCACAAGATAAACCATAAAATAGTGGTTTATCAATGAGTGTTGAAGGAGTTGATAAATTGAGATATTAAATGTTGGATGTGGTATAGTTGAATAATGATGGAATTTATAAGTTTTAATGTGAAGATTAGGTTGATTTAGCATTAGTTGAGGTGGGTATTAAATGGTATCAGTTAATTGAATAGTGGATATGCTAAAGAAATGTTTGGTATAGATTCATGAGTGATTTGGTATTGTGTTGAGTAGGCTTTGATTGGGTTTTAAGTTGAGAGTTGTGGTAAGTTGAATTTTCAAGGTTTTGGTAAAAATGGATTTTTGGTGAACTTTGACGGATCATAACTTGAGCCTTAGTTTTCAAAATTTAATGAAATTTGCTTTAAATTAAAGTTCATTGAAAACTCTTTAAATGGATATAAATTTTGTAAGAAATGGATTTTTGTAGAGGAGGTTATGATCATTCAAAGTTTGATGTCAAAATCTGAATTCTGTGCATGCTGCAGAATTTATGATTTCTGGTTTGTTTGTGCACGCACAGCCTTGTGCGCACGAACACCCCTGTGAGCTTTTGAACCTGTGCGCACACACACACAGGAGAAGGCTTGCTGATGAGAGCGCTAGCATGACCTGTGTGCACACACAACCAACAAAGTTTTTGAAACCTGTGCGCACGCACACGTTGGAAGGTGCACTCTATTGAGGGCGTTACACGCCTTGTGTGGATGAACAGACTTGAAATTTTTACTATCTGTGCGTACACACACCTCTATGCATACGCACACATTTTGAAAACTTTCCTGGGCGTGCGCACGCACACCTTTGTGCGTACGCACATGCCCTGTTTTTCAACTAAAATATTGTTTTTAACTGTTTCACCTTCCCAACAAGCTTGTAAACTTTTGTGATAGCTATTTAAGACTTTTTGGCTTGTTTTTGGATGTTAACCATAGAAAAGGTCTTGGGTGAAATTATTTGGGTATTACCTTGAAAAGTTAGAGAACGGAGGTTTAGGTTTCTAGTGTATTGAGGATGAGTTTGGTTGAGAGAGAAGGAAGAGTAGTGAACTTGGTGATTACTGACAATGAATTGAAAAACTGAAGAACTAATGAGTTCAGAATGGAAATTATGAATGATTATGGTTAATGAAATGAGTATGAGTGGAAGTGTGCTATGAGGAATGGCCTCTAAGATTGAATATGTGATTACGATATGCATTGTTCTCCGTCATAGGGGCTGTGGCAGTCTCCCGCCTACGTTTGGATGTGAAGCTTGAAGCTGGGCTTCTCACTCATATTTATCACTCAAGAGGACGATGGTAGGGCACTCTCTCTCGGAATGTTTCCCTCTGAAAGGAGAAGGTGGTAGGGCACTCATCCCTCGGAATTTTCCTCCTGAGCATGGGTTTCTCTCTGGTTGCAAGGTGGTAGGGCACTAACCCACGGAATCATGCAGCATCCAGAGGAAGGTGGTTGGACACTCTCCCTCGGAACGTTTCCCTCTGAAAGGAGAAGGTGGTAGGGCACTTATCCCTCGAAATTATTCCTCCTGAGTATGCACAACAGAGAGACTAATCCAGGAGTTGCCGACCGGATTTTGAGTCGGGCTTGGCACTATAACCGACATGTGATATCACAGCCCAGTAGGACAGACATTCATCATATGTATCTTCTATATGTTTACTTGCTTTGATTACTTGAGTTTTCCTAGTTGTATAAAATGCCTACTGGCTTCTTGAATTACTTGTTATATATGAATACTATCTGTGTTTTACTTGCTTGCATTATCTGTGATTATTTGGTGCTGAAGAGGATAGGTAGGCGATGGCGATGGGGTCGCATGGAGGGTAGGTTAGCGAAGGCTGTGGGATACCACAGTGTGATTAGTATTAGTTAGAATTCCCCTAAGTTTAGATAACCCAGTTTATGGTTTAAGTTCTTTATTTATTTATTTTATTCTAAGCTTGAATATCCGTATTCGATGTGAAGTTCTAGGATTGCCTTCGGCGTCCCGGAGCCTTACATCTTATATATTAGGCACTGTTACCATACTGAGAACCCCCGGTTCTTATTCCATACTTTGTTGTTATTTTTCAGATGCAGGTCGTAATTCACCTCGGTGAAATTATGGACATGGTGGCAGAGCGGAGTATGGTTTCTTCCTGGTTTATTTCTATTTTATTTTGTTGTAGTACTTTCTCTCACCCTTTTGTTTTAGACTTTATGGCCATAGAGGCTTACTTGAGAGCTAAGTTGTATAAGCTGTTTTAACTCCAAAACTCAGTATTTTTCTGTTTGTAACTAGTCGGCTTAAACTCCGCAAGCTGTGGCTAGTTGCCCTATGATTGTTATACTCTTATATCTATATATATATATATATATATATATATATATATATATAGATATATATATATATATTCTATTCTCTTGCATCTATACCTTGTGTCTAGTGCATTAGCTTCGTGTGAACGTTTTGTGCTTTTGTAATTCTGTCTTTGAGCTTAATCCTTCATCGGACTTCTAGAATATATTATTTCCTTCTATAAAAATATGTATAAGCCTTAGAATTGTCATAACCTTTGATTAACTTTTACTTTACGGCTAAAGGTAAGGCTTAGGGTAATTAGGGTGTTACAAATCATGGAAATTATTATGCCTGACATCTCTTAGACACATAAGAATGGAAGCATTTAAACCTTCTCTAATGCGTGGTTTAACTGCAACTTGAACACAGCCCATATGAAGATACTTATATTTTCGGATATGTTCTTAGACAGATTGTTTGTTTAAAAGGTGGAATTCCTCGCCGGACTCAGTTCCAAGAGGGATATTGTTTACTGCCATTTTGATGATGTAATCAGATTTACCGGCACGTTTGGTTTCTTCTGGAACATATAGTTCATCCTAGGGAATTTTTGGTATTTCCCAGTTGTCTAGAGCTTGATTAATATCTTCAAAGCAGATTTTCTCTTCAAAGATATTATGTTTTGGAGAGAGTTCCTCAGGTTGAGTCACTTTCTCGGAAAGGATGCCGGATTTTGTCTGGGAGGAAGAAGGACTGTGTGAAAAATGACGAGAAAGGTTGCAGAAAAAAGACATTTTATAAAACTACTGATATCATGGCCCTCCTTTGGTTCCGTCGGAATATGCCGATTAACATTAGACTAGCACTCAGCCAGTGAATACTGGGTTTTAACCATTTTTTTAACTGATTTTTCAAATCCATAGCCACCAGGAATTTTTAGTATTTTGTTCTTATCATTTACAGGAAAACAACCAAGTTATCCTTACTGCCACAACAACGGGTCTTGCTGCTACTATCTTATAAATGATAAGAAGAAACAACCTAAATATTTAGAGAAGAAATATAAATAGTCATAAATATACACCAGTATTCATGTGGATCAGAGTTAGTCTAATGTTAATAAGAACATTCATACTTCCCCATTAGGCTCTGATACCAGAAAAGATAGCCAACAATCATTCTAGAAAGAAAAGTTCTTAGCCAGACTCCCAAAATCCCTGTTGGAATAAGACTTAAAGCAAGGAAGATATAGGAGTCTCTAAAACACACACACACACACATAATATAAGATCTAGAGTCTCTAAAAAAACTATGAAGTAATGCCTGACAATTAAGATTAATCATAACATACTAAAAGTTGGGTCATTACATCACTCATATTATTTTGCTGACAATTTGCACCCTTCTACCCCACATTTTCTTCTTTTTATTTTTAATTTTTATAATATTGTATAAATTGGATCAAACCGGCTAATTTACCAATTTAGTTTGATTTACCAATTTCAACGTGAAACACAGTCAAATCCATGGAAATTAAAAGTAGTTAAATTTGCTGAAAACTAACAGTTTGCAATGAATTGTATAGGTATCAAGCCAGAGAGAGAGAGAATAGGAAAAGAGTAAAGTTTTAGAAATTTGTTAGGAATAAATTGATAACAAACTGGATGGGAGTGATTACACGTGTATCTCATAATATATAGTTATAGGGAATGCTGATTAGGATTGTAACAAACTCACTAACAAACTATTAGTAATCCTAATAATAAGCTAACAATAAACTAACTTCCTTTATCTCCTTCACTCCCCCTCAAATGAAAGGTTGTTTTGTCAACAATCCTAAGTTTGTTTCGAAATTCACTGAACAAGGAAGAGAAAATGGGTTTCATAAAAATATATGCGATTTGCTGCATAGCAGGGACATGAACAACCTGAACTCAACTTTGCATGACATGATCACTAGAAAAATTAATGTCTAACTCAACATGTTTAGGTTGGAGTACAAAACTGGATTCGCAGCTAACATAACCGCACTGAGATTATCACAATAAATCACAAGCAGTTTGATCACTAGGGCATGAATAACATGCAACAAATTCTGAATGGAGACTGCTTCTGCAATTGCATCAGCGACACCCCAATATTCGGCCTCTGTGCTCGACCGAGAGACTGCATGTTGTTTCTTTGAAGACCAGAAAATTAAATTGGATCCCAAAAATAAACAATAACCATTGGTTGATTTCTGATCATCAGGATCAAACCCCCAATCAAAATCGGTATAAACTATGAGAATGAGCTCTTTAACTGGCTGAATCCGCAAACCAAAGCTAGCAGTGCCATTGATGTACCGCAAAATGCACTTAACCACCTTTCAATGTGCTTCAAGGGGCTACTGCATGAATTGACACACTCGATTTATGCAATAAGCTAATTCCGGTGGCATGATTGTGAGGTACTGAATCACCGATACAGGGCTGGATACAGCGCTGGATCACCGAAGGGAGGACTGCTAGTTTTGCTAAGTTTTAGAGAGGAATAGATTGAAGTTGCATATGGCTTGCAGCCAACCATATTGGCTTTCCTTAAGATGTCATTGACATAGTTTGAGATAACAAAAAATTGCCATCAGTAATGTGTGCTACTTCTAATCCAAGAAAATAATTCAGGTTCCCCATGTCTTTCAAGGCAAAATGAGAGCTGAATTGAGTAATTACCTCAACGATACACTGATTTGAGTTGCTAGTAACAATGATGTCATCAACGTATATAAGCACATAAGTCAAATATCCAGTAGAGAGTTTTGTAAATAGGGATGTATTAGCCTTTGTGGTAGTAAACACATCCTGTTGTAGTACCCTAGGGACCTTTGTCTACCAAGCTCAAAGAGCTTGTTTGAGTCCATATAGGGACTTGGATAGCTTGCAAACTAAAGTCGAATTTTCATCGTAACCAGGGGGTTGTTTCATATAAACTTCCTCAACGAGATCACCCTTAAGAAAGGAGTTGTTCACATCCAACTGCCTAATATTCCACCCTTTGGAGATAGCAAGAGATAATACCATTCGAATTGATGTGGGGCGAATGACAGGGCTAAAGTTCTCTTTGAAATCCATCCCAGGTCGTTGGCTAAATCCCTGAGCAACTAAGTGGGCTTTGTACTTCTGCAAAGAGCCATCCGAGTTGTACTTAACTCAAAACACCCATCGACACCTGGTGCACAAAATTGTGATCTTCAGGCTCAAACTATTCCTGGCACGTGAGCAACTTGGTACGCGTAATCGTGATTACACGTTCATAATATGTCACAACTTCGATACAACTAACCAGCAAGTGCACTGGGTCGTCCAAGTAATACCTTACGTGAGTAAGGGTCGAATCCCACGGAGATTGTTGGTATGAAGCAAGCTATGGTCACCTTGGAAATCTCAGTCAGGTAGATATAAAGTGATAATGGTGTTTTCGAATATTATATAATAAGATAGGGATAGAGGTACTTATGTAAATCATTGGTAGGAATTTCAGATAAGCGAATGGAGATGCTTTTCGTTCCTCTGAACCTCTGCTTTCCTGCTATCTTCATCCAATCGGTCTTACTCCTTTCCATGGCTGGCTTTATGCAAGGGCGTCACCATTGTCAGTGGCTACATCCCCTCCTCTCAGTGAAAGATATGCTCACATGCTCTGTCACAGCACGGCCAATCATCTGTCGGTTCTCGATCATGCTGGAATAGGATTCACCCTCCTTTTGCGTCTGTCACTAACGCCCAACAATCGCGAGTTTAAAGCTCGTCACAGTCATTCAATCATTGAATCCTACTCAAAATACCACAGACAAGGTTTAGACCTTCCGGATTCTCTTGAATGCCGCCATCATTCTAGCTTACGCCACGAAGATTCTGGTTAGGAGATCTAAGAGATATTCATTCTAGCTTAATTCATGTAGAACAGAAGTGTTTGTCAGGCACGCGTTCATAAGGGAGAAGGATGATGAGCGTCACACATAATCATCACCTTCATCACATTCTTGGGTGCGAATGGATATCTTAGAAGCGAAATAAGAAGAATTGAATAGAAAACAGTAGTACTTGCATTAATCTTTGAGGTACAGCAGAGCTCCACACCTTAATCTATGGAGTGTAGAAACTCTACCGTTAAAAATATATAAGTGAAGGTCCAGGCATGGCCGAGATGGCCAGCCCCCTAAAACGTGATCAAAGGATCATAAGGTAATCCAAAGATGCCTAATACAATAGTAAGAGGTCCTATTTATAATAAACTAGCTACTAGGGTTTACATGAGTAAGTATTTGATGCATAAATCCACTTCCGGGGCCCACTTGGTGTGTGTTTGGGCTGAGCTTAAGTGTTGCACGTGCAGAGGCTATTTGTGGAGTTGAACACCAGCTTTTGTGCCAGTTTGGGCGTTCAAATCTGGTTTTGGCTCCTTTTCTGGCGCTGCACGCCATATTTGGGCAGAAAGCTGGCGTTGAACGCCAGTTTACGTCATCTATTCTTGGCCAAAGTATGGACTATTATATATTTCTGGAAAGCCCTGGATGTCTACTTTCCAACGCAATTGGAATCGCGCCATTTCGAGTTCTGTAGCTCCAGAAAATCTACTTTTAGTGCAGGGAGGTCAGAATCTAACAGCATCAGCAGTCCTTTTTCAACCTCTGAATCTGATTTCTGATCAAGTCCCTCAATTTCAGCCAGAAAATACCTGAAATCACAGAAAAACACACAAACTCATAGTAAAGTCCAGAAATGTGAATTTAACACAAAATCTATTAAAAACATCCCTAAAAGTAACTAGATCCTACTAAAAACATACTAAAAACAATGTCAAAAAGCGTATAAATTATCCGCTCATCACAACACCAAACTTAAATTGTTGCTTGTCCCCAAGCAACTGAAAATCAAAATAGGATAAAAAGAATAGAATATACTATAAATTCCAAACTATCAATGAAACAGAGCTTCAATCATATGAGCGGGACTTATAGCTTTTTGCCTCTTGAATAGTTTTGGCATCTCACTTTATCCATTGAGGTTCAGAATGATTGGCATCTATAGGAACTTCAGATTTCGAATAGTGTTATTGACTCTCTTAGTTCAGTATGATGATTCTTGAACACAGCTTCTTTATGAGTCTTGGCCGTGGCCCTAAGCACTTTGTTTTCCAGTATTACCACCGGATACATAAATGCCACAGACACATAATTGGGTGAACCCTTTCAGATTGTGACTCAGCTTTGCTAAAGTCCCCAATTAGAGGTGTCCAGGGTTCTTAAGCACACTCTTTTTTTGCTTTGGACCTTGACTTTAACCGCTCAGTCTCAAGTTTTCACTTGACACCTACACGCCACAAGCACATGGTTAGGGACAGCTTGGTTTAGCCGCTTAGACCAGGATTTTATTCCTTTAGGCCCTCCTATCCACTGATGCTCAAAGCCTTGGGATCCTTTTTATTTCCCTTGCCTTTTGGTTTTAAGGGTTATTGGCTTTTTGCTCTTGCCTCTTGGTTTTAAGAGCTTTGATTTTTCTGCTTGCTTTTTCATTTTCTTTCTATATTTTTTTTTCGCCTATTTTTTTTCTGCAAGCTTTGTTCTTTGCTGCTTTTTCTTGCTTCAAGAATCATTTTTATGATTTTTCAGATTATCAAACAACATGTCTCCTAGTCATCATTCTTTCAAGAGCCAACATATTTAACATTCTTAAACAACAACTTCAAAAGACATATGCACTGTTCAAGCATACATTCAGAAAACAAGAAGCATTGTCACCACATCAATATAATTAAACTAAGTTCAAGGATAAATTCGAAACTCATGTACTTCTTGTTCTTTTGAATTAAAACATTTTTCATTTAAGAGAGGTGATGGATTCATAGGACATTTATAACTTTAAGACATAGTTACTAACTACTAATGATCATGTAATGAAGACACAAACACAGATAAGCACATAACATAGAAAACGAAAAACAGAAGAAATAAGAACAAGGAATGAATCCACCTTAGTAATGGTGGTGTTTCCTTCTTGAGGAACCAATGATGTCCTTGAGCTCTTCTATGTCTCTTCCTTGTCTTTGTTGCTCCTCCTTCATTGCTTTTAGATCTTCTCTGATTTCATGAAGGATGATGGAGTGCTCTTGATGTTCCACCCTTAGTTGCTTCCAATAATTTTGTGGAAGAAAATGTATCCCCTGAGGTATCTCAGGGATCTCTTGATTTGCAGTCAAATGTTCTACCACTGAGCTATAGACCCTTGATGGAAGCTTTTGTCTTCCCTTTCCTCTTTCTAGAGGTTTCTCTGGCCTTAGGTGCCATCAATGGTTATGGAAAAAAAAACAAAAAAGCTATGCTTTTACCACACCAAACTTAGAATGTTGCTCGCCCTCGAGCAAAAGAAGAAAGAATAGAAGAATAAGAAGAAGATATGGAGGAGATGGAGGGAGATGTGTATTCGGCCATATGGGTGGGATTGGGTGGGAAAGAGATGTTGAATTTTGAAGGAAAGTGGGTGTTTGGATGTGAGTGGTAAAGGGTTAATTAGGGAAGAGTGTTTATTAGGAATAGAGGATGATTGAGAAGAGAGAAGAGAGTGAGTGGAGGTGGGTGGGGATCCTGTGGGGTCCACAGATCCTGAGGTGATCACAGATCTTGAGGTGTCAAGGCATTTACATCCCTGCACCAATTTAGGCATGTAAAATGCCCTTGCACACAACTCTGGGCGTTCAGCGCCAGGTTGGTGCCCATTTTGGGCGTTCAACGCCCATTTGCTGCCATTTCTGGCGTTGAACGCCAGAACCATGCTTGTTCTGGGCGTTCAGCGCCAGAACCATGCTCTGTTCTGGCGTTTGAACGCCAGGCAGATGCTCCTCCAGGGTGTGATTTTTCTTCTGCTGTTTTTGATTCCGTTTTCAATTTTTATATTTATTTTGTGACTCCACATGATCATGAACCTAAGAAAACATGAAAAACAATAAAAATAAGAATTAGATAAACATTGGGTTGCCTCCCAACAAGCGCTTCTTTAATGTCAATAGCTTGACAGTGGGCTCTCATGGAGCCTCACAGATGTGCAGAGCTTTGTTGAGACTCTCCAACACCAAACTTAGAGTTTGGATATGGGAGTTCAACACCAAACTTAGAGTTTGGTTGTGGCCTCCCAACACCAAACTTATAGTTTGACTGTGGGGGCTCTGGTTGACTCTGCTTGGAGAGAAGCTTTTTCTGCTTCCTCTCCATGGTTGCAGAGGGGGATCCTTGAGTTTTAAACACAAGGGAGTCCTCATTCCATTGAAGGAATATTTCACCTCTGTCAACATCAATCACAGCTCTTGCTGTGGCCAGGAAAGGTCTTCCTAGGATGATGGATTCATCCTCTTCCTTTCCAGTATCCAGGACTATGAAATCAGCAGGGATGTAAAGGCCTTCAACCTTTACTAACACGTCCTCTACTTGTCCATAAGCCTGTTTTCTAGAGCTGTCTGCCATCTCTAATGAGATTTTAGCAGCTTGCACCCAGTTTCTCTATTACAGAGAGGGGCATGAGGTTTATTCCTGAACCAAGGTCACACAGAGCCTTAAAGACCATGGTGCCTATGGTGCAGGGTATTATGAACTTTCCAGGATCCTGTCTCTTCTGAGGCAATGTCAGTTGATCCAGATCACTTAGTTCATTGATGAACAAGGGAGGTTCAACTTCCCAAGTATCAATGCCAAATAATTTGGCATTCAGCTTCATGATTGCACCAAGAAACTTGGTAGTTTGCTCTTCAGTAACATCCTCATTCTCTTCAGAAGAGGAATACTCATCAGAGCTCATGAAGGGCATAAGGAGGTTCAATGGAATCTCTATGGTCTCTAGATGAGCCTCAGAGTCCTTTGGTTCCTCAGAGGGAAGCTCCTTATTGACCACTGGACGTCCCAGGAGGTCTTCCTCCTTGGGATTCACGTCCTCTCCTCTCCTCACAGGTTCGGCCATGGCGCTTATGTCAATGGCCTTGCACTCTCCTTTTGGATTCTCTTCTGTATTGCTTGGGAGAGTACTAGGAGGGATTTCAGTGATCCTTTTACTCAGCTGGCCCACTTGTGCTTCCAGATTTCTAATGGAAGATCTTGTTTCATTCATGAAACTTACAGTGGCCTTAGATAGATCAGAGACTAAGTTTGCTAAATTAGAAGTATTTTGTTCAGAGTTCTCTGTCTGTTGCTGAGTGGATGATGGAAAAGGCTTGCTATTGCTAAACCTGTTTCTTCCACCATTATTAAAGCCTTGTTGAGGCTTTTGATCCTTCCATGAGAGATTTGGATGATTTCTCCATGATGAGTTATAGGTGTTTCCATAAGGTTCACCTAAATAATTCACCTCTGCTATTGCAGGGTTCTCAGGATCATAAGCTTCTTCTTCATAAGAAGCCTCTTGAGTACTGTTGGATGCAGCTTGCATTCCATGCAGACTCTGAGAGATCATATTGACTTGCTGAGTCAATATTTTATTCTGAGCCAATATGGCATTCAGAGTATCAACTTCAAGAACTCCCTTCTTCATAGGCGTCCCATTACTCACAGGATTCCTTTCAGAAGTGTACATGAACTAGTTATTAGCAACCATGTCAATGAGTTCTTGAGCTTCTGCAGGCGTTTTCTTTAGGTAAATGGATCCACCTGCAGAAGTGTCCAGTGACATCTTTGATAGCTCAGATAAACCATCATAGAATATATCCAGGATGGTCCATTCTGAAAGCATGTCAGAAGGACACTTTTTGGTCAACTGTTTGTATCTTTCCCAAGCTTCATAGAGGGATTCACCTTCTTTCTGTCTGAAGGTTTGAACATCAGCTCTAAGCTTGCTCAGCTTTTGAGGAGGAAAGTACTTGGCTAAGAAAGTCGTGACCAGCTTATCCCAAGAGTTCAGGCTGTCTTTGGGTTGAGAATCCAACCATAATCTAGCTCTGTCTCTTACAGCAAAAGGGAAAAGCATGAGCCTGTAGACTTCAGGATCTACTCCATTAGTCTTAACAGTATCACATATCTGCAAGAATTCAGTTAAGAACTGAAAAGGATCTTCAGATGGAAGTCCATGAAACTTGCAGTTCTGCTGCATCAAAGAAACTAATTGAGGTTTCAGCTCAAAGTTGTTTGCTCCAATGGCAGGAATGGAGATGCTTCTTCCATGTAAATTGGAATTAGGTGCAGTAAAGTCACCAAGCATCTTCCTTACATTATTATCATTTTTGGCTGCCATCTCCTTTTTCTGTTCAAAAATTTCTGAAAGGTTATTTCTGGATTGTTGTAATTTAGCTTCTCTTAATTTTCTCTTCAGAGTCCTTTCAGGTTCTGGATCTGCTTCCACAAGAATGTTCTTATCCTTTCTCCTGCTCATATGACAAAGAAGAGGGCACAGAAAAATAATAATAATAATAGAGATCCTTTATACCACAGTATAGGGATCCCTGTGTGAGTAGAAGAAGAGGGGGAGACAAAGAATGTAATATAATGGAAGAAACACAACTGTGAGGATGGCAGAGATGTGAGATGAGATGTTAGGATATGAATGAATAAATAGAATAAGATAGGGGAGGGATAATTTTCGAAAATTATTTTGAAAAAGAGTTAGTGATTTTCGAAAATGGTTTTTGAAAATTGTTAGTATTTTTTTCGAAATTTTTTTTTAAATTAAAAATAAAAATAAGAATAATTAGTTAATTAAAAAGAAATTTTTGAAAAAGAGGAAAGATATTTTCGAAAATTAGAGAGAGAGAGTTAGTTAGGTAGTTTTGAAAAAGTTAAGAAACAAACAAAAAGTTAGTTAGTTAGTTGAAACAAATTTTGAAAAGATAAGAAGTTAGGAAGTTAGAAAAGATATTTGAAAAGATATTTTTGAAAAAGATAAGATAAGAAGATATTTTTGAAAAGATATGATTGAAATTAGTTTTGAAAAAGATTTGATTTTTGAAATCACAATTAATGACTTGATTCACAAGAAATCACAAGATATGATTCTAGAACTTAAAGTTTGAATCTTTCTTAACAAGCAAGTAACAAACTTGAAATTTTTGAATCAAAACATTAATTGCTATTGTTATTTTCGAAAATTTGGTATAAAAATAAGAAAAAGATTTTTGAAAAAGATTTTTGGAATTTTCGAAAATAACTAAGAAATTTTGAAAAAGATTTGATTTTTGAAAAAAAAAGATTTTGAAAAAGATAAGATTTTCAAATTGAAAATTTGATTTGACTCATGAGAAACAACTTGATTTTAAAAGTTTTTGAAAAAGTCAACTCAAATTTTCGAATTTGATGAGAGAAAAAGGGGAAGATATTCTTTTTGATTTTTTGAATTTTTATGAAAACATGAAAATTATGCAATGCATGAAATTTTTAGATCAAAACAATGAATGCATGCAAGAATGCTATGAATGTCAAGATGAACACCAAGAACACTATGAAGAACATGATGAACATCAAGAACATATTTTTGAAAAATTTTTAATGCAAAGAAAACATGCAAGACACCAAACTTAGAATTCTTTAATGCTTACGCACTAAGAATTCAAGAATGCATATGATAAACATGAAAAGACACAAAACAAAAAATCATCAAGATCAAACAAGAAGACTTACCAAGAACAACTTGAAGATCATGAAGAACACCATGAATGCATGAAATTTTCGAAAAATGCAAGATGCACATGCAATTGACACCAAACTTATGATATGACTCAAGACTCAAACAAGAACACAAAATATTTTTGATTTTTATGATTTTCTAAATTTTTTTTTTATTTTTTTTTCGAAAATTATTGTGAAAAATAAAAATAAGGATTTCAAAATTTTTAATATGAATTCCAGGAATCTTGCCATGTTAGTCTTAAAGCTCCAATTAAAGGGTCAGGCATGGCTTAATAGCCAGCCAAGCTTTAGTATATAATTACATGGATTGGAGTGATTAGTTGAATGCCAATCCCAAAGTAGTTTGGGTATGGCTTTACAGCCAGATAGGCTTCAACATGCTTCATGAAACACTAGAATTCATTCTTAAAAATTCTGAAGAAAAGTGATATTTTTGAAAACATTTTTTTTTTCGAAAACAAGTGAGAAATTTTTGAAAGGTTTTTGAAAAATTTTTTGAAAGAAAAACAAAAAGAAAATTACCTAATCTGAGCAACAAGATGAACCGTCAGTTGTCCAAACTCAAACAATCCCCGGCAACGGCGCCAAAAACTTGGTGCACGAAATTGTGATCTCCAGGCTCAAACTATTCCTGGCACGTGAGCAACTTGGTACGCGTAATCGTGATTACACGTTCATAATATGTCACAACTTCGATACAACTAACCAGCAAGTGCACTGGGTCGTCCAAGTAATACCTTACGTGAGTAAGGGTCGAATCCCACGGAGATTGTTGGTATGAAGCAAGCTATGGTCACCTTGCAAATCTCAGTCAGGCAGATATAAAGTGATAATGGTGTTTTCGAATATTATATAATAAGATAGGGATAGAGGTACTTATGTAAATCATTGGTAGGAATTTCAGATAAGCGAATGGAGATGCTTTTCGTTCCTCTGAACCTCTGCTTTCCTGCTATCTTCATCCAATCGGTCTTACTCCTTTCCATGGCTGGCTTTATGCAAGGGCATCACCGTTGTCAGTGGCTACATCCCCTCCTCTCAGTGAAAGATATGCTCACATGCTCTGTCACAGCACGGCCAATCATCTGTCGGTTCTCGATCATGCTGGAATAGGATTCACCCTCCTTTTGCGTCTGTCACTAACGCCCAACAATCGCGATTTTGAAGCTCGTCACAGTCATTCAATCATTGAATCCTACTCAGAATACCACAGACAAGGTTTAGACCTACCGGATTCTCTTGAATGCCGCCATCATTCTAGCTTACGCCACGAAGATTCTGGTTAGGAGATCTAAGAGATATTCATTCTAGCTTAATTCATGTAGAACAGAAGTGTTTGTCAGGCACGCGTTCATAAGGGAGAAGGATGATGAGCGTCACACATAATCATCACCTTCATCACGTTCTTGGGTGCGAATGGATATCTTAGAAGCGAAATAAGAAGAATTGAATAGAAAACAGTAGTACTTGCATTAATCTTTGAGGTACAGCAGAGCTCCACACCTTAATCTATGGAGTGTAGAAACTCTACCGTTAAAAATACATAAGTGAAGGTCCAGGCATGGCCGAGATAGCCAGCCCCCTAAAACGTGATCAAAGGATCATAAGGTAATCCAAAGATGCCTAATACAATAGTAAGAGGTCCTATTTATAATAAACTAGCTACTAGGGTTTACATGAGTAAGTATTTGATGCATAAATCCACTTCCGGGGCCCACTTGGTGTGTGTTTGGGCTGAACTTAAGTGTTGTACGTGCAGAGGCCGTTTGTGGAGTTGAACGCCAGCTTTTGTGCCAGTTTGGGCGTTCAACTCTGGTTTTGGCTCCTTTTCTGGCGCTGGACGCCATATTTGGGCAGAAAGCTGGCATTGAACGCCAGTTTACGTCATCTATTCTTGGCCAAAGTATGGACTATTATATATTGCTGGAAAGCCCTGGATGTCTACTTTCCAACACAATTAGAATCGCGCCATTTCGAGTTCTGTAGCTCCAGAAAATCCACTTTGAGTGCAGGGAGGTCAGAATCCAACAGCATCAGCAGTCCTTTTTCAACCTCTGAATCTGATTTCTGCTCAAGTCCCTCAATTTCAGCCAGAAAATACCTGAAATCACAGAAAAATACACAAACTCATAGTAAAGTCCAGAAATGTGAATTTAACACAAAATCTATTAAAAACATCCCTAAAAGTAACTAGATCCTACTAAAAACATACTAAAAACAATGTCAAAAAGCGTATAAATTATCCGCTCATCAACACCCAATCAGTTCTCTTCCCTCTGGCAGCGGTACCAAATCCAGGTTCTGGTTTGCATAAGAGCTACATATTCTTCATCCATTGCTTGCTTCTAATGAGGTATTGTGAGAGCCTCTTTGTAATTCTTTGGCTCCAAAGAAGGGGTGAGCTAACCTTGATATACTTTGGGTTTAAAAATACCATTTCTCGACCGTGTGACCATGGGATGTTGGGATTGTGGAGGTGTAGAAGAGGCCTAAATAGGTTGCGGAGAAGGGGCAGGTGTAGGTGGTGATAGATTGTTGGAGTTGATTGATAAAGGCACGACAGTGAAGGAGTTAATGGTGTCTAGTAAAGCAATTTGGAGTTGTGATATAGGGTTATTAGTGATGACAAGTCATCATATGCTAGCTTTTCAAGCAAATTTCACTTGTTTCATTAGTTTTTATGCATTTTCTTACATTGTAAATTAGTAATTTGGAGTGAAATTGTATGGTTTCTTTGAATCAATCAACCACCCTTTAATTGGCACAAAATCATAAGGTTTAAGCTTGAATTAATTGGTTTTTAAATGAATTTTAAACCTTGTAAATTTGGTGATACTTTGATTGGTTGTTTTGATTTTTTGCAGGTGAAGAAAAGAAAAAATTAAGAAAAGCGTGCCCAAAGGAAACAAAAAGTGTAGCCAAAGAAAGAAAGAAGCATGGCTTAAGGAGGAGGAAATCGTGGCACATACAAGGAGCAAGAGCCTAAAGCTCTTGCCAAGAGCCTAGAGCTCTTGTAGAGAGCTTTACTTCAAAGGCCAAAGGCCAAGCATGGGGAGAGCTAGGCTCTCCACAAGAACCGAGCGCTACATATCAAGGAGGGAGCAAGGCAAAATTTTCAAAGCTCAGCTCTCCCCAAGAGCTTTTTCGGGCTTGCCTCAAGGAAAATCAAGAAAGAAAAGCTTGCCAATGCACTCACCAAGGTTTGAACTCAAGACCAAAGGGGGAGGGGGCAGCGCTACCTCACAAGAAAAACAAGCCAAAATTGGCTTGTTTTCACTCCATGGGATTCTAACTAAGGACTTCAAGGAAGCAAGGCATTAGGCGCTACTCATGTGCCAAGGAAAAGGAGCCAGCAAATGCTCTCCCAAGAGTTCGAATATGGGACCTCACCAAGGATGAAGAGAAAGCTCTTGCCAAGAGCTTGAAGCTCTCACAAGGAGCGCTACTTCTCTTGTGATGTCACGCAACAAATTGGCACAAGGAGGGAACCAAAGCTCGGCTCTTGCAAGCACCCGAGCCTAGCCCTGGGAGCAACACCCTTGGGCTAGGAAATTCACCAAAAATTCAAATTAAATCTATTTCTTCACCAAATTTAGAAGCCCACCCAAATTCTTAGATCCAAATTAGGAAGTGTATAAATAGAAGCTAGTTTAATTTAGAGAGGACTTTTGCTTTCATTTTGGAATTTGACACTTTTACTTTCTTTTGAATTTTTACTTTGGATCTTGGAGAATTGGGAAGGAGAATTGATCTCTCTTCTTCCTTGTTCTTGTTTCTGCACTCTTTATTTCTTTTCTTGGATCTTGGATGTTGAGAATTAAGGAAATTCTGTCTCAATCTCTCCTTGAGATCTCTTTGTTCCTTTCTCTGCATAATTCAAGATTTGGTGATTTGAATTCAAATTTCTTTACTGTTTTGATCTTTAATTTATTTGCAATTGTTCTTTGAGATGGATCAAGGAAGGCAGTGAGATCTAGACTTGGATTTCTAGTCTCTTGACCCCTGAGATCTGCATTTTCATTTTAGTTCATTTGCTGAATGCTTCTTCAAGCTAATTTACTTTTCTGTCTGAGATCTACTTCAGTTCAATTCATCTTCTACTCTTTTACTTGTTGCAATTTACTCTTCTTTGTTTAAATTCTGCAATCCCAGCTCCCTGAGCCCTTTATCATTCAAGCAATTTACATTTCTTGCACTTTATGTTTTAGCTATTTACATTTCTTGCAATCTAGGTTTCTGCAATTTACATTACTTGCACTTTAAGATTCAGCTCTTTTAATTCTTCTGCACTTTAATTTCTTGTCAATTATCCCTCTCCCTTTAAATTTCATGCAATTTAACTTCTGTTGGATACAAATCACTCAAATCAACTCTTGTTCGCTTGACTAAACCAACCACCTAACTCAAATTGCTCAATCCTTCAATCCCTGTGAGATCGACCTCACTCATGTGAGTTATTATTACTTGATGCGACCCGGTCCACTTGCCGGTGAGATTTGTGTTGGATCATTTTTCACACATCAAGTTTTTGGCGCCGTTGCCGGGGATTGATTAGATTGACAATGATTAAGGATGGTGGTGGTCTAGATCAAGTACTTTTTCTTTTCTGTTTCTTTAATTTTTGACTAACACACTAACTGTTTAAATTTTTGCTTAAGCTAACTAAAACTTCACTTTAGCAATAGAGTGAAGTTTTCCTGGTTTTTTTGGTTTTGTGTGATTTTTATGATTGGTTTGTATGTTAGGGACAAGGGGAGCTATACCCACCTTTTGTGAACAAGATGAAAGAACCCTCAGGAGATTAAGAAGAGAAGCAAGAGGGAAAAGTGTTGTTGGAGAGGAAGAGTTCCAGCAAATAGAGGAACACTCAACTAACACAACAAATCCACCAGCAGGAGTAGCCAACAACAACAACAATCCACCACAGTAGAGAGTTTTGGCGTCATATACATTTGCAAATCCTAGACATTGTGGGAGTAGCATTCTTACCCCCAAATGTTAATGCAAATAATTTTGAACTGAAGCCACAACTCATCACCTTGGTTCAAAACAACTGCTCCTATGGAGGAGGACCACTTGAAGATCCAAACCAACACTTATCCACTTTTCTGAGGATTTGTGATACTGTCAAAACTAATGGTGTGCATCCTGACATCTACAAGCTATTGTTATTCCCTTTCTCCCTCAGAGACAAAGCCACCCAATTGTTGGAGTCATTTCCAAGAGATAGCATCAACAATTGGGAAGATCTAGTGAGCAAGTTCTTTGCCAAGTTTTACCCGCCTCAGAAGATTATTAGATTGAAGACTGAAGTACAAACATTCACACAGATGGAGATTGAACCTCTCTATGAGGCATAGGAAAGATACAAGACTCTAATTAGGAAGTGCCCTCCTGAAATGTTCAATGAATGGGACATATTGCAGAATTTTTATGAAGGCTTGACATTGAAAGCTCAGGAGGCTCTAGATCACTCAGCCGGGGGCTCTTTACAATTGATCAAAACTGCAGAGGAGGCCCAAAATCTCATTGATATGGTGGCTAACAACCAATATTTCTTTTCTCACCAAAGGCAACGCCAACCATCACAGAGAAAGGGAGTACTAGAGTTAGAAGGAGTGGACACAATCTTGGCTCAACACAAAGTGATGCAGCAGCAAATTCAGCAACAATTTGAACAAATGGCTAAGAGGATTGATAGCTTACAAGTTGCATCGGTGAATGTCACAAGCCAACCATCAACCCCTTGGGGCAGAATGAAGAGAATCAAAAGGATCAACAGCAAGAACAAATTTAATATGTGCACAATCAAGGGTTTGGATCAAATGAGGTTTATGGTGACACTTACAACCCTTCCTGGAAGAACCACCCCAACCTCAGATGGGGAGACAATCACACTCAGACTCAACAGCCATGGCAAAGGAATTCAACCCAAAATAGTTGGAAAAACACAAACCACAACAACCAGCAGAGTAATAACCAAAATACATACAGAAAATCACAAAACACTTACCCCAACTCTAACCATCATCCATCCAATAACCAAGCCACCAATCAAAACACTTACCATCAACCCTCAACATCTCACAACCAACCAATCTCACAAGACTCTCAGAGGATCACCAATTTGGAGCTCTTAATGGAGAAAATGATGAAGCACCAAGAGATGACAACAAAGAACCAGGAAGCTTCCATGAAGAATATAGAGAGGCAGATTGGACAGCTTTTCAAGCAAATTGCTATTGAGAGACCATCAAGCTCATTACCAAGAGACACCATTCCTAATCTAAAAGAGGAGTGCAAAGCTATACAGCTAAGGACTGGAAAGACATTGGTGGACAACAAAGACACAACCAAGAAAGCTATGGACAGCAACAAAGAGCCAACAGAGAAAGAGGAAGCCAACAAGGATGCAACAGCAAGCAAGCATACCCCAGAGAAGCTCAAAGAAAAAGAGGACCAGCCACAAATCTCAAGGAAAGGGAAGGAAGTAATGGAAGAACCAACCAAGGAACAAAGGCAAGGAGTGAACTTCACACCTCCACTGCCATACCCCTAAAGGTTTAACAAGGAGACTAAGGACCAATACTTCCCTAAATTTCTTGAAGTCTTCAAGAAATTGGAGATAAACATTCCACTGGCTGAGGCACTAGAGCAGATGCCTCTAAATGCAAAGTTCTTGAAAGAGCTTATCAACAAAAACAGAAGTTGGCAAGAGAAGGAAACAATGCTTCTCACTCAGGAATCTAGTGCCGTGATTCAAGGGGGTATCCCACCAAAGCTCAAAGATCTAGGGAGTTTTGTAGTTTCATGTACCATATGCAAGATGACCTTAGATAAAGCTCTCTGTGACCTTGGTGCTAGTATCAACTTAATGCCCCTCTCCATGATGAGGAAGCTTGCAATAGAAGAACTGAAACCCACCAGGATGTCGCTGGTAATGGCTGATAGATCAGTCAAGACACCCAATGGAATTGTGGAAAATCTCTTAGTAAAGGTGAGAGAGTTTATCTTCCCGGTGGATTTTGTGATTTTGGATACAAAAGAGGAAGGAAACAATTCAATCATCTTGGAAAGGCCATTTCTAGCTACAGCCAGAGCCATTATTGATGTAGAGAAGGGAGAGATGATCTTCAGGGTGCACCAATGAGCAAATGGTCATTAATGTCTTTAAATCAATGCAACATCCCCCTGAACAAGAGAACTATATGAAGGTGGATATGATAGAAAGTCTGGTAGAGGAAATGTTAGAGGCCACCTGTCAAGAGCAATAGGAAGAAGAAGTGGAGGAGGAACAAGAAGAGGAAGTGGTAGAAATCTCCATTGAAGATAAGGAGAAGCCAAAACAGGAATTGAAGCCCCTTCCCCCTTACCTCAAATATGTGTTCCTTGGAGAAGAAGAGGCCCTGCCAGTAATCATTAACTCCTCCTTGAATATGAAAGAAGAAACAAGGTTGATTGAAGTGTTGAAAGCTCACAAAACAACCTTGGGTTGGACAATTGAGGATATCAAAGGCATTAGCCCAGCCATCTGTATGTATAATATTTTGTTGGAAGAAGAATCAAAGCCTGTAGTTCAACCCCAAAGAAGGCTCAACCCAGCCATGAAGGAGGTAGTTCAAAAAGAAGTCATGAAGCTATGGAATGCTGGGATAATTTTTCCAATCTCTGACAGCTCATGGGTGAGTCCGGTTCAAGTTGTACCAAAAAAGGGAGGAATGACAGTCATCACCAATGAGAAGAATGAGTTGATCCCCACCAGGACAGTGACTGGGTGGAGAATGTGCATAGACTATAGGAGATTGAATGATGCTACAAGGAAAGATCACTTCCCTCTACCCTTCATTGATCAAATGTTGGAGAGATTGGCAGGCCATGCTTACTACTACTTCCTAGATGGATACTCTGGGTACAATCAAATAGTGGTAGACCCCAAGGATCAAGAGAAGACTTCCTTCACATGTCCATTTGGAGTTTTGGCCTACAGGAGGATGTCCTTTGGGCTATGCAATGCCCCAGCCACCTTTCAAAGGTGTATGCTTTCCATTTTTTCTGATATGGTGGAAAAATTTTTAGAAGTCTTCATGGATGATTTTTCTGTCTTTGGCAATTCATTTAACACTTGCTTGCATCATTTAACTCTTGTTTTGAAAAGATGCCAAGAAACTAACCTGGTATTAAATTGGGAGAAATGCCATTTCATGGTTCCTGAAGGGATAGTTCTTGGGCATAAAGTGTCATGAAAAGGTATAGAAGTTGATAAAGCTAAAATAGAAATTATTGAAAAACTTCCTATACCTGTTAATGTGAAAGCAGTAAGGAGTTTTCTTGGGCATGCTGGCTTTTACAGGAGGTTCATCAAAGATTTTTCAAAAATAGCAAAACCATTGAGAAATTTACTAATGATGTTCATCTTTGATGACAACTGTAAACATGTCTTTGAAACTTTAAAGAGAAAACTCATTACTGCACCAATTATCACACCCCCTAATTGGAACTTACCTTTTGAACTTATGTGTGATGCAAGTGACCTTGCTATTGGTGCTGTGCTTGGGCAAAAGAGAGACAAGTTGCACCATGTCATATATTATGCCAGCAAAGTGTTAAATGAAACACAGAAAAATTATACCACCACTGAGAAAGAGCTTTTGGCAATTGTATATGCATTCGATAAGTTTAGGCAATACTTGATTGGTTCAAAGGTTATAGTATACACTGACCATGCTTCTCTCAAGTATTTAATGTCTAAACAGGATTCAAAGCCAAGGCTTATTACGTGGGTGCTGCTGCTACAAGAATTTGACATTGAAGTGAGAGATAGGAAGGGAAGTGAAAATCAAGTAGCAGATCATTTATCAAGAGTACCACAAGAGGCCAATTAAGATAGACCACAACAAGTAAATGAGAATTTCCCTGATGAGCACATTTTCCAAGTTTAACAAGCACCTTGGTTTGCTGACATATCAAATTACAAAGTGGGAAGGAAGATACCCCAAGAATTCTCCAAGCAACAAGTGAAGAAGCTACTCAATGAAGCAAGGAAGTTCTTGTGGGACGAACCATTTTTATTCAAGAGATGCTCTGATGGAATGATTAGGAAGTGTGTCCCTGAAAATGAAATGAAAGATATATTGTGGCATTGTCATGGTTCAACATATGGTGGACACTTTGGACCAGAGAAGACAGCTGCCAAAATACTGCAGAGTGGATTCTACTGGCCAACAATCTTCAAGGATGCCAGGGAGTTTGTTCACCAGTGTAATGAATGCCAAAGGGCTGGAGGATTGACAAAAAGGAATGAAATGCCTCAAAATTTCATTCTTGAAGTGGAGCTATTTGATCTTTGGGGCATAGATTTCATGGGACCATTCTCCCCTTCTTACTCCTTCAAATACATCTTGGTAGCAGTGGAATATGTCTCAAAGTGGGTGGAAGCAATAGCCACAACCACATGTGATGCACAAATTATTCTTCAATTCCTAAAAAAGCATATTTTTACTAGATATGGAGTACCTAAAGGACTTATAAGTGATGGTGGTGGGCATTTTTGTAACAAGCAGATGGAGAAACTCCTTCACAAATATGGAGTGATCCATAAAGTAGCTACACCATACCACCCTCAAATCAATGGCTAGGCTGAGCTTGCAAACAGAGAATTGAAGAGGATCTTAGAAAAGACTGTGGGAGCAACCAGGAAAGATTGGGCCAGAAAATTAGAAGATGCACTTTGGGCATACAGGACAGCATTCAAGACCCCTATTGGGAAGTCACCTTTTTAGCTGTTATATGGCAAATCTTGTCACCTCCCTGTAGAGCTTGAACATAAAGCTTTTTGGGCCACTAAACTTCTCAACCTTGATTCTCAAGCAGTAGGGGAGAAGAGGTTGCTACAACTAAATGAGTTGGATGAGTTTAGGCGAGAAGCTTATGACAACGCCAAGATATACAAGGAAAAGGCCAAGAGGTGGCATGACAAGAAGATCTCAAGGAAGGAGTTCAAACCAGGACAACAAGTGCTCCTGTATAACTCCAGGCTCAAAATTTTCCCTGGCAAGCTCAAATCCAAATGGACTAGCCCTTACTTGGTGACAAAAGTCCTCCCTTATGGAAGCCTTGAATTACTAGATGAGGCAACAAAAAGCCAGTTCACAGCGAATAGGCACAGAGCAAAGCCGTATTTAGGAGGTCAATGGAACAAGGAAAAGAAGGTTCAGAACTTAAACTGACCAAAGAATGAAAGATGTCAAGCTAGTGACAATAAAGAAGCGCTTGTTGGGAGGTAACCCAACCTGAGGTAGTTTTCTTTTCATAGCTATTTTAATAAAAAGGTTAATTAGCTTTATCTATATTGCAAGAAGCTAAGTTGGTGTTGCACACCAAAACAATCTAAGGGAGAATGAAGGATTCTAAGTTTGGTGTTCCACCAAAATCTCATCATAAAACATATTCTCTCCTTCTGCATAATGCTAGCCTTAAGCATTTAGATAAACTAGTTAATCATTCTACTGTTTCCTAGTTTTTAGTTATATTACCTTTAGCAAGACAGAAGGGTCTTACATATGGTTAGTTTGTTGCATAAGAAGCATTGGCAAAGGGACTAAGTTTGGTGTTCACACACCAAAGTAAGTTCAAAAGCCCACAAATAAGCTTTGCATACTAACCAGTTACCTTAAGGGCTTGAGAAGCAAGCAACTTTTGAGACTCATGCAAGAATATGGCCAACATCTGAAGATAATCTGCATTATGACTCAAAAGGGACACAACAGCAGGAAGAATGAAAAATTGCAACCCAACAGGTTGTATTTACACTTTATCTTTATTATTGTGAAATATTTTAATTTAGAGATCCCTTCATGTCTGGTTAAAGTGTTCATTTGGTTGCAAGTGGAATTGTTTGTCAAGAATGCTGATCTGCATAATGCTTATTGTTCATTACTTAGCTTGAGTTTTGTTTTGTTTCCCATATACTTGAATAAAAGAGAAATGTTTGAATTAGGAAGTAAATATCCAATGTTGCATAAGTTAGAATGAAAGTTAGTGGTGGTATTTGTTGATTTAATGCATGGCTTATAAAATAAATGATGCATAATGATATGTTCTTTGAAGAAGGAACTAGTTTGCTGTTATAAATGCTTGTATCATTAAAGATCCCTTGAGAATGAAATAAAACAGAAAGAAAAAGAAAGAAAAAAAAGCCAAAAGTGGCAAAGAAAACAAACAACAAGGCTAGGCACCAATAGCTTGAACCTTAGGACACATGCCTGTGGTGTTTTTGTGCGAGGATATGCTTGGACAAGTAAGTTCTAAGGAGTATTTCAAAACTTGGCCACTTAGATCAACTGATTTGGGATTGCCAACTGAAAGTCCACAATAAAGAGCAACCTAGCTACAAAACATTTAGTAATCCAAAGAGATGCTGGGCATCAATGATCCTAGGAAAAAAATGTGAGCCATGTGTCTGTGGTGAAGAAATGTTGAGCAAAACTAAGCCAAAGGCTGCTGCAACATTTGCCACCAAGCCTTCAATGAACAATAAGCTCTAAGCACAAATAAAGAAGGAAAAGCTAGCAAGGGATTAAGCAAAAATTAAAGCATTATAGCAGCAACCTTAGTGAACCTTTGAGGAAACATATCTTATGTAACAGCAAGTAATAAATGAGCTATCATTGTCTGCATAAAACCCCATGAACCAAGTTCAACTATCGGCTCATAAGGATATGAACACTTCTCTGTTTCAATTCATTTTCTCTTATGATTAGTGCTTGCTTGGGGACAAGCAAGTCTTAAGTTTGGTGTTGTGATAACAAGTCATCGTATGCTAGCTTTTCAAGCAAATTTCACTTGTTTCATTAGTTTTTATGCACTTTCTTGCATTGTAAGTTAGTAATTTGGAGTGGAAATGCATGGTTTCTTTGAATCAATCAACCACCCTTTAATTGGCACAAAATCATAATGTTTAAGCTTGAATTAATTGGTTCTTAAATGAATTTTAAACCTTGTGAATTTGGTGATACTTTGATTGGTTGTTTTGATTTTTTGCAGGTGAAGAAAAGAAAAAATTAAGAAAAGCGTGCCCAAAGGAAACAAAAAGTGTAGCCAAAGAAAGAAAGAAGCATGGCTTAAGGAGGAGGAAATCGTGGCACATACAAGGAGCAAGAGCCTAAAGCTCTTGCCAAGAGCCTAGAGCTCTTGCCAAGAGCCTAGAGCTCTTGTAGAGAGCTTTACTTCAAAGGCCAAAGGCCAAGCAAGGGGAGAGCTAGGCTCTCCACAAGAAACGAGCGCTACACATCAAGGAGGGAGCAAGGAAAATTTTTCAAAGCTCAGCTTTCCCCAAGAGCTTTTTCAGGCTTGCCTCAAGGAAAATCAAGGAAGAAAAGCTTGCCAATGCACTCACCAAGGTTTGAACTCAAGACCAAAGGGGGAGGGGGCAGCGCTACCTCACAAGAAAAACAAGCCAAAATTGGCTTGTTTTCACTCCATGGGATTCGAACTAAGGACTTTAAGGAAGCAAGGCATTAGACGCTACTCATGTGCCAAGGAAAAGGAGCCAGCAAATGCTCTCCCAACAGTTTGAACATGGGACCTCACCAAGGATGAAGAGAAAGCTCTTGCCAAGAGCTTGAAGTTCTCACAAGGAGCGCTACTTCTCTTGTGATGTCACGCAACAAATTGGCACAAGGAGGGAACCAAAGCTCGGCTCTTGCAAGCACCCGAGCCTAGCCCTGGGACAAACACGCATGGGTGATGAGCGGATAATTTATACGCTTTTTGGCATTGTTTTTAGTATGTTTTTAGTAGGATCTAGTTACTTTTAGGGGTGTTTTCATTAGTTTTTATGTTAAATTCACATTTCTGGACTTTACTATGAGTTTGTGTGTTTTTCTGTGATTTCAGGTATTCTCTGGCTGAAATTGAGGGACTTGAGCAAAAATCAGATTCAGAGGTTGAAGAAGGACTGCTGATGCTGTTGGATTCTGACCTCCCTGCACTCAAAATGGATTTTCTGGAGCTACAAAATTCAAAATGGCGCGCTTCTAATTGCATTGAAAAGTAGACATCCAGGGCTTTCCAGCAATATATAATAGTTTATACTTTGTCCAAGTTTAGATGACACAAACTGGCGTTCAACGCCAGCTCTCTGCCCAATTCTGGCGTCCAGCGCCAGAAACAAGTTGCAAAGTGGAGTTCAACGCCCAAACTGGCACAAAAGCTGGCGTTCAACTCCAAGAATGACATCTCCATGTGTAGACTTCAAGCTCAGCCCAAGCACACACCAAGTGAGCCCCGGAAGTGGATTTATGCATCAATTACTTACTTCTGTAAATCCTAGTAGCTAGTTTATTATAAATAGGACCTTTTACTATTGTATTAGATATCTTTGATCAGTTGTATGCTATCTTAGATCACATTTTGAGGGCTGGCCTCTCGGCCATGCCTGGACCTTTCACTTATGTATTTTCAACGGTAGAGTTTCTGCACTCCATAGATTAAGGTGTGGAGCTCTACTGTTCCTCAAAGATTAATGCAAAGTGCTACTGTTTTCTATTCAATTCATCTTATTTCGCTTCCAAGATATTCATTCGCACTTCAATCTGAATGTGATGAACGTGACAATCATCATCATTCCCTATGAACGCGTGCCTGACAACCACTTCCGTTCTACCTTCGACTGAATGAGTATCTTTTAGATCTCTTAATCAGAATCTTCGTGGTGTAAGCTAGAATGATGGTGGCATTCAAGAGAATCCGGAAAGTCTAAACCTTGTCTGTGGTATTCCGAGTAGGATTCAATGATTGAATGACTGTGACGAGCTTCAAACTCGCGATTGCTGGGCGTAGTGACAGATGCAAAAGGATAGTAAATCCTATTCCAGCATGATCAAGAACCGACAGATGAATAGCCGTGCCGTGACAGGGTGCGTTGACCATTTTCACTAAGAGGATAGGATGTAATCATTGACAAGGGTGATGCCTCCAAACGATTAGCCGTGCCGTGACAGGGCATTTGGATCATTTTCCCGAGAGAAGACCGAAAGTAGCCATTGACAATGGTGATGCATTACATAAAGCCAGCCATGGAAAGGAGTAAGACTGATTGGATGAAGATAACAGGAAAGCAAAGGTTCAGAGGAACGAAAGCATCTCTATTCGCTTATCTGAAATTCTCACCAATGATTTACATAAGTATTTCTATCCCTATTTTATTAATTATTTTCGAAAACCCCATTACTATTTTATATCCGCCTGACTGAGATTTACAAGGTGACCATAGCTTGCTTCATACCAACAATCTCCGTGGGATTCGACCCTTACTCACGTAAGGTATTACTTGGACGACCCAGTGCACTTGCTGGTTAGTTGTGCGAAGTTGTGAACCATGGTATTGGCATCATGTTTTTGGCGCCATTGCTAGGGAAAGAAAGAGCAATGAATTTTACATAATCAAAGTGTAATCACAATTTCTGCGCACCAAGTTTTTGGCGCCGTTGCCGGGGATTGTTCGAGTTTGGACAACTGACGGTTCATCCTGTTGCTCAGATTAGGTAATTTTCTTTTTGTTTTGTTTTCAAAAATTTTTCAAAAATCTTTCAAAAATTTTTCTTTTGTTTTCGAAAAAAAAAAATAAAAAAAAAAATAAAAATGTTTTCAAAAATATATTTTTCTTCAGAATTTTTAAGAATGAATTCTAGTGTTTCATAAAGCATGTTGAAGCCTGGTTGGCTATAAAGCCACGACTGTAGGGCATGTTAGACGTGTCATGTCTGAGTACATACTAAAGCTTGGCTGGCTATTAAGCCATGCCTGACCCTTTGATTGGAGCTTTAGACTAAAGAGCATAAGATTCCTGGAATTCATATTAAAAATTTTGGAATCCTTATTTTTATTTTTCATAATAATTTTCGAAAAAATTAAAAGAAAATACAAAATATTATAAAATCATAAAAATCAAAAAAAATATTTTTTGTGTTTCTTGTTTGAGTCATGTGTCACATTATAAGTTTGGTGTCAATTGCCTGTGCATCTTGCATTTTTCGAAAATTTTCATGCATTCATAGTGTTCTTCATGATCTTCAAGTTGTTCTTGGTAAGTCTTCTTGTTTTATCTTTGCATTTGCATGTTTTGTGTCTTTTCTTGTTTTTCATATGCATTCTTGAATTCTTAGTGTCTAAGCATTAAAGAATTCTAAGTTTGGTGTCTTGCTGGTTTTCTTTGCATTAAAAATTTTTCAAAAATATGTTCTTGATGTTCATCATGATCTTCATAGTGTTCTTGGTGTTCATCTTGACATTCATAGCATTCTTACATGCATTCATTGTTTTGATCTAAAAATCTTCATGCATTGCATAATTTTCATGTTTTTCTCTCTCATCATTAAAAATTCAAAAATCAAAAAAATATCTTTCCCTTTTTCTCTCATCAAATTCGAAAATTTGGATTGACTTTTTCAAAAATTTTTAAAATCAAGTTGTTTCTTATGAGTCAAATCAAATCTTCAATTTGAAAATCTTATCTTTTTTCAAAATCTTTTTCAAAAATCAAATCTTTTTCAAATTTCTCAGTTATTTTCGAAAATTCCAAAAATATTTTTCAAAAATATTTTTTCTTATTTTTATATCAAATTTTCGAAAATAACATCATCAATTAATGTTTTGATTCAAAAATTTCAAGTTTGTTACTTACTTGTTAAGAAAGATTCAAACTTTAAGTTCTAGAATCATATCTTATGATTTCTTGTGAATCAAGTCATTAATTGTGATTTTAAAAATCAAATCCTTTTTCAAAACTAATTTCAATCATAGTTTTTCAAAAATATCTTCCTTATCTTATCTTTTTCAAAATATGATTTTAATATATCTTTTCTAACTTCGTATCCTCTTATCTTTTCAAAATTGATTTTCAAAATTTGTTTCAACTAACTAACTAACTTTTTGTTTGTTTCTCATCTTTTTCAAAACTACCTAACTAACTCTCTCTCTCTCTCTCTCTAATTTTCGAAAATATCTCCCTCTTTTTCAAAAATTCTTTTTTAATTAACCAATTATTTTAATCTTTGATTTTAAAAAAAAAATTTCGAAAAATTACTAACTTCTGTCAAAAACTATTTTCGAAAATCACTAACTCTTTTTCAAAAATTATTTTCGAAAATTCTCTCTCTCTCATCTTATTCTATTTATTTATTCATCTACTAACATCTCTTCCTCACATCACTCACCAAATTCGAACCCTCTCTTCCATCTGTGTTCGAATTTTTTTCTTCTTCTCTTCTTCTACTAACAATAAGGAACCTCTTTACTGTGACATAGAGGATTCCTCTTCTTTTCTTTTTCTCTTCTCTTTCTTATGAGCAGGGATAAAGAAAAAGGCATTCTTGTTGAAGCTGATCCAGAACCTGAAAGGACTCTGAAGAGAAAACTAAGAGAAGCTAAATTACAACAATCCAGAGACAACCTTATTGAAAATTTCGAACAAGTAAAGGAGATGGCAGCCGAACCCAACAACAATAATGCAAGGAGAATGCTTGGTGACTTTACTGCACCTAATTCCAATTTACATGGAAGAAGCATCTCCATTCCTACCATTGGAGCAAACAATTTTGAGCTGAAACCTCAGCTAGTTTCTCTGATGCAGCAGAACTGCAAGTTTCATGGACTTCCATCTGAAGATCCTTTTCAGTTCTTAACTGAATTCTTGCAAATCTGTGATACTGTTAAGACTAATGGAGTAGATCTTGAAGTCTACAGGCTCATGCTTTTCCCTTTTGCTGTAAGAGACAGAGCTAAAATATGGTTGGACTCTCAACCCAAAGACAGCCTGAACTCTTGGGATAAGCTGGTCACGGCTTTCTTAGCCAAGTTCTTTCCTCCTCAAAAGCTGAGCAAGCTTAGAGCTGATGTTCAAACCTTCAGACAGAAAGAAGGTGAATCCCTCTATGAAGCTTGGGAAAGATACAAGCAGCTGACCAAAAAGTGTCCTTCTGACATGCTTTCAGAATGGACCATCCTGGATATCTTCTATGATGGTTTATCTAAGCTATCAAAGATGTCATTGGATACTTCTGCAGGTGGATCCATTCACCTAAAGAAAACGCCTGCAGAAGCTCAAGAACTCATTGACATGGTTGCTAATAACCAGTTCATGTACACTTCTGAGAGGAATCCTGTGAGTAATGGGACGCCTATGAAGAAGGGAGTTCTTGAAATTGATACTCTGAATGCCATATTGGCTCAGAATAAAATATTGACTCAGCAAGTCAATATGATTTCTCAGAGTCTGAATGGAATGCAAGCTGCATCCAACAGTACTCAAGAGGCTTCCCCTGAAGAAGAAGCTTATGATCCTGAGAACCCTGCAATAGCAGAGGTAAATTACATGGGTGAACCATCTGAAAACAACTATAATCCATCATGGAGAAATCATCCAAATCTCTCATGGAAGGATCAAAAGCCTCAACAAGGCTTTAATAATGGTGGAAGAAACAGGTTTAACAATAATAAACCTTTTCCATCATCCACTCAGCAACAGACAGAGAACTCTGAACAAAATACTTCTAATTTAGCAAACTTAGTCTCTGATCTATCCAAGGCCACTGTAAGTTTCATGAATGAAACAAGGTCTTCCATTAATTTGGAAGCACAAGTGGGCCAGCTGAGTAAAAGAATCACTGAAATCCCTCCTAGTACTCTCCCAAGCAATACAGAAGAGAATCCAAAAGGAAGTGCAAGGCCATTGACATAACCAAAATGGCCAAACCCAAAGAAGGAGAGGAGGACGTGAATCCCAAGGGGGAAGACCTCCTGGGACGTCCAGTGATCAATAAGGAGTTTCCCTCTGAGGAACCAAAGGAATCTGAAACTCATCTAGAGACCATAGAGATTTCATTGAACCTCCTTATGCCATTCATGAGCTCTGATGAGTATTCCTCTTCTGAAGAGAATGAGGATGTTACTGAAGAGCAAGCTGCCAAGTTCCTTGGTGCAATCATGAAGCTAAATGCCAAATTATTTGGCATTGATACTTGGGAAGATGAACCTCCCTTGTTCACCAATGAACTAAGTGATCTGGATCAACTGACATTGCCTCAGAAGAGACAGGATCCTGGAAAGTTCATAATACCTTGTACCATAGGCACCATGATCTTTAAGGCTCTGTGTGACCTTGGTTCAGGAATAAACCTCATGCCTCTCTCTGTAATAGAGAAACTGGGAATCTATGGGGTGCAAGCTGCTAAAATCTCATTAGAGATGGCAGATAATTCAAGAAAACAGGCTTATGGACAAGTAGAGGACGTGTTAGTAAAGGTTGAAGGCCTTTACATCCCTGCTGATTTCATAGTCTTAGATACTGGAAAGGAAGAGGATGAATCCATCATCCTAGGAAGACCTTTCCTAGCCACAGCAAGAGCTGTGATTGATGTGGACAGAGGAGAATTGATCCTTCAATTAAATAAGGACAACCTTGTGTTTACAACTCAAGGATCTCTCTCTGCATCCATGGAGAGGAAGTAGAAAAAGCTTCTCTCAAAGCAGAGTCAACCAAAGCCCCCACAGTCAAACTCTAAGTTTGGTGTTGGGAGGCCACAACCAAACTCTAAGTTTGGTGTCAAACCCCCATATCCAAACTCTAAGTTTGGTGTTGGGAGGTCTCAACAAAGCTCTGCACATCTGTGAGGCTCCATGAGAGCCCACTGTCAAGCTATTGACATTAAAGAGGCGCTTGTTGGGAGGAAACCCAATTGTTATTTATCTAACTATATTTTTTCTTAGTTATATGTCTTTGTAGGTTGATGAGAGGATATTTTATACGCTTTTTGGGGTTAATTTCATATAGTTTTTAGTATGTTTTAGTTAGTTTTTAGTTTATTTTCATTAGTTTTTAGGAAAAATTCATATTTCTGGACTTTACTATGAGTTGTGTGTTTTTCTGTAATTTCAGGTATTTTTCTGGCTAAAATTGAGGGAGCTGAGCAAAAATCTAATTCAGGCTGGAAAAGGACTACTGATGCTGTTGGATTCTGACCTCCATGTACTCAAAGTAAATTTTCTGGAGCTACAAAACTCGAAATGGCGTGCTTCTAATTGCGTTGGAAAGTAGACATCCAGGGCTTTCCAGAAATATATAATAGTTCATACCTTTCTCAAGGATAGACTACGTAAACTGGCGTTCAACGCCAGTTCTCTGCCCAATTCTGGCGTCCAGCGCCAGAAAAGGATCAAAAGTTGGAGTTCAACGCCAGAAATGGATCCAAACCTGGCGTTGAACGCCCAAAATGGCCTTATGCACGTGAATTGCTTAAGTCTCAGCCCCAGCACACACCAAGTGGGCCCCAGAAGTGGATCTCTATACCATCTGCTATAGTTTACACATTTTCTGTAAACCTAGGCCACTAGTTTAGTATTTAAACAACTTTTAGAGACTTATTTTGTATCTCATGACATTTTTAGATCAAAACTTTGTACTCTTTGACGGCATGAGTCTCTAAACTCCATTGTTAGGGGTGAGGAGCTCTGCTGTGTCTCGATGAATTAATGCAAGAATTTCTGTTTTCTATTCAAACATGCGTGTTCCTATCTAAGATATCCATTCGCGCCTAACTATGAAGAAGGTGATGATCAGTGACACTCATCACCTTCCTCAATCCATGAACGTGTGTCTGACAATCACCTCCGTTCTACATCAGATTGAATGAATATCTCTTAGATTCCTTAATCAGAATCTCCGTGGTATAAGCTAGATTGATGGCGGCTTTCATGAGAATCCGGAAAGTCTAAACCTTGTCTGTGGTATTCCGAGTAGGATTCAGGGATTGAATGACTGTGACGAGCTTCAAACTCGCGAATGCTGGGCGTAGTGACAGACGCAAAAGGAGGGTGAATCCTATTCCAGCACGATCGGGAACCTCAGATGATTAGCCGTGCTGTGACAGAGCATCTGGACCATTTTCACAAGTGGAGGGGATGTAACCATTGACAACAGTGATGCCCCAACACACAGCTTGCCATAGAAGGACGTGTGTGCGTGAATCAGAGGACAGAGGAAAGCAGGGATTCAGGAGACAAAGCATCTCCAAAACTCCAACATATTCTCCATTACTGCATACAAGAAACCTTTAACCCATGCTCTCTTGTTTATTCGCAATTCAACTGATAAATACAATTGACTTCCTGACTAAGAATTGCAAGATAACCATAGATTGCTTCAAACCAACAATCTCCGTGGGATTCGACCCTTACTCACGTAAGGTATTACTTGGACGACCCAGTGCACTTGCTGGTTAGTGGTACGAGTTGTGAAAAGTGTGATTCATAATTCGTGCTCCAAGTTTTTGGCGCCGTTGTCGGGGATTGTTCGTGTTTGGACAACTAACGGTCTATTTTGTTGCTTAGATTAGGAAAAATTTCCCTTTTTAGTTTAGAGTCTCTTATTATTGTCGTGTTAAAATTTTAGAATCCTTATTTTCTTTTTTTTTCTAAAATCTTTTTCAAAAATAATTTTTCTATTAAATCCTGTGCCAAACTTTAAGTTTGGTGTTTTCTCGTTGATTTTTCTGTGTTTTTCAAAAATTTTAGTTTGGTTTTTCTAAAAATTTTAAGTTTGGTGTTCTTCCTTCATGTTCTTGTGTTCTTGTGAGTTTTCAAAGTGTTCTTGAGTTTTCCTTGAGTCTTGATCTTAAAATTTTTAAGTTTGGTGTTCCTTGGTGTTTTCCCTCCAAAATTTTCGAAAACTAGGAGCATTAGATCTAAAATTTTTAAATCCTGTGCTATTTTATTGTTTTTCTCTTTCCTCACTAAACTCAAAAATATCTTTTCTCTCTATTTTTAAAACATATTTTCGAAATTTATTTCAAAAAAAAATTCAGATTTTTTTTTTCAAAATTTAAAATCTTTTCCAAATCATACCTTTTTCAAAACTTTCTAATCACTTTCTCTCTCCTCATTTTTTCGAAAATCTTTCACTCATTTTTATTTATTTTATTTTGATTTATTTTATTTTCGAAATAAATAAATAAATAAAAATATTTTTTTTATCTTACATCATCTCCCTTTCTCCATCATGGACCTAAGCGGAAATGAACAGTCCAGGAGGACTCTGGGGTCATATTCTAACCCCTCTACTGCTTCATATGGGAGTAGCATCTGCATACCCTCCATTGGAGTCAGTAGCTTTGAGTTGAATCCTCAGCTCATTATCATGGTGCAGCAAAGTTGCCAGTATTCCGGTCTTCCACAGGAAGAACCTACAGAGTTTCTGGCACAGTTTCTACAGATTGCTGACACAGTACATGATAAAAAAATAGATCAGAATGTCTACAGACTATTACTGTTTCCATTTGCTGTAAAAGATCAAGCTAAGAGGTGGTTGAATAACCAACCTAAGGCCAGCATAAGGACATGGAAACAGCTGACAGAAAAATTCTTGAATCAATACTTTCCCCCAAAATGGATGACACAGCTAAGGCTGGACATCCAAGGCTTTAAACAAGGAGATAGTGAATCTCTTTATAATGGCTGGGAGAGATACAGAGAGATGCTACGAAAATGCCCTTCTGAAATGTTTTCAGAGTGGGTTCAGTTAGACATCTTCTATTATGGACTTGCTGAAGGAGCTCAAATGTCTCTAGATTACTCAACTGGTGGATCTATCCACATGAGAAAGACAATTGAAGAGGCTCAAGAGCTCATTGATACAGTTGCCAGGAATCAGCATCTGTACCTAAGCAGTGACCCTTCCATAAAAGAAGATGTTAAAACAACAACTGCTGAACTCAGTCCTGTAAAACAAGCTGCTGAATTCAATCAGCAATTGGACTTTCTAACAAAGCAGTTAGCCGAATTCAAAGATAGACTACAAGAGACAAGGATGGCTAATATACATATGGACGAACAGTTTCAGCAAACAAAGCAGCAGCTATCAAGGCAAATAACAGAAGAATGCCAAGCAGTTCAACTGAGAAGTGGGAAAACATTAAATACCCCACCTCAAGGCAGCAAAAAGCTAAGAAATGAGCAAACCACCCAAAATTCACCTGAGGACAGTAAGAGCCCAGGGAAAAGTAATTCTGGAACTAAAACGCCAAAAATTTGGTGGAAGGCTGGCGCTGAACGCCCAGACCATGCTCAGGACTGGCGTTCAACGCCAGAAACAAGGCAGGACTGGCGTTCAACACCAGAAATAGGCAAGGATCTGGCGTTGAACGCCCAAAATGGGCAAGATCTGGCGCTGAACGCCCAAATTGGGCACAGTCCTGGCGTTCAGACGCCAGGAACAGACAAGGAGTTGGTATCTAACGTCACTCCAGTCTCTAACTCTGGCACTCAATTACCAACAAGGGATCAGACACACACAAATGCTGAAAGCAACCCCTCTAAAAAGGCTTCTTCAACCACTTCTGTAGGCAATAAACCTGCAGCAACTAAGGTTGAAGAATATAAAGCCAAGATACCTTATCCTCAAAAACTCCGGAAAGAGGAGCAGGATAAGCAATTTGCTCGCTTTGTAGATTATCTTAGGACTCTTGAAATAAAGATTCCATTTGCAGAAGCACTTGAGCAAATACCTTCTTATGCCAAGTTCATGAAAGAGATCTTGAGTCATAAAAAGGATTGGAGAGAAACAGAAAGAGTTCTCCTCACTGAATAATACAGTGCAGTTATTCTGAAAAGCTTTCCTGAGAAGCTCAAAGACCCTGGGAGTTTTCTGATACCATGCATATTAGAAGGTCAATGCACCAAGACAGCTTTATGCGATCTTGGGGCAAGCATCAACCTAATACATGCATCCACTATCAGAAAGCTTGGCTTAACTGAAGAAGTTAAACCAACCCGGATATGTCTCCAACTTGCTGATGGCTCCACTAAATACCCATCAAGCGTGATTGAAGACATGATTGTCAGAGTTGGGCCATTCGCCTTTCCCACTAACTTTGTTGTGCTGGAAATGGAGGAGCACAAGAGTGCTACTCTCATTCTAGGAAGACCCTTCCTAGCAACTGGACGATCCCTCATTGACGTCCAACAGGGGGAAATAACCCTGAGAGTCAATGATGATGAGTTTAAGTTGAACGCTGTCAAAGCCATGCAGCATCCTGACACATCAAAAGACTGCATGAAAGTTGATCTTATTGACTCTTTGGTAGAAGAGATCAACATGGCTGAGAGTCTCGAATCAGAGTTGGAAAACATCTTTAAAGATGTTCAGCCTGATTTAGAGGATTCAGAGGACATGAAAGAGCCTCTGAAAATTCTTCTGGAAGAAGAAAAACCTCCTAAACCTGAGCTCAAGCCATTACCACCATCCTTGAAATATGCATTTCTGGGAGAAAGTGACACTTTTCCAGTGATCATAAGCTCTGCCTTAAATTCACAGGAAGAGGAAGCACTTATTCAAGTGCTAAGGACACATAAGACAGCTCTTGGGTGGTCCATAGGTGACCTTAAGGGCATAAGCCCAGCTAGATGCATGCACAAAATCTTATTGGAGGATAATGCTAAACCAGTGGTTCAACCACAGAGGCGGCTAAATCCAGCCATGAAAGAAGTGGTGCAGAAAGAGGTCACCAAATTACTAGAGGCTGGGATTATTTATCCTATTTCTGATAGCCCCTGGGTGAGTCCTGTCCAATTCGTCCCAAAAAAAGGAGGCATGACAGTGATCCATAATGAAAAAAATGAACTAGTTCCTACAAGAACAGTTACAGGGTGGCGCATGTGTATTGACTACAGAAGGCTCAATACAGCCACCAGAAAGGATCATTTTCCTTTACCATTCATAGACCAGATGCTAGAAAGACTAGCAGGTCATGATTATTACTGCTTTTTGGACGACTACTCAGGTTATAACCAGATTGCAGTAGATCCTCAGGATCAAGAGAAATCAGCATTCACATGTCCATCTGGAGTGTTTACTTATAGAAGGATGCCATTTGGGCTGTGTAATGCGCCTGCAACCTTCCAGAGATGCATGCTCTCTATTTTCTCTGATATGGTGGAAAAATTTCTAGAAGTCTTCATGGATGACTTCTCAGTATATGGAGACTCATTCAGCTCCTGTCTTGATCACCTGAAACTTGTTCTGAAAAGATGCCAAGAGACCAACCTAGGTTTAAACTGGGAAAAATGTCACTTCATGGTGATTGAAGGGATTGTTCTTGGGCATAAAATCTCAAACAAGGGAATAGAGGTGGATCAAGCAAAAATAGAGATAATTGAAAAATTACCACCACCCGCCAATGTTAAGGCAATCAGAAGCTTTCTGGGGCATGCAGGATTCTATAGGAGGTTTATAAAGGATTTTTCAAAAATTGCAAAACCTCTAAGCAATCTGCTAGCTGCTGACACGCCATTTGTGTTTGACACAGAGTGCCTGCAGGCGTTTGAAACGCTGAAAGCTAAGCTGGTCACAGCACCAGTTATTTCTGCACCAGACTGGACATTACCATTTGAGCTAATGTGTGATGCCAGTGATCACGCCATTGGTGCAGTGTTGGGACAGAGGCATGACAAGCTTCTGCACGTCATTTATTACGCTAGTCACGTTCTAAATGATGCCCAGAAAAATTACACAACCACAGAAAAAGAATTACTTGCAGTGGTTTATGCCATTGACAAGTTCAGATCATACTTAGTAGGATCAAAAGTGATTGTGTATACTGATCATGCTGCTCTTAAATATCTACTCACGAAGCAGGATTCAAAACCCAGGCTCATCAGATGGGTGTTGCTTCTGCAAGAGTTTGATATAGAAATAAGAGACAAAAAAGGGACAGAGAACCAAGTGGCTGATCATCTGTCCCGGATAGAGCCAGTAGAAGGGACGCCCCTCCCCTCTCTTGAGATCTCTGAGACTTTTCCGGATGAGCATTTATTTGCCATTCAGGAAACACCATGGTTTGCCGATATTGCAAACTATAAAGCTGCAAGGTTCATACCCAAGGAGTACAACAGGATACAAAAGAAGAAATTAATTACTGATGCAAAGTACTACTTGTGGGATGAACCCTATCTCTTCAAGAGATGTGCAGACGGAATAATCCGTAGGTGTGTGCCTAGAGAAGAAGCACAGAGGATCCTATGGCATTGCCATGGATCTCAATATGGAGGCCATTTCGGAGGTGAGCGAACAGCCACCAAGGTACTCTAATGTGGCTTCTATTGGCCCACACTCTATAAAGATTCTCGAGAGTTTGTACGTAACTGTGACAGTTGCCAAAGAGCTGGTAATCTGCCTCATGGTTACACCATGCCTCAACAAGGAATCTTGGAAATTGAGTTGTTTGATGTATGGGGAATTGACTTCATGGGACCTTTCCCACCATCATACTCAAACACCTATATTCTGGTGGCAGTTGACTATGTATCAAAATGGGTTGAGGCCATTGCCACACCCACCAATGATACTAAAACAGTGCTAAAGTTCCTCCAGAAACATATCTTTAGCAGGTTTGGTGTCCCGAGAGTACTAATCAGTGATGGGGGCACTCACTTCTGCAATAAACAGCTTTACTCTGCCATGGTTCGGTATGGAATTCGCCATAAGGTGGCTATTCCATATCATCCACAAACTAATGGGCAAGATGAAGTCTCTAACAGAGAATTAAAGAGAATCCTAGAACAGACAGTAAGTACCCGTAGAAAGGATTGGGCACGGAGCTTGGATGATGCTCTGTGGGCTTACAGAACAGCATTCAAGACCCCTATAGGGACCTCTCCATACCAACTTGTGTATGGTAAGGCATGTCACCTGCCCGTGGAACTGGAACATAAAGCCTACTGGGCAACCAGATTCCTAAACTTTGATGCCAAATTAGCAGGAGAAAAAAGATTGCTCCAGCTAAATGAGCTAGAGGAATTCAGATTCACAGCTTTCGAAAATGCCAAGCTTTATAAAGAGAAATAAAAAAAGTGGCATGACAGAAAGCTTTCATCTAGAATTTTTGAGCCAGGACAGAAGGTTCTGCTGTTCAACTCTAGACTCAGGCTATTCCCCGGGAAATTGAAATTCCGGTGGAGGGGACCATACGTGATTACAAGTGTATCACCATATGGTTATGTGGAGCTTCAAGATATTGATTCTGATAAGAGGTTCATTGTCAATGGACAGAGAATCAAACACTATCTTGAAGGCAACATTGAGCAAGAGTGCTCAAGGCTGAAGCTAGACTAAAAGCTCAGCAAGGTCCAGCTAAAGACAATAAAGAAGCGCTTGCTGGGAGGCAACCCAGCCATGGGGCATCAATCCTCTAAGAATTTTGCCCTATTTCTATTTTATTTTTATTTGTTTATATAGAGTTCATTGATGACAAGGTAAAGAATCAATTGCATAAGTTCACAGGGTTACAGAAGGAATTTGCACACAAAACAGAGAAAAAAAGCTCACTGGCATGAAAATGCCAGTAAGAGCCTATTTTGGGCGTTCAGCGCCCAAAAAGGGCAGCCAGTGGGCGCTGAACGCCAGTAAGGATAGCAATCTGGCGTTCAACGCCAGAAAAGGGCAACAATTGGGCGTTGAACGCCCAGGATATCAGCGTTTGGGCGTTCAAACGCCAGGATGGCAGGGAGGAGGCAAACTCATTTTTCTTCATATTTTTTCATTCTAATCTTGATTTTCATACTTCAATTCATGATTTCTTGCATAAACATGTTAAGAACCCTGATTTCTAAAATCCCTAATTTCTAAAAATCCTACTTTAAAAATATCAAATGTATCTTAATCCATAAGCACCAAGCCTCTTTGCAAATTCAATCCAACTCTTTTCAAATCCTATTTTCAAAACAAATCTAATTTTTTTCAACTAATATCTTTTTCAAATCCCCACATTATCTTTTTCAAAATCTAGATTTATCTTTTTCAAAAATCTTTCATATCTTTTCAATTTTAAACTATATCCTCTCTTATCATATCTTCTATCTTATCTTTTCCAAATCAATTTTTTTATCATATCTTTATCTCTTTTTTCGAAAACCCACCCTCCCTCCCTTTAAATTTGAGTTCGGCCTCCCTCCCCTCCCATCAACAATTGCACCTAGCTCTCCTTCTTTCCCTCTCCTTTCTTTTCTTTGGTTTGAGGACAAGCAAACCTCTAAGTTTGGTGTGTTTATCCGCGATCACTAAGATCATGGCTCCTAAAGGAAAACAACCCACTCCAAGAGGCAAGAAAGAGAGCGTTCCAAAACCACTTTGGAATCAAGGGAAGTTCTTATCTAAAGAACATTCAGACCATTATAACAAAATAATGGGTCTGAGATCAGTGATCCCAGAAGTTAGATTTGATCTGAAAGAAGATGAATATCCGGAGATCCAGGAGCAAATTCGAATCAGGAACTGGGAAGTCCTAGCTAATCCTGAAACGAAAGTGGGAAGGAATATGATCCAGGAGTTCTATGCTAATATGTGGCAGACTGACAAGCAAAAACTATCTGGAACTGCTTTCTATGAATATCGGACCATGGTCAGAGGAAAGATTGTTCATACCACCCCTGACAAGATCAGAGAGATCTTAAAGCTACCTCAGCTAAAAGATGATCCAGACTCCTTCAACAGGAGAATGATGAGAACAGACAAGGGCCTGGATAAGATTCTAGAGGACATATGTATCCCTGGAGCCAGGTGGACCACCAACACAAAGGGTGTCCCAAATTAACTCAAGAGAGAAGATCTCAAACCAGTCGGCAGAGGATGGCTGGACTTCATTGGGCATTCTCTGTTGCCTACTAGCAACTATTCTGAAGTCACAGTTAAAAGAGCAGTGATGATCCATTGCATCATGATGGGAAAAAAAGTGGAAGTTCATCAGCTGATCTCAGCTGAACTCTACAAAATTGCTAACAAAAATTCTAAAGAAGCCAGGTTGGCTTATCCAAACGTGATTTCTCTGCTCTGCAAGGATGCTGGGGTAAGGATGGGAATAACTGAGTATATCTCAGTTGAGAAACCAATCACCAAAGCATCAATGGAAAAACAACAAGCACAGGATGATCCCACCAAGAAGAAAACACAGGAATCTCTCCCAGAAATCCCTCAATCTGAATACTGGGAGTATCTTGAGAAGTCTGTTACCAAGATACGAGAAGCTATGGAACAAATAATAAAAGAACAAAAGGAGCACAGTCAAATTCTCACCTATATGTTTAAAGAACAAGAGGAGCAAGGGCGTGACTTGAGGGACTTGAAGCGCCAGAAGTTATCTCTTGAAGGACCAAACACCCCAAAGATCCGAGGAACACCCGTTTCCCATAACTAAGGTTGTTAAATTCCAATTTCTGCTTTAACTCTGTGATAGCATCGTTATAGAAGTTCACCTTAGGAGTCATATAGTAGTAATTAGTATCTATTTTGATTTTATCTCCAATTAAGCCATAGTTTATTTTTCTCATCATCAGCAAACATGAATAAAATAGTAGATCTTTTGAATAAGAGGCAATAAAATTTCGAGTTTTAATAAGAGAAATTCTAATTAGTTACATGTGGTGGCAATACTTTCTGTCTTCTGAATGAATGCTTGAACAGTGCATATGTCTTTTGAATTTGTTGTTTAAGACTGTTAAATATGTCGGTTCTTGAAAGAATGGTGAACATGAGACATGTTATTGATAATCTAAAAAATCATAAAAAAAAATTATTCTTGAAGCAAGAAAAAGCAGCAAAAAAAAAAAGAGAAGAGAAAGAAAAGAAGAAAAAACCAATAGCCCTTAAAATCAAAAGGCAAGGGTAATAAAAAGGATCCCAAGGCTTTGAGCATCAGTGGATAGGAGGGCCTAAGGGAATAAAATCCTGGCCTAAGCGGCTAAATCAAGCTGTCCCAAACCATGTGCTTGTGGCGTGAAGGTGTCAAGTGAAAACTTGAGACTGAGCGGTTAAAGTCAAGGTCCAAAGTAGAAAGAAGAGTGTGCTTAAGAACTCTGGACACCTCTAATTGGGGACTTTAGCAAAGCTGAGTCACAATCTAAAAGGTTCACCCAATTATGTGTCTGTGGCATTTATGTATCCGGTGGTAATACTGGAAAATAAAGTGTTTAGGGCCACGGCCAAGACTCATGAAATAGCTGTGTTCAAGAATCATCATACTGAAATAGGAGAATCAATAACACTATCTGAATTCTAAGTTCTTATAGATGCCAATCACTCTGAACTTCAATGGATAAAGTGAGATGCCAAAACTGTTCGGAAGCAAAAAGCTACTAGTCCCGCTCATCTAATTAGAATCTGAGCTTCACTCAAAAACTCTAAGATATTATTGCCTCTCAACCTATTAGTCTTCTATTTTATTTGTCTAGTTGCTTGAGGACAAGCAACAATTTAAGTTTGGTGTTGTGATGAGCGGATATGTTATACGCTTTTTGGGGTTAATTTCATATAGTTTTTAGTATGTTTTAGTTAGTTTTTAGTTTATTTTCATTAGTTTTTAGGAAAAATTCATATTTCTGGACTTTACTATGAGTTGTGTGTTTTTCTGTAATTTCAGGTATTTTTCTGGCTGAAATTGAGGGAGCTGAGCAAAAATCTGATTCAGGCTGGAAAAGGACTGCTGATGTTGTTGGATTCTGACCTCCCCGCACTCAAAGTAAATTTTCTGGAGCTACAGAACTCGAAATGGCGTGCTTCCAATTGCGTTGGAAAGTAGACATCTAGGGCTTTGCAGAAATATATAATAGTCCATACTTTGCTCAAGGATAGATGACGTAAACTGGCGTTCAACGCCAGTTCTCTGCCCAATTCTGGCGTCCAGCGCCAGAAAAGGATCAAAAGTTGGAGTTCAACGCCAGAAATGGATTCAAACTTGGCGTTGAACGCCCAAAATGGCCTTATGCACGTGAATTGCTTAAGTCTCAGCCCCAGCACACACCAAGTGGGCCCCAGAAGTGGATCTCTATACCATCTGCTATAGTTTACTCATTTTCTGTAAACCTAGGCCACTAGTTTAGTATTTAAACAACTTTTAGAGACTTATTTTGTATCTCATGACATTTTTAGATCAAAACTTTGTACTCTTTGATGGCATGAGTCTCTAAACTCCATTGTTGGGGGTGAGGAGCTCTGCTGTGTCTCGATGAATTAATGCAAGTATTTCTATTTTCTATTCAAACATGCGTGTTCCTATCTAAGATATCCATTCGCGCCTAACTATGAAGAAGGTGATGATCAGTGACACTCATCACCTTCCTCAATCCATGAACGTGTGTCTGACAATCACCTCCGTTCTACATCAGATTGAATGAATATCTCTTAGATTTCTTAATCAGAATCTCCGTGGTATAAGCTAGATTGATGGCGGCATTCATGAGAATCTGGAAAGTCTAAACCTTGTCTGTGGTATTCCGAGTAGGATTCAGGGATTGAATGACTGTGACGAGCTTCAAACTCGCGAATGCTGGGCGTAGTGACAGACGCAAAAGGAGGGTGAATCCTATTCCAGCACAATCGGGAACCTCAGATGATTAGCCATGCTGTGACAGAGCATCTGGACCATTTTCACAAGAGGATTGGATGTAACCATTGACAACGGTGATGCCCCAACACACAGCTTGCCATAGAAGGACGTGTGTGCGTGAATCAGAGGACAGAGAAAAGCAAGGATTCAGAAGACAAAGCATCTCCAAAACTCCAACATATTCTCCATTACTGCATAACAAGTAACCTTTAACCCATGCTCTCTTGTTTATTCACAATTCAACTGATAAATAAAATTGACTTCCTGACTAAGAATTGCAAGATAACCATAGATTGCTTCAAACCAACAATCTCCGTGGAATTCGACCCTTACTTACGTAAGGTATTACTTGGACGACCCAGTGCACTTGCTGGTTAGTGGTACGAGTTGTGAAAAGTGTGATTCATAATCCGTGCACCATAGGTTCATGATCATGAGGAGTCACAAAATAAATATAAAAATTGAAAACGGAATCAAAAGCAGCAGAAGAAAAATCACACCCTGGAGGAGGCATCTGCCTGGCGTTCAACGCCAGAATAGAGCATGGTTCTGGTACTGAACACCCAAAATGGGCAGTATCTGGGCGCTAAACGCCCAAAATGGGCATCATCTGGGCGCTGAACGCCAGAATTGCACCCTGGAGAGGAGCTGGCGCTGAACGCCCAGAACAAGCATGGTTTTGGCGTTCAACGCCAGAAATGGGCAACAAATGGGCGTTGAACGCCCAAAATGGGCACCAACCTGGCACTGAACGCCCAAAGTTGTGTGCAAGGGCATTTTACATGCCTAATTTGGTGCAAGGTTGTAAATCCTTGAACACCTCAGGATCTGTGGACCCCACAGGATCACCTCAGGATCTGTGGACCCCACAGGATCCCCACCTACCTCCACTCACTTCTTCTCACCCCTCTTTCACACAATCCCATAAACACTCTTCCCCAAAACCCTTCACCAATCACCTCAATCTCTCTTCCCCATCACCTCTTCACCACTCACATCCACCCACTCTTCCCCATAAACCTACCTCATAAACTCCACCTACCTTCAAAATTCAAAATCACTTTCCCACCCACACCCACCCTATATGGCCGAAACCTCACCCCCCTTCCTTCCCTATATAAAGCCTTCCATTCTTCCTCATTTTCACACAACACAACCCTCTTTTCTCTTCTTGGCCGAAACACAACCCCTTCTCTCTCTCCTCCATTTCTTCTTATTCTTCATCTATTCTTTCTTCTCTTGCTCGAGGGTAAGTAATATTCTAAGTTTGGTGTGGTAAAAGCATAAGCTTTTTGTTTTTCCATTACCATTGATGGCACCTAAGACCGGAGAATCCTCTAGAAAGGGGAAAGGAAAGACAAAAGCTTCCACATCTGAGTCATGGGAGATGGAAAGGTTCATCTCCAAGGCCCATCAAGACCACTTCTATGATGTTGTGGCCAAGAAGAAGGTGATTCCCGAGGTCCCTTTCAAACTCAAAAGAAATGAGTATCCGGAGATCCGACATGAAATTCAAAGAAGAGGTTGGGAAGTACTAATAAATCCCATCCAACAAGTCGGTATCCTAATGGTTCAAGAGTTCTATGCTAATGCATGGATCACTAGGAACCATGATCAAAGTAAGAACCCGAACCCAAAGAATTATCTCACCATGGTTCGGGGGAAATACTTAGATTTTAGTCCGGAAAATGTGAGGTTGGCATTCAACTTGCCAAACATGGAAGAGAACGCACGCCCCTACACAAGGAGAGTCAACTTTGATCAAAGGTTGGACCAAGTCCTCATGGACATATGTGTGGAAGGAGCTCAATGGAAGATTGACTCCAAAGGCAAGCCGGTTCAACTAAGAAGATTGGACCTCAAGCCTGTGGCTAGAGGATGGTTGGAATTCATCCAATGCTCAATCATTCCCACTAGCAACCGGTCTGAAGTTATTATAGACCGGGCCATCATGATCCATAGCATCATGATTGGAGAAGAGGTGGAAGTTCATGAGATTATACCTCAAGAACTCTACAAGGTGGCTGACAAGTCCTCCACTATGGCAAGGTTAGCCTTTCCTCACCTCATTTGCCACCTATGCAATTCGGCTGGGATTGACATAGAGGGAAATATCCTCATTAAAGAGGACAAGCCCATCACTAAGAAAAAGATGGAGCAAGTAAGAGAGCCCATTCATGGAGCTCAAGAGGCGTATGAAGCTCACCACCATGAGATCCCGGAGATGCCTCAAATGCATTTTCCTCCACAAAACTATTGGGAGCAAATCAACACCTCCCTAGGAGAATTGAGTTCCAATATGGGACAACTAAGGGTGGAACATCAAGAGCACTCCATCATCCTTCATGAAATAAAAGAAGATCAAAAAGCAATGAGGGAGGAGCAACAAAGACAAGGAAGAGACATAGAAGAGCTCAAGGACATCATTGGTTCCTCAAGAAGGAAACGCCACCATCACTAAGGTGGATTCATTCCTTGTTCTTATTTCTTCTGTTTTTCGTTTCTATGTTATGTGCTTATATATGTTTGTGTCTTCATTACATGATCATTAGTAGTTAGTAACTATGTCTTAAAGTTATGAATGTCCTATGAATCCATCACCTCTCTTAAATGAAAACTGTTTTAATTCAAAAGAACAAGAAGTACATGAGTTTTGAATTTATCCTTGAACTTAGCTTAATTATATTGATGTAGTGACAATGCTTCTTGTTTTCTGAATGTATGCTTGAACAGTGCATATGTCTTTTGAAGTTGTTGTTTAAGAATGTTAAATATGTTGGGTCTTGAAAGAATGATGACTAGGAGACATGTTATTTGATAATCTGAAAAATCATAAAAATGATTCTTGAAGCAAGAAAAAACAGCAAAGAACAAAGCTTGCAGAAAAAAAAATATAGGCGAAAAAAAATATAGAAAGAAAAATAAAAAGCAAGCAGAAAAAGCCAAAAGCTCTTAAAACCAAGAGGCAAGAGCAAAAAGCCAATAACCCTTAAAACCAAAAGGCAAGGGCAAATAAAAAGGATCCCAAGGCTTTGAGCATCATTGGATAGGAGGGCCTAAAGGAATAAAATCCTGGTCTAAGCAGCTAAACCAAGCTGTCCCTAACCATGTGCTTGTGGCGTGTAGGTGTCAAGTGAAAACTTGAGACTGAGCGGTTAAAGTCAAGGTCCAAAGCAAAAAAAAAAAAGAGTGTGCTTAAGAACCCTGGACACCTCTAATTGGGGACTTTAGTAAAGCTGAGTCACAATCTGAAAAGGTTCATCCAATTATGTGTCTGTGGCATTTATGTATCCGGTGGTAATACTGGAAAACAAAGTGCTTAGGGCCACGGCCAAGACTCATAAAATAGCTGTGTTCAAGAATCATCATACTGAACTAGGAGAATCAATAACACTATCTGAACTCTAAGTTCCTATAGATGCCAATCATTCTGAACTTCAATGGATAAAGTGAGATGCCAGAACTATTCAAGAGGAAAAAAGCTATAAGTCCCGCTCATTTGATTGGAGCTATGTTTCATTGATAGTTTGGAATTTATAGTATATTCTCTTCTTTTTATCCTATTTGATTTTCAGTTGCTTGGGGACAAGCAACAATTTAAGTTTGGTGTTGTGATGAGCGGATAATTTATACGCTTTTTGGCATTATTTTTAGTATGTTTTTAGTAGGATCTAGTTACTTTTAGGGATGTTTTCATTAGTTTTTATGTTAGATTCACATTTCTGGACTTTACTATGAGTTTGTGTGTTTTTCTGTGATTTCAGGTATTCTCTGGCTGAAATTGAGGGACTTGAGCAAAAATCAGATTCAGAGGTTGAAGAAGGACTACTGATGCTGTTGGATTCTGACCTCCCTGCACTCAAAATGGATTTTCTGGAGCTACAGAACTCAAAATGGCTCACTTTCAATTACGTTGGAAGGTAGACATCTAGGGCTTTCCAACAATATATAATAGTCCATACTTTGCCCAAGTTTATACGACACAAACTGGCGTTCAACGCCAGCTCTCTGCCCAATTCTGGCGTCCAGCGCCAGAAACAAGTTGCAAAGTGGAGTTCAACGCCCAAACTGGTACAAAAGCTGGCGTTCAACTCCAAGAATGACCTCTCCACGTGTAGACTTCAAGCTCAGCCCAAGAACACACCAAGTGGGCCCCGGAAGTGGATTTATGCATCAATTACTTACTTCTGTAAACCCTAGTAGCTAGTTTATTATAAATAGGACCTTTTACTATTGTATTAGATATCTTTGATCAGTTGTATTCTATCTTAGATCACGTTTTGAGGGCTGGCCTCTCGGCCATGCCTGGACCTTTCACTTATGTATTTTCAACGGTAGAGTTTCTGCACTCCATAGATTAAGGTGTGGAGCTCTACTGTTCCTCAAAGATTAATGCAAAGTACTACTGTTTTCTATTCAATTCATCTTATTTCGCTTCCAAGATATTCATTCGCACTTCAATCTGAATGTGATGAACGTGACAATCATCATCATTTCCTATGAATGCGTGCCTGACAACCACTTCCGTTCTACCTTCGACTGAATGAGTATCTCTTAGATCTCTTAATCAGAATCTTCGTGGTGTAAGCTAGAATGATGGTGGCATTCAAGAGAATCCGGAAAGTCTAAACCTTGTCTGTGGTATTCCGAATAGGATTCAATGATTGAATGACTGTGACGAGCTTCAAACTCGCGATTGCTGGGCGTAGTGACAGACGCAAAAGGATAGTAAATCCTATTCCAGCATGATCGAGAACCGACAGATGAATAGCCGTGCCATGACAGGGTGCGTTGACCATTTTCACTGAGAGGATAGGATGTAACCATTGACAAGGGTGATGCCTCCAGACGATTAGCCGTGCCGTGACAGGGCATTTGGATCATTTTCCCGAGAGAAGACCGAAAGTAGCCATTGACAATGGTGATGCATTACATAAAGCCAGCCATGGAAAGGAGTAAGACTGATTGGATGAAGATAACAGGAAAGCAAAGGTTCAGAGGAACGAAAGCATCTCTATTCGCTTATCTGAAATTCTCACCAATGATTTACATAAGTATTTCTATACCTATTTTATTAATTATTTTCGAAAACCCCATTACTATTTTATATCCGCCTGACTGAGATTTACAAGGTGACCATAGCTTGCTTCATACCAACAATCTCCGTGGGATTCGACCCTTACTCTCGTAAGGTATTACTTGGACGACCCAGTGCACTTGCTGGTTAGTTGTGCGAAGTTGTGAACCATGGTATTGGCATCATGTTTTTGGCGCCATTGCCAGGGAAAGAAAGAGCAATGAATTTTACATAATCAAAGTGTAATCACAATTTCTGCGCACCAATGGGCTAGGAAATTCACCAAAAATTCAAATTAAATCTATTTCTTCACCAAATTTAGAAGCCCACCCAAATTCTTAGATCCAAATTAGGAAGTGTATAAATAGAAGCTAGTTTGATTTAGAGAGGACTTTTGCTTTCATTTTGGAATTTGACACTTTTACTTTCTTTTGAATTCTTACTTTGGATCTTGGAGAATGGGGAAGGAGAATTGATCTCTCTTCTTCCTTGTTCTTGTTTCTGCACTCTTTATTTCTTTTCTTGGTTCTTGGGTGTTGAGAATTGAGAAAATTCTGTCTCAATCTCACCTTGAGATCTCTTTGTTCCTTTCTCTGCATAATTCAAGATTTGGTGATTTGAATTCAAATTTCTTTACTGTTTTGATCTTTAATTTGTTTGCAATTGTTCTTTGAGTTGTTCAAGGAAGGCAGTGAGATCTAGACTTGGATTTCTACTCTCTTGACCCCCGAGATCTGCATTTTCATTTTAGTTCATCTGCTGAATGCTTCTTCAAGCTAATTTACTTTTCTATCCGAGATCTACTTCAGTTCAATTCATCTTCAACTCTTTTACTTGTTGCAATTTACTCTTCTTTGTTTAAATTCTGCAATCCCAGCTCCCTGAGCCCTTTATCATTCAAGCAATTTACATTTCTTGTACTTTAAGTTTTAGCTATTTACGTTTCTTGTAATCTAGGTTTCTGCAATTTACATTACTTGCACTTTAAGATTCAGCTCTTTTAATTCTTCTGCATTTTAATTTCTTGTCAATTATCCCTCTCCCTTTAAATTTCATGCAATTTAACTTCTGTTGGATACAAATCACTCAAATCAACTCTTGTTCGCTTGAGTAAACTAACCACCTAACTCAAATTGCTCAATCCTTCAATCCTGTGGGATCGACCTCACTCATGTGAGTTATTATTACTTGATGCGACCCGGTCCACTTGCCGGTGAGTTTTTTGTTGGATCGTTTTCCACAAATCATTTAGAAATAATAGGAAGAAGAGTATTTGCCGAAGGGGAGCTAGAGGAGGGTGAGACGTCATCGGATGAAGCAAAACCAGTCTTGAAGGGAAATTTTGTTTCATAAAAAAAGACATGAGTGTTGAGGATAATTTTTCCAGCGGAAGTCAATCATTTGTAGTCTTTGTGTTGTACTCCATAACCAAGAAATACATAAGGTTCAGATTGGTCATCAATTTTATTGGATTTGTAGGGCCTGGTATAAGGAAAGCACAAACATCCAAAGGTTTTAAAAGATAGGTAATCAGGTTTGGAGTTGAACAGTCTTTCATAAGGTGTAACGTTGTTTAGCACTAGAGTTGGTAGAGTTTATTAACTTGACGGCAGTCATGAAGGCCTCCCCCCAGAACTTTTTTGGCATAGACGCAACTGCCAATAATGTCAACCCAGACTCTACAATGTGTCTATGTTTGCACTCAGTGGCACCATTTTCTTGGTGTTCATATGGGCAGGAAAACCTCCACATAATACCTGTATCCTGCACAGACTTAGCCAAACTAACATATTCTTTAGCGTTCTCACTTTGCACACATTTAATCCTAGTTCCAAGTTGTAACTCAGCCATAGATTGGAAATTTTCAAATGTAGATCAGATTTGAGACTTAGAGGAAAGCAGATAAATCCAAATGAAACATGAAAAAGCATCAATAAAATGAACATCGTATTTGCAATTATTTACTGAAGCAATCGGGGCAGGTCCCCAAACATCTGTAAAGACCAATTCTAAAAATTTGTGTGTAAAGGGAATTAGATTTAGGGAAAGGAAGTTGATGTGCCTTTCCAATACAACAAGAAAAACACACAAAATTTATTGATTTCAAAGGAATATGACATGACTTAAGAACTTGACTAACTACCAAAACTGACGGATGCCCAAGACGAGCATGCCATAATAAGCAGTCGTTATTTCCTGACAGAGGCACTGAAGATAGTAGGGCAGCAGCAACATCATCTCTTGATTTTGGACGGAATCCAAAGAATTTATACAATCCTTTATCAATTGTTCCTTGCAGTATGAACTCCTTGGAAACCTTGCATTTAACAACACAATGATCATCGTGAAATTCAAAAAATACCCTATTATCTATTACAAGCTGATAGACACTTAACAAATTCTTTGAAATTTTTGGAACTAACAGTAATTTGCTAAGCAAGAATTGCTTTCTATTCAGATCTGAAATGAAAATTGAACTTCCAATATGACTAATTGGCAAACCTGAACCATTGCCGATGGTGACTCTTTCTGAACCAGCGTATTCAGTCTTTTCCCCAAGGTTATGAGCATCGGCAATCATGTGGTGCGTGGCTCCTGAATCTGGAAATCAATCTGGATCTTGCAGCGTTGTTGGAGTAGCAAATTCAGCGTCATTCTGAACCAAGGCATTTGTATACGATAATTGGCGCTAAGGTTGTGTGAATGTGATGGGGCTTCAGCTCTTCCATTACCATAGCCATCATATGGATTGTTGTCAAACTCTCGAGTTAACTCGTAAACTCGTACAAGTTTACGAGTTTAGATATGGAATGGAGTTGACTCGGGCATAGACTCTATCTTGAGTAAACTCGACTAGACTCAGCTAGACTCGGTCAAACTCGGATAAACTCGTGAGTCTAGGACCGAGTTAGCGAGTTTGTGTTTTTTTTTTTATTTTTGCTCAAAAAAGCTTCATTTTGAAACCAAAAAATACTTTTTTATTAGGGTTACAATAACACTCCCAAAGAATGAAAGAAAACTCACTCACAACTCACTCATCTGCGTCATGTCTCTCAAGTCTCACTTTCTCCATGTTCTGCCGCAGTCGCCGTTCCCCGTCGAGCTGCCGTTGTTCGCCTGCGTCTGCTACCTCTACTCTGATTTGTGCAATTGTCTTTGTGGATTTTACCTATGTTGCCCTCTGCTTTGTATTTCTTCACATCTCCACTATCTGCAACTCCATCATGCTATCACCGTTCATGAGTTTGACTACTTCTCCTACAGTCCTATCTCTGCTCTGGTTTGCACAATCGTGAAATCCATGACTATTTGTCGCCGTCATTTCGTGCTGCTGCTGCACCCTCACCACCGTTGCCTGCTGCACCCTTGTCTTCGATATGCTATTGCTGGGACTTTGCCCCTTCTTTTCTTCTATATCCTCTATTTTTTGTATGCCTTTTGCCCTTTCTTTGAGCCTTTGCTTGTTGATTTAGTTTTTTTTTTCTTTTTAAATTTTATTGCTTCTAATTTTAGCCTAGTACTTATTGTTTATGTTAGATGGCCAGGTGGTTCATCCATTCATGGTTGATTAGTAATTAATTATTTTGATTAGAGTTAATTTGATATTATTCAATGTTCAATTAAAGATTTAATATTACAAATTTAGAATTTTTAATTTTGTGTGTTCTATGCTGTATTTGTATAAGAATAATTATAGAGGTTTTGAATGTGTATTTTAAAGTATTTGTTATAATGTATGCTCTTATTTTAATTTATATAAACTTCATAACAGGTGAACTCGTACGAGTCTACGAGTTAACTCGTGAGTCGAGTCTAGGTCAGCTCCATGAGTTTACTTAGACTCGCGAGTTTGACAACCTTGATCATACCTATACCAACAATTGGGAGCCGTGTGCCCAAGTTTGTTGCAAACTTGGCATTGCGACAGTCTAGGACCACCTCTTCCGTAATTTTGAAATTGAGACTACACCGTTCTTGCTCCTCTCATAAATCTTGCACTACCTCTACCACGAAAGACCCTCTGCTTCCACGGAAACCACCTCTTGAGCAACAGAAGTTTGATTGAGCCTGAGCCAAGTGTGCTTGCACAAGATTATCTTATTTCTTGTACTGTTCTAACAACTCCTCATGTGCCATCAGGAAAGCTTTTAATTTTTCCATGGACACAGGCTTAGATCTTGCCATGATTGTTGTGATAAAAAAATCCTTCCTTCTTTGTATTGACTCACTTGTTCTAGAATTGCCTAATTTTTGCTGTAATTTGAGATGCGAAGAATGTTTCTAACCTGCACTAGATTTCATGCGAGAAGACACAATCGATCATTCTCGTCGTCAACCGCTTGCTCAACGATGCTAGTAACCAAGTCTTCAACAATGCATCCTACTTCTTCCATTACGAATACACTAAATTTATCACATCGGCAGCTTTATCTCTGTTGAGGAGATACTTCACTGGAATTGATTGTCTTGTGATGTGGTCAAGCATCTCTATCCTTTGATCATGGATTCTACTTGATCCTTCCATGGTAGATAGTTATCTGATAAACCACTATTGTATGGTTTATCTTGTGTTTAATTGAGTAGTTTCATCAAGTCTTCACCCACTTATTCATACTAATTGCATGATTTAACATTTTCCTTCCTAGTTTAATTCTATGGTTGAAAACTTGCTTCCTAAGAGATCTTTAATTTGTGTATTTTAATTCTCCTTTATACCATTCAATGCCGTGATCCGTTTGTTAAGTGTTTCAGGCTTTATAGGGCAGGAATGGCTTAGAAAATGGAGAGGAAGCTTGCGAAAATGGAAGGAACACAAGAAACTAAGGAGATGACCAGCGAACACCGACGCGCGCGCATGGCTCACTCGAGCGCGCGGAATGGAGAAAATTGCAGCAACGCGTGCGCGTGCCTGACACATACGCGTGGATTGGAGTCTACACAAATGACGCGAACGCGTGGATGACGCGTACGCATGACAAGGAAAATCGCTGAATGACACGCACACGTGACTGACGCGTACGCGTGACCTGCGCGATCTGCAGAATTAACAGAAATGCTGGGGTGATTTTGTGTCGCATTTTGACCCAGTTTTCGGCCCAGAAACACAGAATAAAGCCAGGGAACATGCAGAGACTCAACACATCCTTTTTTCCCAATTTTAGATACATTCACACATTCTCATTAGGATAGTTTTTAGGTTTTCTTTACATTCATAGTTTATTAATTCATTACTTTTGCTTTTGGAAATTGAAGAGTCATTACCTCCGTTGAAGATGCTATTCTAGTTTGTTTCCTTACTTACTCTTTTATTTATTCCATATTCTTAACTCTTGTTTAAAGTTGTAAGTGGATTATTTTCATAAATTGTTAATGCAAAGGATTACTTTTACTTTTAATTAATTTTGAATCCCTATTTTATTTAAATTACCATGTCTTCTTCTTATATTTTTATGAGCGTTATATTCATGTCAATGGAGTAGACTCTATACTTGACATGGAGGTTGATTAAAAGGAGACACTTGAGTTGGAAGGCTTAAGTGCTGATTAAACTGGAAGTTGTTGGCTAGTTCTGTATTTACTAACGCTAGACCTTCCCAAGGCAGAGGACTAGAATTTGCGAATAAGAGTTAGCTCAATCACTTGACTTTCCTTTATTTAGTAAGGGTTAACTAAGTGAAAACAACAACCTTTTTTATACTAAACTTAAGAGACCCCAACAAGGATAGAACTTTCAATTAATCATTTCCCCGATCAAGGCTTTTTATCTAGAATATTAATAATAATTCTTAGTTTTTATTGCTTTAATTTACAATTATTTAATTGCTTATAAATCAAACTCAAACTCTCTTGGAAATTCCTAATTAATAAAATAGCACCCTTTCTTGCAACTCGTTGGGAGACGACCTGGGACTCATACTCCCAGTATTTTTCTATTCTAAATTTTTGTGACACTCTTCTAAATTGGTGAGGCAGATTTTAGCTGGTTAAGAGCTATACTCGCAACGCTGTTCTAGATTGCATTCATATACATAGGTTGCATTGCATTCATATACATAGGTTGCATTCATATACATAGGTTGCATTGCATTGCATGAGTCTTACTCTTTCCTACTCATTTGTTTTATCTCCTTAAGCTAAGCATGAGGACATACTAATGTTTAAGTGTGGGGAGGTTGATAAACCACTATTTTATGGTTTATCTTGTGTTTAATTAAGTGGTTTCATCATGTCTTCACCCACTTATTCATACTAATTGCATGATTTTACATTTTCCTTCCTAGTTTTATTCTATGGTTGAAAATTTGCTTCCTAAGATATCTTTAATTTGTGTATTTTAATTCTCCTTTATACCATTCGATGTCGTGATCCGTGTGTTAAGTGTTTCAGGCTTTATAGGACAGGAATGGCTTAGAGAATGGAGAGGAAGCTTGCAAAAATAGAAGGAACACAAGAAACTAAGGAGATGACCAGCGAACACCGACGCGCGCGCATGGCTCATGCGAGCGCGCGGAATGGAGAAAATTGCAGTGACGCGTGCGCGTGCCTAACGCGTATGCGTGGATTGGAGTCTGCACAAATAACGCGAACGCGTGGATGACGCGTACGCGTGACAAGGAAAATCGCTGAATGACGCACACACGTGACTGACGCGTACGCGTGACCTGCGTGATCTGCATAATTAACAGAAAATGCTAGGGGCAATTTCGGGCCGCATTTTGACCCATTTTTTGGCCCAGAAACACAGAATAAAGCCAGGGAACATGCAGAGACTCAACACACCCTTTTTTTCCCAATTTTAGATACATTCACACATTCTCATTAGGATAGTTTTTAGGTTTTCTTTTCATTCATAGTTTATTAATTTATTAATTTTGCTTTTGGATATTGAAGAGTCATTACCTCCGTTAAAGATACTATTCTAGTTTGTTTCCTTACTTACTCTTTTATTTATTCCATATTCTTAATTCTTGTTTAAAGTAGTAAGTGGATTATTTTCATGAATTGTTAATGCAAAGGATTACTTTTACTTTTAATTAATTTTGAATCCCTATTTTATTTAAATTACCATGTCTTTTTCTTATATTTTTATGAGCGTTATATTCATGTCAATGGAGTAGACTCCATACTTGACATGGGGGTTAATTAAAAGGAGACACTTGAGTTGGAAGGCTTAAGTACTAATTAAACTGGAAGTTGTTGGCTAATTCTGTATTTACTAACCCTAGACCTTCCCAAGGGAGAGGACTAGGATTTGCGAATAAGAGTTAGCTCAATCACTTGACTTTCCTTTATTTAGTAAGGGTTAACTAAGTGAAAACAACAACCTTTTTGATACTACACTTAAGAGACCCCAATAAGGATAGAACTTCCAATTAATCATTCCCCGAGTCAAGGCTTTTTATCTAGAATATTAATAATCATTCTTAGTTTTTATTGCTTTAATTTACAATTATTTAATTGCTTATCAATCAAACTCAAACTCTCTTGGAAATTCCTAATTAATAAAATAGCACCATTTCTTGCAACTCGTTGGGAGACAACCTGGGACTCATACTCCCAGTATTTTTCTATTCTAAATTTTTGTGACACTCTTCTAAATTGGTGAGGCGGATTTAAGCTAGTTAAGAGCTATACTCGCAATACTGTTCTATTATATTATAATCTCTTAATTAGCCTAACTGCTGCCACGCACCAGTTTTTGGCGCTGTTGCCGGGGAGTTGCAATTGTGTACTAAATTATTAATTAGTGTACATATTTTTATTTTTCTTTGCATATTTTATTTTTATTTTTTTTACCCTGAGCTATATGTTTCTTTAATTGAATGATACGTTCACTACCTGATCTGAGCTTAGCCACATTTGATCCTGAAATTGAAAGAACTATTTCACATATTAGGCGAGCTCGACGTCGGTTAGCCTCTGAGGGTGGTGAAGTGATTGTTATCGATTCACCAGTCTCATCTGAGGGTGAATCTGAACCGCCATTCGAGAGCGAAACAAGCTCCTTTACTACTGATTAAGTTGATTCACGTGCAGATAGAATGGCAACACCTAGGAGGATTACTCTCCAGGAAGCTGGAGCCCCAGATTTTACAATGCAGCTGTATCAAGTGCATCATCCAACTCTGGCTGCGGATTTTGAACTGAAAACTCCACTAATCAACTTAATGCCCAAGTTTCATGGCTTACCTACTCAGGAGCCTATCAAGCACCTCAGGGATTTTCAGACAGCCTGTTCTATTGTTAGGCGTCAGGGTGCGAATGAAACTTCTATTCTGTTAACTGCCTTCCCATTTTCTCTTGAGGAAAAGGCAAGGGAGTGGTACTACTCCCAACCTGAAGCGACTGTTACTAACTGGGATACGCTCAGAAGAGAATTTTTGGAGAAATACTTTCCAGCTAAAGTTACAGACAGACTAAGGAAAGAGATATCATGCATTGTTCAAGGTGAATCAGAAACTCTCTATGAGTACTGGGAGCGTTTTAAGAACCTTCTGGATGCATGCCCCCATCACATGATTGACAGGCTAGTCTTGATCAGCTATTTTACTCAAGGCATGAAGCCTCGGGATAAAACTACACTAGATGGTGCTAGTAATGGTTCTCTGAAAAAGTACAAGACCGCAGATGAAGCATGGCAACTAATCAGCGACTTAGCTGAGTCTACCAGGAATCACAGGCACAGGAATAGCCACTCAAAAGCCGTTGCAGAAGTTTTCTCTAGCACTGAGACTTCTGCTCTTACACAGAGCATATGTGAAATGACCAACCTATTGAAGCAATTACAATTGAATCAACAACAACAAGCTCAGCCTTCCCCACCACAACAAAGCCAACAGTTTGTTCCCCAAATAGTATGCGGCATATGTGCTGATTATAGTCATTATACTGATGAATGCCTGCAGCTCCAACAAGAAAAAAATACTGTGGCAGCTACTCATAACTTCTATGACCGCCCGAATGAAGGACACAATCAACAAGGCGACAATTACAACCAAGGTGGGAACTATAACCAAGGATGGCAGAACAACTCCAACCAAGGTTGGAGGGATAATTTCAACCATGGCTGGAGGGACAACTATAACAGAGGAGGCAGAGACAACAATGGAAACCAGAGGTAGAATAACAACAACAGATAGCAGAATCAGAACCAACCTTACAGAGCTCCTCACCTAAGGCAATCACAAGGACCCCAGCACAACCAACAACAAGTACCTCAGATCACTTATCCCACTTCCTCATCAAATGACGAGATGCTTCGTTCTCTTGCACAAGGACAATAAGATACGTAGACTACACTGAACTCTACTCTAAATGATCTGAATGCCACCTTACAAGCTCTCGCCGCCCGGATAGATTCATTACCTACTTCCACTAACCAGCCTTTAAATTCTAGTGGAATTCCTTCTCAACCCTTTGATAAACCACGATTTTATGGTTTATCTTGTGCTCAATTGAGTGGTTTTTATCAACTATTTACCCACTTATTCATACTATTTGCATGGTTTTACATTTACCTTCCTAATTATGTGCTTTGATTGAAAACATGCTTCTTTGGCCTTAATTTCCCTATGTTAAATCCTCTCTTATTACCATTAGATGCCTTAATATGTGTGTTAAGTGATTTCAGAGATTACAGGGCAAGAATGGCTCAGAGGATGGAAAGAAAGCATGCAAAAGTGGAAGGAATACAAGAAGTTGGAGAAATTGCTAAGCTGTCCAGCCAGACCTCTTTGCACTCAAACGGCTATAACTTTAGCTACAGAGGTCCAAATGACGCGGTTCCAGTTGCGTTGGAAAGCTAACGTCCGGGGCTTCGATTTGATATATAATAGGCCGTACTTACTCTGACGCTAGGCAACACGAACGCGTGCTCCACGCGGACGCGTCGCAGTGACGAAAATCAACGTGGCAGATTTCTTCTCCAGCGATTTTTGGGCTGTTTTTGACCAAGTTTTTGGCCCAGAAAACACAGATTAGAGGCTATAAAGTGGGGAAATGCATCCATTCATAATCACCAGCTCATAATTCATAATTTTAGATGTAGTTTTTAGAGGGAGAGGTTCTCTCCTCTCTCTTAGGATTTAGTTTTAGGATTTAGGATTATTTCTTCTTCATCACAGGTTCAATGTTCCTTTTATTTATTTTCCCAATTAATTTATGAATATTCATGTTAGATTTGATTTCTTTTATTAATGCTATTTGAGGAATTTTCAGATTTAATTTTGCTTTACTTTATTTACATGAATGCTTTTAATTTAATTTAGAATTTTCCCTTTTGGCTTTGGTTAAGTAATTGGTAACGCTTGAGCTGTCAAATAAAGAAGTGGTTGAAATTGGGAGTTGCTCCAATAACTCTAGTCTTTTCATAGGAATTGACTAGGACCTGAGGATTAAGCTAATTATCCACTTGATTTACCTTCATAGTTAAAGGTTAACAAAGTGGGATTAAAATCCAATTCTCATCACAATTGATAAGGATAGGACTTCCAGTTCTTATACCTTACCAGGAGTTTTATTATCTATTTAAATTAATACAATTTACTTTCTTGCCATTTACTATTCCCGCTTTTTATCTTATACATTAAAAACCCCCAATTTACAAACTCACAACCAATAATAAGAACACATCCCTGCAATTCCTTGAGAAGACGACCCGAGGTTTAAATACTCGGTTATCAATTTTAAAAGGGGTTTGTTACTTGTGACAACCAAAACGTTTGTATGAAAGGACTTTTGTTGGTTTAGAAACTATACTTGCAACGAGGATTTATCTGCAAATTTTTAGACCACGCAAAAGTTCTCTCATCAAAATGGCGCCGTTGCCGGGAAATTGAAAACGTGTGCCTTATTATTGGTTATTGTAAATATTTTACTTTTAAATTGATTTATTTTCGAAAAAAAAAAATTCAGATTTTTATTTTAAAATTTTTTTATCTTATCTTATCTTAGTTTTAAATTTCAAAATTCTTATCTTATCTTATTTCAAATTCAAATTTCAAATTTCAAATCTTTTCTCTTATTTATTTTATTTTATTTTCCTTTGCTTGTTTATTTGTTTTTATTTTTAATTTTTATTATTTACTATGAATTCTCACCCTTCTCGCTTTGAGTTTGGTTCTAATAATGTTGAAAGGAATGGAAGCTATAACAGGAACAAGCATCAAGGTTGGAACAATCAAAGATGGGAGGAGCCACAAGGATTTGATCAACCCTCATGGCAACAACCACCTCCAATGGACTATCAACAACCGTTCTATCAAGGCAATGGCTATGGTGAGCGCTCTTTTGATTATCAACAACCACCACCATATGCCTATGAACCATTTCCTCAACATGACTTTGGACCACCATACTCACAAGCCCCTTTCCACCATTCACCTTCATATGACCCTAACCCTTATCCACCCCAATTCCAACCCAATTACTCCCAAGAACCACCACCTCCCTATGCATCATATCCATCTTCATCACCCCAAGAATCAACGGATCGACTCAAGGAAACATTTGAAAAATTTAATGCAACCCTTCACCAATTGAATCAAGCAATAAATCAATTATCTTTCCGATGTTTGGACACTCAGGAAACCCCCATGGCTTCATGTGGACAATCTAATGAAAAACGTAGCATGAAGGAGACATTAGAAACTCCGGTGGACAGTAAGGAGCATGAATTTATACTGGAACAAGTGGAGGAAGCCGGAATTATTGAAGAAGAAGAAGTGGTTGCAGACTTAGGAGATGCAGAACCTCCATGGGAAAGTCCAGCCATAGAACCTCCTTCAAAGATGTTTGAAATTGATGTTGAGGAGGGTGTACAACCTCCAAGGCATATCATGGTAAAGGACTTGGAAGAGGTTGATCAAGAGATGGAGATTAAAGAAGAAAAAGCACTACCTCCCATGCCCTTGGTAAGTAATGAAGAAGAGATTGAATTAAAAGAAAGCTACCAAGAAGAAGAGGTTGAAATCAAAGAAGTTTGCAAAGAGGTGGAAGTTGTCAAAGAGCACAAGGGAGTGGAGCTTGAAATCACCTTGCCAAAGTTATTGGAGACCCCTCCCCCTAAGTTGCCATCATCCTTCACAACATTCAAGTGGGTAAAATTCATATCCCTTAGCTTTTTAATCCCACTTGAATATGGGCTACTGGAGACGGATGGTCAACTTAGAGCTCTTTGTGGCATTAAGAGTAAGAGGAAGATGGCCAGTGGTAAGAATTGTCCTGCAAGGTTCATTATGGTTGGAAGTTTTAAGTTTAAACGCAAAGGTTGGTGTAAAGCTCAACTGAATGGGTCTAGGAAGTTTTTTGGCCACTTTAGTGAGAATTCAGATTACTCGCTACCCGGATGGAATCATAATGATCAACACAAAGACGGGTGTAAAAGCAAAGTTTGGGACCCCGGAATTCATTCCAGGAATCAACACTCTTGGGGCCTTGTCACTTGCTTCAACTTGCTTGAAGGCTTTCTGCGCCTAGTTTGGGATCCCGGAGGATACTGGAAGTACAAACATTGGTGGGAATTCAAGGATCAATACAAACACAAGCCACCATAATAGGGAGCTCACCAAATTTCCAACTTAAGGACTTTAACTAAAAGTGCTAGGTGGGAGACAACCCACCATGGTATGATCGTTTCTTTATCAATTTTTAATTTTATTTAGTTTTTGTTTATTTTTCAGTTTTATTTTATTCTATTATTGAACCTGGAATTATTCATATCATCCACATTAGCATTACATATTGCATACTGTATAATTGCATATAGCATAATTTCATATTTAAAAAAAATTAAAAAAAAAACACGCACGCGACGCGGCAGCGTCGCTGATGCGTCTGCGTCACCAGTGCGTTTTGAAGAAAAGAGATTGAACAGAGAGTCACGCGAAAGTGTGGCTAGAGGCGTGCCTTTAGCACAGATTGTTCCACGCAACCGCGTCGATGACGCGTCCGCGTCAGCTGGGAACATTGGCCTCCCACGCGACTGCGTCACCATCGCGGCCGCGTGACCTGAAAATCGACGTGAAAAGGGTGCTTGACCGAAAGTTGTGCTGGAGTGGTGATGGACTGGCGCTAGACGCACAGCCCTTACGACGCGACCGCGTGCCCCACGCGTCTGCTTCATGTTCCAATATTGGCCACTAACGCGATCGTATGACCCACGCGATCGTGTCACCCAAAATTTGGCACTAATGAATTTTTTAACAGAAAGTTGTGCGAGAGCGAGGCTGCCCTCGCACCAGTAGCATAAAACGAGTCACGCGACCGCGTGACCGACGCGACCGCGTGACCGACGCGACCGCGTGACCGACGCGACCGCGTCAATCCATATAAGCGCAACTCGCGCGAACGCGTGACCTACACGTCCGTGTCGCTTGCACCGCACAACTCATCTAAATCTGCCAAAATATCTTATCTTTTTCTTTTCTAAATCCTTATTTTTCTTATCTTTTCTTATTTCTTTCTTCTTCCTTTCTTATTCTCTTTCACTTTCATTCTATTTTATTTAATTTATTTGCATACTTTCATTCATTGAATTATTTTCATTGGTGTTAAAAATTTACTTACTTTGCTTGTGGATCATTAAAGGAATTGTTTGACAATTATATATTACTTTTTAAAGGGTTGCTTGCATGTTCAATTTAATACTTTTAATAGCTTATTTACCATGCTTGCTATGTGTTTGTGAAAAAGCCCGTATGGCATTGTGCATTATTTTTAGATTTCTTTTATTCTACTACTCTAAATGCTTGCTTTTCACATAACCCTTTTTATATTTTATTAATTAAATATAATTATTATTACAAACATGTTGTTAGTTTGAAAGACTTGGTAATCTAACTTGGACATTGAATGCTTGATCTATGCTACTCATGCCTTTGCCTCCATGCCAATAAACATCTTGCATTTAATTGTCATTACATGCACTTGCTCTATTTCCATTGATGAAACTTTTCACATGTAGTCATGACCATGTGTTAACGTCATTCTTCTTTATTGTGCACTGATTACCATTTTTTCCGCTCTCTTCCTTGCTCTAACCCTTAGCTTTAAAAAGTTACTTTCTTTTTCCCTTTTCAGGATGGCCACCAAGAAGGGTAAAGAGAAAGCTACTCCCAAACCACCGGCAAGGAAAGGAACAAAAAGAGCCCCAACTGAGGAACCACAAACCCCGTCCACTTGTACATCTTAGCATGCACCGAGGACGGTGCAATCTTTAAGTGTGGGGAGGTCGATACCGATCTCCGTGGGTTAGTACCTTCCTATCTCAATACCAATGATTTATTTTCCTTATTAGTTGTTGCATTTGCATGTTTGTTTGATGGTTGTGCATATTTTACCACTTGGTTAAAGTAATATTTTCTTTTTCAAGAAACTTTTTAGAGCATTTCACTAATTTGAATTAAACTTTTTGAAAAACTTGTTTGAAAAAAATTTTATTTTGGAACATGGTTTAGAGCTCGAACACACAAAACCTGTGAGATTTTGAGCCTATTTAATTGGTTGCATTTTATCAACCAATATTTTTTTTAGTGTGTATTTTTCTCTCTAAAATTGTGATCTTTGTCTTGCTTGATTCTATATTTCCATGGTTTGATGTATGCATGCACTTATATGATTGAGGCCTTTGTTTTACTGAGCTTACATACCCATATGGCCTTAACCTTTTCATTATCCATTGCAAACCAATTTTGAGCCTATTTTACCCCTTTATTCTTTACTTTAGCTCATCACTAACTCTAAGCAGAAAATAATAATGTCCTTAATTTGAATCCTTGGTTAGCTTAGACTAGTGAGAGTGCTCATGAATTAAGTGTGGGAAAAAGTGGGTTTGGAAACGTTTGGTTTGAGAATTGGGTGTTATATATCTTTATGAAAATGTGAAAGAAATGTTTAGGACATGTTCATGCATTCAATAAATTAATCATATGCATTGAGAAAAACAAAAGAAAAAAAATAATATATAAATAAAAAAATGAGAAAAAAAAAGAGCAAACAACAAAAAGGGGACAAAATGCCCCAAAGTAAATGGTGAAAGCAATGCATATGTACTGTACTTGAAATCAAAATGCATGAATATGTGGAAAACATGCTTAATGGACAGTTAGATGTTGTATTATGATTACATGGATTGTCTTAAATTAGGTGGAAAAAGTTTAAGTTAATTAAGGATTCAGATTTTAGTCCACTTGGCCAAATACAATCCTACCTTGACCCTAATCCCATTACAACCATTAAAAGACCTCTTGATATGTGTATCTGTACATTAAATTTATGTTGATTGTTAGATGAAGAGCAAGCCTTAGAAAGGAAGGTTAGTAGAGAATTGAGAGAATCGAACCTAAAACACTTGAGTGATTAGAGTGCATACACTCCCAGTGAGGTTTCGATGCTCGATTCTTTGTTCCCGGCTTTCATGAGCTATTTTCTTCTACAAGCCTATTTGTACTTCATTTTTATGATTTGAATTAGTGAAATCCAGTTCATATTTATTCTTGGAGAATTTATTTACTTTTAACCAAGTAGGTAGAAATATTTTGCATGTAGTTGCATTCACATAGATAGGTTGCATTGCATACTCTCTATCATTCTTCTTCACTCCTTTATAGCTTCTCTTGAGCTTAGCATGAGGACATGCTATTGTTTAAGTGTGGGGAGGTTGATAAACCACTATTTTATGGTTTATCTTGTGCTCAATTGAGTGGTTTTTATCAACTCTTTACCCACTTATTCATACTATTTGTATGGTTTTACATTTGCCTTCCTAATTATGTGCTTTGATTGAAAATATGCTTCTTTGGCCTTAAGTTCCCTATGTTAAATCCTCTCTTATTACCATTAGATGCCTTGATATGTGTGTTAAGTGATTTCAGAGATTACAGGGTAAGAATGGCTCAGTGGATGGAAAGAAAGCATGCAAAAGTGGAAGGAATACAAGAAGTTGGAGAAATTGCTAAGCTGTCCAGCCTTACTTCTTTGCACTCAAACAGCTATAACTTTAGCTACAGAGGTCCAAATGATGCGGTTCCAGTTGCGTTGGAAAGCTAACGTCTGTGGCTTCGATTTGATATATAATATGCCATAGTTTTCCTGACGCTAGGTGACACGAACGCGTGCTCTACGCGGACGCATCGCAGTGACAAAAATCAGCATGTCAGATTTCTTCTCCAGCGATTTCTGGGCTGTTTTCGACCCTGTTTTCGGCCCAAAAAACACAAATTAGAGGCTATAAAGTGGGGGAATGCATCCATTCATAATCACCAACTCATAATTCATAATTTTAGATGTAGTTTTTAGAGAGAGAGGTTCTCTCCTCTCTCTTAGGATTTAGTTTTAGGATTTAGGATTATTTCTTCTTCATCACAGGTTCAATGTTCCTTTTATTTATTTTTCCAATTAATTTATGAATATTCATGTTAGATTTGATTTCTTTTATTAATGCAATTTGAGGTATTTTTAGATTTAATTTTGCTTTACTTTATTACATGAATGCTTTTAATTTAATTTAGAATTCTCCCTTTTGGCTTTGGTTAAGTAATTGGTAACGTTTGAGCTGTCAAATAAAGCAGTGGTTGAAATTGGGAGTTGCTCCAATAACTCTAGTCTTTCCATAGGAATTGACTAGGACCTGAGGATTAAGCTAATTAATCCACTTGATTTACCTTCATAGTTAGAGGTTAACAAAGTGGGATTAAAATCTAATTCTCATCACAATTGATAAGGATAGGACTTCCAGTTCTTATTCCTTGCCAAGAGTTTTATTATCTATTTAAATTAATACAATTTACTTTCTTGCCATTTACTATTCTCGCTTTTTATCTTATACATTAAAAACCCCCAATTTACAAACTCACAACCAATAATAAGAACACCTCCCTGCAATTCCTTGAGAAGACGACCCGAGGTTTAAATACTCGGTTATCAGTTTTAAAAGGGGTTTGTTACTTGTGACAACCAAAACGTTTGTATGAAAGGACTTTTGTTGGTTTAGAAATTATACTTGCAACGAGGATTTATCTGCAAATTTTTAGACCATGCAAAAGTTCTCTCATCACCCTTACCTAACCCCAAGGGTGGCATCAATGCTATCACTTTGAGGTCTGGAACCACACTGCAAGAGAGGAACCAAGAGGAGCCAAGCCCACAAATACACGCCTCAGCTAAGGATATGATAGAAGTGGAAGATGCTGAAGAGGAAGAGGAAGTGCAAGACATTGTTAAAGAAGAAGTAGCTCAGCAAAGGAATGAAGCACCAAAGGATGCAGAAGCTGCAAGTGGCGCTATTCCTATCCCATTTTCGCATCTTGCAAGGAAGTCCAGAAAGCAGATGGAACTTGATCCCAAAATGGTAGAAATTTTCAAAAAGGTTGAGGTAACTGTTCCCCTTTTTGATGTTATTCAGCAAGTACCTAAATATGCAAAGTTTCTGAAGGATTTATGCATACACAAAGATAAAATTAATGAATTAGAAACTATCCCTTTAGGTAGTTCTATATCTGCTTTAATGGGAGGTATACCTGAAAAATGTAGTGATCCAGGTCCATGCATGGTAAACTGTACCATTTGAGGTGTAATATTTTCTGATTGCATATGTGACTTAGGAGCGTGTGTTAGTATAATGCCATTGTCTATATATGATACCTTAAGGCTCCCTCCCTTAAAAAGGTTGGCAGCTCGTTTTGTGTTAGCAGATAAAAGCATTATTACAGTAGTTGGAATTGTTGAAGACGTATTAGTGAGCATTAAGGGGCTCACATTTCCCATTGACTTCTATATCTTGGAAATGCCCCCTAATGACTCAGGAAGACCATCATCAATCCTGCTTGGAAGACCATTCCTGAAGACCTCAAAGTTCAAGCTGGACGTATTCTCAGGAACTTACTCCTTTGAGATAGATGGCAGAACAGTAAGTTTCAGTTTAAATGAAGCTATGAAGCACCCTCCAGAAGATCATTCTATCTTCCAGTGCAACATCATTGATAAAACTATAGCTGAAGTTCACCAAGAAGAAGTAGAAGAGAAGCACATGGAGCAAGGTCCAAGTGTGGGGACATCCTCTGAACATAATGAAGACACCTTACAATTACCACTAGCCCCGGATGATCCAGAACCTAGCCATGAGTAGAAATTAGAATTGAAGCCCCTTCCTCCACACCTCAAGTATGCTTACCTTGAGGATAATCAGAAGTTCCCAGTTATCATTGCAAGGAAACTCACTTCTCAACAGGAGGAGCAACTGCTCAGTATGCTGAAAAAACACAAGAAAGCAATTGGGTGAAGCTTGGCGGATATAGTAGGCATCAGCCCTCAAGTTTGTGAGCATAGAATATATTTAGAAGAGGAATCAAAACCCGTCCGTCAACCCCAAAGAAGATTGAATCCCACCATCTTAGAAGTTGTCAAGAAAGAAGTAACCAGGCTATTTGAAGTAGATATTATTTACCCCATCTCAGACAGTGAATGGGTCAGTCCAGTACAAGTGGTGCCCAAAAAGTCTGGAGTCACAACAATAAAGAATGAGCATGGAGAGCTCCTGACAACTAGAGTGCAGAATTCATGGAGGGTTTGCATTGACTATAGGCGTCTCAACCAAGCTACTCGCAAGGATCATTACCCCTTGCCATTTATTGATCAGATGCTCGATCGCCTGTCAGGTAAATCCCATTATTGCTTTTTAGATGGTTATACAGGCTACTTTCAAATTCATATAGCTCTTGAAGATTAGGAGAAGATCACTTTTACATGTCCCTTTGGAACGTATGCATACAAAAGGATGCCTTTTGGCTTATGTAATGCACCTGCTACTTTCCAAAGATGTATGATGAGTATCTTTTTAGATCTTATTGAGAACTGTATGGAAGTAATTATGGATGATTTTAGCATATATGGTGATTCATTTGACCTTTGCTTGGATAATTTAGCTAGAGTATTAGACAGGTGTGTTAGTTCAAACCTTGTATTGAATTTTGAAAAATGTCACTTTATGGTAAAACAAGGGATTGTTCTAGGACATGTTGTCTCTAAAACTGGTATTTCAGTAGATCCAGCAAAGGTAGATGTCATTTCTAGTTTACCTTACCCCTCCTCCGTGAGGGAAGTCCGTTCATTCCTAGGCCATGCAGGTTTTTACAAGAGATTCATTAAGGACTTCAGTAACGTAGCATTACCTTTATCCAAACTGCTACAGAAAGATATTGAGTTCGAGTTCAGTGAAGATTGCATGAAAGCGTTTAATAAGCTGAAAATCGCCCTGACTCAAGCTCCAATTATGAGAGGACCAGACTGGAGCCAGCAATTTGAAATTATGTGTGATGCCTCCAACCATGCAGTAGGAGTGGCACTGGCTCAGCGCGAAGGTAAGGATCCTTTTGTAATTGCTTATGCATCTAAAACCTTAGATGCTGCTCAGTCTAATTACACTACTACTGAAAAAGAGCTTCTTGCTATTGTTTTTGCTCTAGATAAATTCCGAGCTATTTACTTAGTACTAAGGTAGTAGTGTACTCAGACCATGCAGCTCTAAAATATTTATTAGGTAAAAAGGAGTCCAAACCAAGGTTGATACGTTGGATACTGTTGCTGCAAGAATTTGATTTAGAAATTAATGATAGGAGTCGTAACCAGAATTTAGTGGCAGACCACTTGAGTCGCCTTGAGCATATTAAGGATGACTCCACTCCTATAAATGATGCTTTTCTATTTGATAGCTTGCATGCAGTATCTGAAGTAGTTCATTGGTATGCACCTGTAGCTAATTATCTAGTTAGCCATACTTTCCCTCCCAATTTTACTAAACATCAAAGGGACAAGCTGAAAAGCGAGTCTAAATATTATATATGGGTGACCCATATTTATGGAGGTGTGGTGCTGTCTAGGTAATTAGGAGGTGTGCACCTCAATCAGAATTCCAGTTCATTTTAGAGGCCTACCACTCTTCTGAGAGTGGAGGACATTTTGTCCCTCAAAGAACAGCTAGGAAAATGTTAGACTGTGAATTCTGGTGGCCTACTCTTTTTAAGGATGCTGCTGAATTTTGTAAATCTTGTTCCCCATGCCAAAGATTTGGTAATATATCCAAAAGGGATGAGATGCCTCAACAGATTATGCTTTTCTGTGAAATTTTTTATGTTTGGGGCATTGACTTCATGGGTCCATTTCCAAACTCTAATGGTTACCTTTATATACTGCTAGTTGTAGATTACGTTTCTAAATGGGTGGAAGCAATTCCTACCCGTACTGATGATGCTAACACTATTGTTTCCTTTGTTAGAAACCATATTATCTGTCGCTTTGGATCACCACGAGCAATCATGAGCGATCGAGGCACTCACTTTTGTAACAGGAGACTAACAGGATTACTGAAGAAGCATGGGATAGTTCACAAAGTAGCAACAACTTATCATCCCTAGACCAATGGATAAGCAGAAGTATCTAACAGAGAAATCAAACGCATCCTAGAGAAAATAGTAAAGCCCCATAGGAAAGACTGGAGTGCAAGGCTACAAGATGCACTCTGGGCATATAGAACAGCGTATAAGACACCCATTGGGACGAGCCTCTTCCGCTTGGTATACGGAAAGGCTTGCCACCTTCCAGTAGAGGTGGAACACAAGGTTTTCTGGGCTATAAGGGAATGCAATATGAATTTAGAAGAATCTAGTGCTGAAAGAAAGTTGCAACTAGAAGAATTAGAGAATCCTCGCCTAGAAGCATATGACAATTCCAAGCGATACAAAGAGAAGATAAAGGTTGTCCATGACAAGCACATAAAAAGGAGAGAGTTCAAACCAGGGGAGTTAGTTATTCTTTATAACTCCAGACTGAGGCTTATGCCAGGCAAACTAAGATCAAGATGGGAAGGTCCCTACAGAGTAGAGAAGGTAGAGCCATACGGAATTTTTCACCTGCGTCATCCTTCTAGCTCCAAATTCATTAAGGTCAATGGACATCGCCTAAAGCTTTATCATGGTGAAAAGATGAAGGATCACAAAGAATTAGAGGTTTTCCTCTTGGAATACCCACCAACAGAAGCAGGATGAGCCTGAAGACCGTCCAACTTAAGGACGTAAAAGCAAAGTGCTAGGTGGGAGACAACCCACCATAGTATGATCGTTCAGTTTCAGTCTTAGTTTTATTTTACTTTATTCTATTTTTATTTTTGTTAATGACTCTTCTCATAATCTCTGCATATAGCTGCATATAGCCTGCATTTGCATTTGCATGCTGCATAAAAAAAATGCACGTGACGCGCAAGCGTCACTAACGCGTCCACGTCATAGGTGCTTTCGAAACATGAAGAAAAGAAGCAGAGAGTCACGCGGAAGCGTGGCTGGAGGCGTGCCTTAGGCATAACCATGCCCGCGTGAACACATCGCTGACGCGTCCGCGTCATTTTGAAAAATAGCCTCCAATGCGTGCGCGTCACTCACGCGCACGCGTGACCCTGCAATATCGACGTAAAGAGGTGTATGGCAGAGAGTTATGATGGAGTGGGACTAGAATGGTGCTGGAAGCACAAGCCCTATCACGCGAACGCGTGCCCTCGCGTCCGCGTCGTTTTTCAAAATATGGCCATTCACGCGATCGCGTCACCCAAATTTTTGGCAATATGCATATAAAATAGAGAGTTGTGCGTACGCGAGGCTGCATTCACACCAATAGCACAAATCAGGTCACACGATCGCGTGAACCACACGTCCGCGTCACCTGAACTTATCACACACCACGCGATCGCGTGCTCCACGCATCCGCGTCACATGCGACACACAGCTTATCCAGATCAGCGCCTGATATCTTATCTTTTCTTCCCCAAATCCAAATCTTTTCTTTCCCTTCTTATTTCTTTCTTCTCTTTTCTTCCTTCTTTATTCTTTCTCACTGATGACAAGTCATCTTAGCCTAGTTTCACTAGCCTTTTTCTTTTGTTCTCAATTGAATTATGCACTTTCTTGAGCCAAAAGCAAGCCAATTGGGTAGATTTTCATGTTTCCTTTGATTTAATCAACCATGTATGAATTCATGCTATTTCATGAGGTTTTATGCTATAATTGTCATATATTATGAAAGAATGAATATCTCATGATTTTGAGCATAGCTTTGATGTGTTTGGTTGATTAATGATAGGTGAAGAAAGCTTGGAGAAAGGTTGATGCAAGAAGGAAGGGCTAGGAGGAAGAGAGAACAAAAAGTTTGAGCAAAAGTTTGCCCTCAAACTTTAGCTCAAACTTTTGGATTAATTATGAACCAGGAAGTAAAAGCTGGAGCAAAAGTTAGACCCCTAACTTTTTGGCTAACTTTTGGCATGAAAAACACTCCCTGGATGCACAAAAAGTTTGCGCCAACGTTAGCCCCCTAACTTTTTGGCTAACGTTGGCGCCATGAATAACCAAGGGGAGGCCAACGTTGGAGCAAAAGTTAGACCCCTAACTTTTGCCCCAACGTTGGTATCAGCAAAACAAGGGTGCTGATGTGAAAAGTTGGAGCAAAAGTTAGACCCCTAACTTTTACTCCAACTTTTACTCAAGCTTTCATGATTCCAACCCTGTTCAATTTGGTTCTTCTCCAAACTCCAAGAGCAATCAACCAAGGCCTCTCTCAACCCAATTCCACCAAGAGCAAAGGCCCAATTGAAGGCTTGAAGACCATTTGAAGAAAGTGTATAAATAGATTAGAATTTAAGTTTTGAAGGGAGCTTCGCTTTTAGTTTTGCAGAAGAACTTTCTTTTCGGTTTTGGCTTGGAGCTCACTTTTATTTTTCTTAGCATTGTTGTTTTAATTCAAGAGAATTTGGGAGGAGATTTGATCTCTCTTCTTCCTTGTTCTTGCCCAGCACTCTTTACTTTTCTTGTCTTGGATTTTGGGTGGAGAGTTGAAGAAATTCTATTTCAATCTCACTTTGGGATCTTGTTTAATTTTCTGCTTAATTGAATTTCAGTTTCGGTTCATTGTTCTTCATCTACTTTCTTTGCAATTTACAATCTCCTTTGCAATTATTCTTGTTGGATCTAGGAAGGCATTGAGATCTAGACTTGGCTTTCTAGTCTCTTGGGTCCTGAGATCCGGAATTTCCATTTCCCATTCCCTGTTTACTGTTTTCATGCTCATTTACATTTTTGTTTTAAGATCCGGTTCGATTCAAGTCCTTCTTTACTTCTCTATTTGTTGCAATTTTACATTTCCTTGTTTAATTTCTGCAAATCCAACTCCCCATTCCCTTTACAATTCAAGCCATTTACATTTCTTGCACTTTAAGATTTTGCAATTTACATTTCTTGCATTCTAAGTTTCTGCCATTTAATTTCTTGTTCTTTAAGATTCAGCACTTTAATTCCTGTTCTCTTTAATTTCATGCCAATTACCCATTCCCTTTACTTTCTATGCAATTTAAGTTCTGCAAATCACAAATCTCTCAACCAAATCTTGATTCGCTTGACTAAATCAACCACTAAACTAAAATTACTCAATCCTTCAATCCCTGTGGGATCGACCTCACTCCCGTGAGTTATTATTACTTGATGCGACCCGGTGCACTTGCCGGTTAGTTTTGGGTGTTTTTGAGAAATTCGTTTCTTCCAAGAAAATATCCCATCAAATTTTTGGCGCCGTTGCCGGGGATTGAATTTGATTGACAATGATTAAGTGAGGTGGTGATCTAGATCTAGCACCTTTACTTTTCTGTTCTTTAATTTTCAATTAACCCACTAACTGTTTGAATTTTTGCTTAAGCTAACTAAAACTTCATTCTAGCAGTAGATTGAAGTGTCACTAGTTTGTGTGTTTCTTATGTTCTGCTTGTATGTCAGGTACAAGAAGAAATACACCCATCTTTCATGAACAAGACGAAAGAACTCTTAGAAGGTTAAGAAGAGCTGAAAGAGGGAAAAATATTGTTGGAGAAGAGGAATCAGAAGAAGAATTCCAAGATATGGAGGAACATTCAACTAATCCACCAGGAGGAGCAGACAACAACAATAACAATCCACCCCAGAGGAGAGTTTTAGCTTCCTATACTTTTGCAAATCCTAGACATTGTGGAAGTAGCATCTTAACTCCAAATGTCAATGCAAACAATTTTGAACTAAAGCCACAACTCATCACTTTGGTTCAAAACAATTGCTCTTTTGGTGGAGGACCACTTGAAGATCCGAACCAACACCTATCCACCTTCTTAAGGATTTGTAACACTGTTAAAACTAATGGTGTGCCTCCTGACAGCTACAAGCTATTGCTATTCCCATTTTCTCTTAGAGACAAGGCCACTCAATGGTTGGAATCCTTTCCAAGAGACAGTATCAACAATTGGGATGATTTGGTAACCAAGTTCCTTGCCAAATTTTACCCACCTCAAAGGATCATAAGGTTAAAGACTGAGGTACAAACATTTACACAAATGGAGGCTGAACCCATCCATGAGGCATGGGAGAGATACAAGGCTCTAATCAGGAAATGTCCTCCTGAAATGTTCACTAAGTGGGATAAGCTGCAGAATTTTTATGAGGGCTTAACATTGAAATCTCAAGAAGCTTTGGATCATTCAGCTGGAGGTTCCTTGCAACTCATGAAAACTGCAGAGGAAGCTCAAAATCTCATTGATATGGTGGCTAACAACCAATATTTCTTTGCTCATCAAAGAAACCGCCAACCATCACAAAGAAGAGGAGTAATGGAGCTAGAAGGAGTGGACTCAATCTTGGCTCAAAACAAGATGATACAGCAGCAAATTCAACAACAATTTGAACAAATGGCCAAGAGGATTGATAGTCTCCAAGTTGCAGCAGTTAACACTAGCCAACCATCAACTACATGGGGACAAAATGAAGAAACTCAAGAAGAACAACAACAAGAGCAAGTACAGTATATGCACAACCAAGGACCAACTGAAGTGTATGGTGATACATATAATCCATCCTGGAAGAACCACCCAAACCTCAGATGGGGAGATAATCATACCCAAAACCAACAACCATGGCAGAGGAACTCAAACCAAAACAACCCAAGAAGCAACCAAAACCACAACCAGCAGCAGACTAACCAAAACCCCTACAGAAAACCTCAAAACAACTACCCCAACCCCAACCAGTACAGATATCTCTAGAGCTAGTAGATAAGTCAACAGTATACCCCAGGGGTATGATTGAAAACCTTCTGGTCAAGGTGGACAATTTCATATACCCTGCAGATTTTGTGGTTCTAGATTCAGAAGGGGATGATGGTGACTCTATTATTCTGGGAAGGCCATTCTTGGCCACTGCTAGAGCTATCATAGACATAGAGGAAGGAGAATTAACTCTCAGAATGCATGATAAGAGTGTCACTCTGAAGGTGTTACCAGAAGCACAGTTTGGTAATGAGAAGAAAAACTATATGGAACTTGACAAGGAAGAATCTCAGTTAAAGGAAGAAAGCAACAAGGCAATTCACAACAACATCCCAAGGCAAAAGATTGTGCAAACTGATGAAGAAGTCCAAGAGAATATTGGATTATTAGCCACTGAAAGGATGAAAGATCCCCAAGGTAAGCCTACAGCCAGAAAAGAAAGGTCAACGAAAGAAAGGATGAAACGCAGAAACGAAACAAAAAGGGGTTGGAAGAATAGGAAGATTCCAACAGAGGGGCTTTCCAAAGGTGACAAAGTGCAATTGATATATCAACAACTGGGAGCAAGCCGACAGACTGATGACTATTACAATGTCAGCAACATACTCTCGTTGGAACATGCTGAAATTGAACACCAGAGAACAAAGAGGAGGATCACAGTCAGGGGAGACAAGTTGAGGCACTACAACCCTCAACCACCATAAAAGAAAGCTCCAATGTCAAGCTAGTGACAATAAAAGAGCACTCCATGGGAGGCAACCCATGATTTAAGATTTATGTCATTTCAAATTCAATAAGTTATGATCATCTGAGCATGAAATTTATTTTCATAGACGTACTCAATGAATGCATGCAAAATTTTTTTTTTCATATGCTAAGACTTCTAAAGTTTGGTGTGCCTTCAAGCACACCAAACCAGTGTTGCAAACATTTTCATACTATATGCTTAGCATATGACCAAACACTAAGTTTGGTGTTTCTCTTCTCATGAAAAATAAAAAAATCATGCATCAATGATCATACATTATCTCTTACTGAGACTTTTCAATTAAAAAGAAATCATACTCTATGATGTAGGCATCAATTGTGATTTAATACTAGCATCTCACATTTATCCCTTAAGCAAGATACAAGTTTGGTGTTCACCAAACTTTGATGCACGGATTTAGGAGCACAATTGATCCTTCATGAAAAAAAAAAAAGAGAGAGAGAAAAAGGAAAATTATGATGAAAACATCTCTTATAAACATTTGACCAAGAATGATATTGGGATTTCAATTTCACTAGTTGGAGAGAGAACCACATATTTTCAACTATATGACCAAACATTAAGTTTGGTGTCCTCCAAGGAAAGTCACGGTCCAAATGGATATAAGGAATGATAATTCATATAGTGTTAATAAAAAGAAGCACTATTGCCACGGTTTGATATAGCTAATGTGTGTTGTCTTGTTGTGATGACTAGATGGTCAAAGAACACTTTATGAAAGACACAAGATAAAGGAAAGCATAGCATGAGGACAAAATCTCATCACATGCTTCAAAAAGAGAATCTGCCACTCCTTGAGATGATCACGGCAAAGACAATTGAAGAAGCAAGCTTTGTCTTCATTCACCCTTACATGCACACCTTTGATTCACATAGTATCTAATTGCATCCTAGCCCTTCATTGTTCATTTAAATAATATACCACCTCCAAACCATGCATGTGACCGAACCTTTGCACTCCAACCATTTAAACTTCCCTTCATCATTTCTCATCATAACAAGCTCGGCCTCAAATTTCATCTTTCTCCAAGACACACATCAAAATCTCTAACATTCTTCACACTCCCTTTAACCTCAAGACTCTCAAACAACCAAGTGATCATGGCCTCTTCCTCAAGAACCAAACGAAGAAGAGGGAAAGATCCCATGGTGGAGGAGAGCACCCCTGAATATGACCAATGGAGATTCAAATCTCGGTACCATCAGATGCAAATTGAATGGATGAATCAGAAGAAGATATATCCAGAAATTCCATTCTTGCTGCCGGACGATGGATGTCAAGAAATGAAGGACAAAATTCGAAAGAAGAGGTGGGAGGAACTCATATCACCAATCACCCAAATCAATGCTAATATCATAAGAGAGTTCTATGCCAATGTCTCAAGGCTTGACATGAGTGAGGCCCAACATACAAGAGCTATGTGCGGGGAGTGGAAGTAGATTTTAGCTCGGATGCAATCAAGAAAGTCTTGGGACTAAAATCAGTTCGCTTTAGTGAACCGGGATACCACCAAAGGGTAAATGGTGATCCGGATTATGATGGAATTGCTAGAGATATTTGTATGGAGAACTCAGAGTGGGAAGGAGATGACAAGAATAAATACAAGTATTTGAAGAGAGTTAATCTCACCCCGGAAGCAAAGGGATGGTATGAGTTGTTGAAAAGATCAATCCTGGGCACAGTAAACACCTCAGAAGTTAACAAGAATAGAGCTATTATGTTGCATTGCATAATTGTGGGAGGAGAGGTAAAAGTTCATAAAATTCTGGCAAAGGACATTCAAAAGCTAGCTGAGAAGAATTCAGCCGGATCTTGGTTGTACTATCCGAGTACTATTTGGAGGTTGTGTGCAAAGGCTAAAGTTCCAATGGAAGAGGAGAATCCAATGTGGTTAAGCCAAGGCATGCCTATAACCATTGAGAGAATGATGATGGCTCCTGAAGCACATCAAGGCCGAAGACCACATGGAAGAAGGGAAAGAGAGGAATCAATGGAAGGAGAAGAATTACAAGAGGAAGAAGAGTCACAAGAGGAGGATGAACAGCAGCACATTCCTCTACATAACAATCTCGACATGATTCAAATGCAGGAAGCAATTGGAAGATTATCACAACAGTACATGAGAATTCAAGAAAGGCAAGAGGAATACCACTCATTATACATGAAAAACCAACAAGCACAAGAAGAACGGGAGCTAAGAATGATGAACAAACAAAGTGAATTCAAGTCAAGATTCCTTGTGATGCAAGAAGAACATGCCTTTCAATCTCATGAATCATTTGGAAAGTTGGAACAAATGCAAGCTGAAAATTTGAGGGCTCTCAAAGAGTTCACAACACTCCAAGATGCAAGATATGAAGTCCAAGCCGACTACAACATAAATAGTCAAATCAAGCTGAACTATATTGGAGAGCATCTGCACAACATGGATCCAGCTTTTCCAACTTTTGACGAATTCTTCAAAAAGAGAAGTGAGATAGAAGTAAGCAATGCAATGAAGCTTGAAGATAGAGTAGAGGAAGCAATGAATAGAGCTGGTTTCTGGCGGGATCAACAGACAACAGACATGGACACAGGAAACACCAGCAACCAGGTTTATGAAAGAAGAAAGAAAAAGCATGACAAATAAAAGGTGGACTTGCTCCTTGTTCATCACTAAGAAAGCATGCATTGTGTCTGTTTTAAGTAGTCCTTGCATCTTTAAGTAGTTATCATAATCAATAAGGTTTGCATCATGTTTGTTTATCTTAGAATAAGTAAGCTAGTCTATGTGTGTGCTTGTGTGTTTACCTTCACTGAAAAAAAAAAGAAGCATGCTTTGTCCCCTGCATTTTCAATTCAATAAAAGAAATGTTTGAATGTGAAGTGAGATAGTTCTCTGTTAGATAGAAGTAAAATAAAAGTAAGTGGTGGTATGTGTGTGATTGTATAATAGCTCACCTTTAATGAATAAGAACACTAGGATGTCTCCTCTTAAGTAGAAAGTAGCTACTGTCTATGAATCTCAATTGAATAAAAATCCTTGGTTAGAAAGAAAAACAAAAAGAAAGAAAAAAAAGGGGAGAAAAAGAAACAGCCAAGAAGTGGCAGAACAAAAGAAAAACAAAAAGAAACAAAGTTGGACACCAATAGCTTGAACCTTAGAATATATGCCTGTGGTGTCTTTGTATTAGGATCTGCTTGGATTATTAAGCTCTTTGGAGTGCATCAACACTTGATGACTTGGGTTAACTAACCCGGGATCATCAACTGAAAGTCCACTATCAAGAGCAACCTAACTACAAGGCATTTAGTAGCCCAAAGAGGTGCTGGGCATCAATGTTCTAAGAAGGAATGTGAGCCAAGTGTCTATAGTGAATAATGTGTCAAGTATAAAGAAAAGGAAATGAACTTGCTACACATGACACTCAAACAAAGCTTATGAACAAGACAATAGCCAAGGATAAAGGAATAATGAGAGGTCATAGCAGTATGTTACTTGAAGCTTGAAGGAGGCTTTCTAGGCTTAAGAGTCAATAAGAGGTGATTGTGTACATATCCACATAAAACCCCATGAACTACCAATAACACTCTACTAGCATGAACATCCTCTTCCATTTCATTCTTTCTTCTCAATAAATCATTTCTTGCTTGGGGACAAGCAAGCTTTAAGTTTGGTGTTGTGATGACAAGTCATCTTAGCCTAGTTTCACTAGCCTTTTTCTTTTGTTCTCAATTGAATTATGCACTTTCTTGAGCCAAAAGCAAGCCAATTGGGTAGATTTTCATGTTTCCTTTGATTTAATCAACCATGTATGAATTCATGCTATTTCATGAGGTTTTATGCTATAATTGTCATATATTATGAAAGAATGAATATCTCATGATTTTGAGCATAGCTTTGATGTGTTTGGTTGATTAATGATAGGTGAAGAAAGCTTGGAGAAAGGTTGATGCAAGAAGGAAGGGCTAGGAGGAAGAGAGAACAAAAAGTTTGAGCAAAAGTTTGCCCTCAAACTTTAGCTCAAACTTTTGGATTAATTATGAACCAGGAAGTAAAAGCTGGAGCAAAAGTTAGACCCCTAACTTTTTGGCTAACTTTTAGGCAAAAGCTGGAGCAAAAGTTAGACCCCTAACTTTTTGGCTAACTTTTGGGCAAAAGCTGGAGCAAAAGTTAGACCCCTAACTTCTTGGCTAACTTTTGGCATGAAAAACACTCCCTGGATGCACAAAAAGTTTGCGCCAACGTTAGCCCCCTAACTTTTTGGCTAACGTTGGCACATGAAAAACACTTCTTGGACTAGCAAAAGTTTGTGCCAACGTTAGCCCCCTAACTTTTTGGCTAACGTTAGCGCCATGAATAACCAAGGGGAGGCCAACGTTGGAGCAAAAGTTAGACCCCTAACTTTTGCCCCAACGTTGGTATCAGCAAAACAAGGGTGCTGATGTGAAAAGTTGGAGCAAAAGTTAGACCCCTAACTTTTACTCCAACTTTTACTCAAGCTTTCATGATTCCAACCCGGTTCAATTCGGTTCTTCTCCAAACTCCAAGAGCAATCAACCAAGGCCTCTCTCAACCCAATTCCACCAAGAGCAAAGGCCCAATTGAAGGCTTGAAGACCATTTGAAGAAAGTGTATAAATAGATTAGAATTTAAGTTTTGAAGGGAGCTTCGCTTTTAGTTTTGCAGAAGAACTTTCTTTTCGGTTTTGGCTTGGAGCTCACTTTTATTTTTCTTAGCATTGTTGTTTTAATTCAAGAGAATTTGAGAGGAGATTTGATCTCTCTTCTTCCTTGTTCTTGCCCAGCACTCTTTACTTTTCTTGTCTTGGATTTTGGGTGGAGAGTTGAAGAAATTCTATTTCAATCTCACTTTGGGATCTTGTTTAATTTTCTGCTTAATTGAATTTCAGTTTCGGTTCATTGTTCTTCATCTACTTTCTTTGCAATTTACAATCTCCTTTGCAATTGTTCTTGTTGGATCTAGGAAGGCATTGAGATCTAGACTTGGCTTTCTAGTCTCTTGGGTCCTGAGATCCGGAATTTCCATTTCCCATTCCCTGTTTACTGTTTTCATGCTCATTTACATTTTTGTTTTAAGATCCGGTTCGATTCAAGTCCTTCTTTACTTCTCTGTTTGTTGCAATTTTACATTTCCTTGTTTAATTTCTGCAAATCCAACTCCCCATTCCCTTTACAATTCAAGCCATTTACATTTCTTGCACTTTAAGATTTTGCAATTTACATTTCTTACGTTCTAAGTTTCTGCCATTTAATTTCTTGTTCTTTAAGATTCAGCACTTTAATTCCTGTTCTCTTTAATTTCATGCCAATTACCCATTCCCTTTACTTTCTATGCAATTTAAATTCTGCAAATCATAAATCTCTCAACGAAATCTTGATTCGCTTGACTAAATCAACCACTAAACTAAAATTGCTCAATCCTTCAAGCCCTGTGGGATCGACCTCACTCCCGTGAGTTATTATTACTTGATGCGACCCGGTGCACTTGCCAGTTAGTTTTGGGTGTTTTGGAGAAATTCGTTTCTTCCAAGAAAATATCCCATCACTCACTCTTTGCTTTCCCCCTTTCTTATTATTTTTCACATCCATTATCAAGGTTCTTTTCTTTCTTTCTTTACTTTTTACTTTTCCTTTGTTATTTTTATTTATGTTTTCTTCTTTTTTTTTTCTTTTTACTTTCATTATCTATATTTTCTTTTTCTTTCTTTTTTTCTTTATTCCTTTAATTGGTGTTAGAAATTTAATTGGGTGATTATTTTCTTTTATATTTTTCTTGTGAGTTATTGTGGAATTGTTTGACAATTAATATTACTTCTTAAAGGGTTGCTTGCATGTTCACTTTAATACTTTCAATAACATACTCACCATGCATGCTATGTGTTTGTGAAAAAGTCCATATGGCATTGCGCATTATTTTTATATTACTCTATTCTACTACTCTAATGCCTGTTTTTCACAAAATCCCTTTTATATTTTATTGATTAAATATAATTGTCAATACAAACAGATTGTTAGTTTGAAAGAGTTGATAATCAAACTTGGACATTTAATGCTTGATCTATGCTACTCATGCCTTTGCCAGCATGCCAATAAACATCTTGCATTTAATAGCCATCACACGCACTTGCTATATTTTCATTGATGAACTTTTCACATGTAGTCATGACCATGTGTTAACGACATCCTTCTTTACCGTGCATTGATTATCACCTATACCATCCTCTTCCTTGCTCAAACCCTTAGCTTTACATATTACTTTCTTTTTCCTTTCTCAGGATGGCCACCAAGAAAGGTAAAGAGAAAGCTACTTCCAAACCACCAGCAAGGAAAGGAACTAAAAGAACACTAGTGGCAGAGCCATCTTCAACAGCAGTAAAGCCCTCAACAAAGCGAATCAAGAGGATCATCAAGGTCGATGAAAAGGAGAAAGCTTTTCCAGCAAAGGACACTACGCGGTTCACTAACCGCTACTCTGAGCAGATGTTCCCCATCCTAGCTGAGAGAAACTATAACAATGAGTATCTACTCATCCTCCCAATCAACATTGTTGAATTTGTTGAGCCCCGCATTGAGCGAAGACAATGGAATTCCTACAGAGACAGCCACGACAGGTTAATCTTTCATGGGTAGTTGAATTCTACTCCATTTTTCACATGCCAACCATGCAGTCTGTCTATGTTCGTCAGAAGCAAGTCCCCATAACAGAAGAGGCCATTCAACGAGCTTTAGATCTTCCCCCTGCTCCAGAAGGATTAGACGCATTCCAAGAAGCCTCATTCAAACGCCAGACATACCAATTTGACTGGGACGCCGTTTTCAGAGTTATAACACAACCTGGTAGTAGATGGATCTACGGATACCATCGATCTTGACCTAAGAGCATATTGGCTTCAGCACTCACCTTGGAGGCTCGAGTATGGGCACAGATTATGTCCCATTACATCTTTCCGAGCACTCACGAGTCCTCCTTCATTGCAGACATGGCTGTTCTACTCTGGTGTATCCTTACAGACCAGCACCTCAATTTACCAAGACACATTCGGCATGCTATGGGACACGTACAGATTGCGGGCAACCTACCTTTTCCCGCCTTGGTTTCAGATTTAGTCTCAGCAGCCGGAGTCTTCTACAGAGCTGGGGACACCAAGGCCATGATTCCACAGGATGATCAAGTCGTCCCTAACGGAAAGTATATCAGACCTCCAGCAGCCACTATTAGCCGACCTGCAGACCTGGCCGAAGATATTCTTACTCCTTCTACATCACAAGCACCGTCAACAAACCAACTGCTCCATCAGATAATTGAGAGATTAGACCAGCTTGACCGGAAACAAAAGCAAAGGGAGCGCTGTAACAAGCGCCGATTCACATACCTCAAGGAGCTGCTTGTTGGTAACCACCCACCTAAAGAAGACCCAGACACCCCGGACTCCACTTCATTTACCAGCACAAAGAGCCATGACGGTCTCGATTGTGGAGATGCTGCTACCAGCCCCCTTTGTTCCTGACTAATGGCACTGAGGACAGTACCGAGCTTTAAGTGTGGGGAGGTCGGTCAGTACTTGACTTTCGAAGGTAATTTCTCTTTCTTAGCACCAATAGAATAGAATATTTATTTAATTTTTTCTTTTGTTTAGGATAGGATAAAATTTCATAGTAATAGGTTATTTGCATGCATGTTCTATTTGGTTAGAAAATAATAAGTTTCTTTATAAGACCCTATTTTTGAAAAATTTCACTGATTTAAATCAAAACTCTTGTGTTAAACTCGTTTGGAAGTTGTATTTGGAACATAGTTAAAAGCTAGAACACACAACCTGTGAGACTTGAGCTTAATGACATGGTTACAATATTTAACCATAAAATTTTATTCTTGTGTGTTTGCTTCTCTATGATTGTAATATATATTTTGTTTCATCTTATATGTCCAATGTTTAACGTGTTATATGCATGCATATGATTGAGGCCATTATTTTTTTAACTCACTTATCCCAAATAGCCTACCCTTTCAATCACCTTGTTAGCCAATTTGAGCCTTTTAATCCCATTTATTCTATATTTTACCACATTACTAGCCTTAAGCAGAAAAACAAGTAATACCCCAAATTAAATTTTTGGTTAGCTTAAGATAGAAATTGTGTGTCAATTAAGTGTGGGAAAATTGTGAGAACATGGGTTAACAAGGGAATGTGTTATGGTAAAATAATTAGGAATTTGGGTACCTACTCATATGAAACTAAAAAAATTATAAATCCATGTGCATTGATAAGATATGTTTACTGTTACTTTTACTTTAAAAAAATTCCAAAAATATTCAAATAAATAAGTGATTAAATAAATGAATAAGGGTACAAAATTACCCCAATGCTAAGTTAAGTTTAATAAAAAAAATCAATGCATATGTGATACAAGTTAAGAGAAAAGTTAATGCATGAGTATGTAAAACAAAAGTGGGAAAATTTTGGGTAGCTAAGGATGATTTAAGAAGAAAATAGAGTATGTATGTTAGGTGATAGCTTAGGATAATCAAGGATTCAATTTATAGCTCACTTAGCCATATATATACCCTCACATTTACCTTGGCCCCATTACAACCTTGAAAAGACCTCATGATGTTTGCATTGGTACATTAAGAGTTAGCTCAATCACTTGACTTTCCTTTATTTAGTAAGGGTTAACTAAGTGAAAACAACAACCTTTTTGATACTACACTTAAGAGACCCCAACAAGGATAGAACTTCCAATTAATCATTCCCCGAATCAAGGCTTTTTATCTAGAATATTAATAATCATTCTTAGTTTTTATTGCTTTAATTTACAATTATTTAATTGCTTATCAATCAAACTCAAACTCTCTTGGAAATTCCTAATTAATAAAATAGCACCCTTTCTTGCAACTCGTTGGGAGACAACGTGGGACTCATACTCCCAGTATTTTTCTATTCTAAATTTTTGTGATACTCTTCTAAATTGGTGAGGCGGATTTAAGCTAGTTAAGAGCTATACTCGCAACACTGTTCTATTATATTATAATCTCTTAATTGGCCTAACTTCTGCCACGCACCATTATCCTCATCCAATTTTATAGCTATTGGAATAGAGAAGGTTTGCGCTATTTGCGCCAAGGATATTGTTGCGGAAGTCATGGGAGAGAGAAAGCTCTGATACCATATAGGTATCAGGCCAGTAAGAGAGAGAATAGAGAAAGAGTAAAATTTTGGAAGTGTGTTAGGAATGAATTGATAACAAGCTGGATGGAAGTGATTACACGTGTATCTCATAATATATATAATTATAGAGAATGCTGACTAGAACTGTAATAAACTCACTAACAAACTATTAATAATCCTAACAATAAGCTAACTTTCTTTATCTCCTTCAAATTAGTAATAAACTGGTGTTTGCACAAAACTACACGTCCATCGTAGGGGAGCGTCTAGCTAGTGCACCATACACCACACCATCACGTGTTTCCTTTCTGATTCTCTGCAAGCTTTATAAAGATTTTTTTTTATAACGAAAAGTTTTGCCACTAGGCTGAATTATATATATAACACCAATTAAATTATGTTATATTAATTTAATTAAATTTTACATTTGTACTCACTTTTTTCATATTAAATTTTTTAATTATATATAATTATTAAAATAAATAATTAAATTTTTAAATATTTAAAAATAAAAAAATAAAAATATTTTTGTTAATTATACTATATTTTCTCTTTCTATAATTATATAATATTTTAAGAGTTAATACTCAATTTGGTCCCTAAATTTGTAGGGAAGCCTCAATTTAGTCTCTAAAATTTTAATTATCTCTATTTAGTCCCTAAATTTTATTAACCTACCTCACATTAGTCTTTGAGACAATTTTTAGCACAAAAACATTAATGAAGTACTAAAATGAACAATCAAATGCTACACTAAAACTTGTAAAATTATGCAGTTTTGGTTTTGGCATTTAAATAACTCAAAAATAACGTCGTATCATTCGTTTTGTTAGGTAAAATTTCAACAAAAATCACTTATGATGTTTTTGGGTTATTTGTGTGTCAAAACTAAAACGACAGCATTTTACAGAGTCTAGCATGGCATCCACTTGTCCACGACAGTGTTCTATTAACGTCTATCCATTTAAAATTGTTTCGAGGACTAATATGAGTCATGTTCGCAAAGTTTGGAGACTAAATAAAGGCAATTAAAATTTTAGAAAATAAATTAAGGTTAATTTGTAAATTTAGGGACCAAATTGAATATTATCTCTTTCTTTAATAAATAACTAAAGTATATAATAGATATAAATTACCTAATGAATTAAAATACTTATTAAGAAAAAGTATAATAACTAAAGTATATAATAGATATAATAATTAATTTGATATAAAAATAAAATTAAAAAATACTTATTAAGAAAAAGTATAGATCAAAATATATTTTATATAATTATTTAATTATAACTAAATTATCGGATCAACTAATAATTAACAATTGAATCAATAATTGAATGATCTAATATTTTTACAGCGTTTATTATTAGTTCGATTTTATTAACTATATTTTTTAATTAAAGTACTAATTAATTAATAATATTTATAATTTTAGATGACCCTCAATAGTATTTGGTGTGAGAATAGTATTTTTCACATTTGATGCTTTATAAAATATTTAACATGAAACAAACATAAGATACTAACACACTATAAACCAATGTAACAGAAACAACATAACACTAAATCCCGACTAAAACATATCCAATCATCTTTTATTATTCAGATAATATTTTTATATTTTTTTTCAAATCCTAACTGAGTACATTATTATTTTTTTTTCCTCCTTCTATCTTGAGAACTAAACACTAAAATATATCCCAATAATCTCTTATTATTTAGATAATATTTTTATAATTTTTTTTCAAATCTTAATTGATGAGTACATTATTATTTTTTTTTTCTCCTTTTATCTTGAGAACTAAACACAGTAGTTGGTTATTTGTCTCATCCTAAGTGCAGGATGCGTGTCAAAATCGATTATATTGGCATTTAATTAGCCAACAAGTTGATTTTGAATCTGTCAGAGAATTATGATAGTGGGCATTTTTACCAAAACTAACAAATAAAATAAAATAAAGCGGATATTCCAACCTTACACATACACTTGCTGGCTAGTTATAAGGTGTTGAACTACATTAACTTAATAGAAAAATATAAGTAATCAATTTTTAACTAGCCAATTTTAAATAATTGTAATTAATAATTAATAATTTTATATTTTTAAAAAATAAATTTAAATAATTACTAATTAATGATCATTAATTAATATGTAATGTAATTTAAAAATATTTATTAATTTATTATTGATTAAATCTTTGTTGAGTACCTAACAAAATTGTAACGTAATAATGTCTCCACGTTATTATTATTTTTAATAATGTATGCATGGACTTCACTCATCATCTCGATTTTCACAAGTTTAGACACTTTTGGATTTTGGCATCTTGCAATACCCAGCTAATGCATGAGATCAATATATACACTACTTGGCGGATGATCCAAAAATTAATGTTATGTGCTGTACGTTTGATTCTATACATGAGATCAATATACACACTTCTAGAGGAACCAAGCTCGTTAGAATCATCTTGAATCATGATATCATGGATTCAATGTTCAATATATATAAAAATTGGAACACTTGAAAAGATTTTTCGGCAAACTAATATTATAGATAAAAGCCCTACAAAATATCATCATCATCATTGAACTCTTACCAACAAAATCAAAAAAGAAATTATAAAATGATTACTGTCATCGCTCTAAAAATGAATAGCATTTTATATGATAATTAAAATAATAGTTTTAATATAGTATACTTTCTGGTTATTAATTTATAATAAAATAGTATTTGATGTTAATAATCATAAAATGAAAATGTTTGAAAATATTTTTGACAACTATTACTTGTCAAAATAAATTTTATAGACGTTTATCTTTCATTCAATCATTACTAAATGTCAATAACATGTCAAGATGGTTCAAGAATATGTAGCAGAGAGCCGAAGCTCTTGATATCAGAAATTGCTTGATGCAGAAGAAAGGTTCGCAGGGAGAGTAAAATTTTATTATATTCAGAGTTATAAAATAGCTTATATATATACACATGTCACTACTAGTTAGGCTTATTAGTATTATTACTCTCCACGGTTATAAGGGATTTATCTTTTGGTTTTGTTTTTTCTTAAATATTTTTAATAAAAGATTTTGTTCTAAGCATTAAAAATTCAACATATATTTAAACTTACCAAAATATTATGTAAAATTAATCATTAAATTAATCATTATATATATATGTATAAATAAATATATTGTTTAACTTATTGTTAATAATTTTTTGTATTTCACTTTTTACATATATTTTATATTGTATAAAATGTCTCTGGTACGGGTTGAGAGATGGATCGAGAACTTGCGGGTTAAGGCAGATGCCGGATCACTTGACTGGAGCAATGGGGGGAGGTACCTGCAAAGACACTCCGACGCTCAAGTCAGAATGGATCTAAGAGGTATAAGGTGTGAGGAATGAATGAATACCTGGGGGGACTTGGGTCCTTTATTTATAGGTGATGGTGGTTATCTTATCTTATCTTGTTTGGGTAAGATAAGGAGGACGTTCGAATTCGAAAGTCGGTTGGGAGTTTCTAGAGGGTCGGTTTCGGGCCTTCCAGAAGAGTGAGGCGGGTTGGACCCGGAAAACCGGGATAGGGTTCGATCCTGGGTCCGGGATCCGTGGGCCGGATCCGTAACAGTTGCCCCTACAGCAGGAGGGCGAGTGAGATCGGCCTGTCGCTGGGAGGTGTGGTTTTGACCGTGGGTTAGGTCGGTTTGTCGCTAGAGGATGTGGTTTCGACCGTGGGTTAGGTCGGTTTGTCGCTAGAGGATGTAGCCTCGACCGCGAGTTTAGGTCGGTTTGTCGTGTCGGCTTGATCTTTTTTGGGGTCGTGGAGAGGTTTTGTTTGGCCGTTTTACGCGACTCTTCTGTACCCAACGTGCCTGTTGCGTTTTTCGAGGCGTACTTTATTGGTTTCTTTTTCTAAGGGGGCATTTATTGTGAGGGGACATTTTTTGGGCATTTTTCCTCTATTGCCCCTGTGCGCTATTTTATTGTTTAGGGTTATTTGCGTCTTTTCTGCCCCCTTTTCAAAACCGTTTTTTGGCTTTTCGCTTCTCTTCCCTCTATTACTTCACTTCCCTCTATTATTTCATTTTATTTTGTTTTCTCTCTTGGAAAAATTCTTCTGCCTTCTGTGGATTCCTCTTGGTGCTACTGTTGTCTCTTCTTCTCAAGCTCTTTCCAGGCTCACTTTCTGCATTATCAGGTTGGTCTTTTTCGCTTTTTCTTGTTTTTTGTTTTATGGTGTATCTGTTTGTTCTATTTCTGCCATGCATTGTTCTGCCTGTTTCCTTTTTTCTTTCGTTTTTGGACTGTGTTTTGTGTTTTGGGAGGTGGTTTTCGAGTCTTGAAGGGGCTGAGCACCGCCGTGTGGGTTGGTAGTGGTGGTAGCTTTTGTCTTGCTTTTGTATAGGGTTAGTAGGCTGATGGTGGTGCTCCTCCCTGTTTTAGGTATGCACCAGCGAAGAAATGAGGGTGTGGGTGCCCCGATAGCCCCTTCCAGGGGCGTCCCCGCTCGCTACACTTGGGTGACTAGCGATGTGTGGGGCGTTCCGTCACGGATGACGGAGGACGATCTTCAACGGCTCCGTGATCAGGGGGCGATTTGTGGTGGTGGTGATGAGGAGGGGCGGTACGAGCTCGTCCTCCCGGATGCCGACGAGCGCGTTTGTTACCTGAACCTTCATTCGCCCACTGTTCCGAACTGGATGTGGGTTTACGAGTCGATGTTCACTTGGCTCGGCGTGTGGTTTCCTTTCTCACCATTTGTTCAAGATCTGCTGAGTCGGTGTTCCGTAGCGCCGTCTCAGCTTCACCCGAATAGTTGGACTGCCGTGCAGTCTTTCGAGTTGGTGTGCCGGTATCTCGATCTTCCGGCTTCTGTTCCTGTTTTCCGTTTTCTTTTCTTATGCACTCTTCCGACTAAGGAAGGAAAGCATAAGAAAGGATATATGTCATTTCGTGCTCAGCCTCATCGCCAAATTTTTGGGTTGTTTGAGGATTCCTTTCACGATTTCAAGAGGGAGTACTTTAAGGTGCGCCCCGTCCATGGGCATCATCCGTTTTGGCTGATGCCAGAGGACGAGCGCCGGTTTTCGACGTATTAGAACTTCCGTGCCGGCCCGTCGGTTTTGACTAAGGTCACCTATGACGGTTTATCTCGGGAGGATAAGGACGTTGCCAGTGTTTTGTGGCATTTGTTTGGCGAGCGTCCGTTAAATCCTCGAGATGTCATGGGGGATCCCGAGGCTTGTCGGACGTATATCGGTGTGTGCCTTGTCCCTTTCTTGGCTTTTTATGTTTTGTTTTCCCGACTTTGTAACTTGATTTTTCTTCGGTTTCTTTCAGTTGAGATGGCTGGTGGTCTGACTTCTTTGGCAAGGTTGAAGGCAGCGATGGGTTGGGAGGAGGGGTCTTCGTCTCCCTCTACCCCTGTCTCCAATCCTACCGTGGATTCTCAGCTGGTTTCTCAGGAGGTGGTTTCTTCGGGGGTGCAGGCTGGTGTTCAGGCTTCGCCTGGTCCCGCGAACTCACATGAAGTCGTCGTGGTCACGGCTGCCCGAGGAGGGTGCTGTGCCCAGTGTAATGGATCGGCGTTTTGATGCTTCTGGGTTTATTGATCAGCACTTGATGCTTGGGACAGAGCCGTTTTTCGATGATTGTGATGTTTCATTCCAGGCTAAGTCGGTGTATCATGCCCATGCCCTCCTCCGATCTGCTATTGTTGTTCGGAAGGCCGAACCCGTGATGGCTCAGGTTGGTTTGTCGGACAAAAAACTTCGTCATTTGCACGCTGAGGTGGCTAAATTGAAGGAGCAGCTTGAGGCTGCCGAGGTCACGAGGAAGAAAGCAGTGAAGTCTTCCGAGGAGGTTGGGGCGGAGATCCTCCATCTTTCCGAGGTAGAGTCTTCACTTCTTTCCCAACTGAGTGCGGAGCGGCAACGGGCTTCCGACGCGGGTTCTCAAGCTGCCGTGTTTCTTAGCGAGCTGGAGGTTTTGAAGGCTAAAGTTGCAGCTCTGAAGAGGGAGAAGTCGGAGTTGTTGGCTGATGCTAAGGATGCGATTGCCGCTACTGAGGAGATGATGAAGGCTCAGGCCCTGGTGTTGGCTCCGGGTGTGGACGTGTCTGTGATGGGGGCTTTCAAGACCGTTCGCGATGGCCAAATTGTCGACCTTGAGTAGCTTTATATCTTGTATTTTGAATTTTGCTTTGAACTTTAGTTTTTGCTTTGGGTATTTGGTTGGCCGTGGGCCGTGTAACCGTGAACTCGTAGTTTAAACTTCGTTTAATGGTTTTTGGGCTGTTCGGGCATCTTTCTGTATTCCGTTTTAAGCTGTTCTATTGTTTATTTGTTCCCTGTTTGGGGTGGGCGGACCGTCGTGAGGTTGGTTTTTACATGGATATCCGTATTTTGGGCCTGGGGAGTGATCGGTCCCCAGTGGTGGCCGTGTTTTTGTTCCGTATTTGGGACAGTTTAAAAAATAAAGAAAATAGGGATAGCTTTTAATGGAATTTTATTGATGGGCGGGCCTCATTAAAACCCTCCGTATGTTGCGGGAAAGAGTACCCGGGATTGATACTTGAGCGAAATTAAAAATTTAAGATTCGTAAAATGAGAAGATAAGTGATATAAGCGAAACAAAGAAAAGGGGTGACCTAGGGAGGTCGGTCTAAGTGTAGTATCATCGTAAGTTGGCGGCGTTCCATGTCCTCGGGACTTCGTTGCCGTTGAGCCATTCGAGCTTGTATGCTCCCTTTCCGATTGCAGCCTTGATTCTGTATGGTCCTTCCCAGTTGGAGGTGAGTTTTCCCTCTCCTGGGGTTGGGGGACCGATGTCGTTTCGTCGTAGGACGAGGTCGTCAGTTGCGAATTCTCGCCGGATGACTCCGTGGTTGTATCTTAGGCTGATTCTCTGTTTTAGGGCTAGCTCTCTGAGATGGGCTACGCTTCTTACTTCATCTGTGAGGTCTCATTCTGCTTCTTTGTCGTTACCCCCGATCGTTCTCCGTGGACTGGGGTCTCCGATCTCTACTGAAATAATGGCCTCTGTGCCGTATGTTAATCGGAAGGGGGTTTCCCCGGTGGCTGTCTGGGGGGATCGTGCGGTACGACCATAAGACCGATCCGAGTTCGTCCGCCCATAGCCCTTTGGCTTCGTCGAGTCGTTTCTTGAGTCCTTTGACTATTATTTTGTTTGCGGATTCCACCTGTCCGTTCGTTTGGGGGTGTTCAACTGTGCTAAAATGGTGGGATATGCGTAGTCCTTTTAGGAATTCTCTAAATTTTTTGTCGGCAAATTGGGTTCCGTTGTCCGAGATGACGATCTTGGGGATCCCGAATTGGGTGATGATCTGTCGCCAGAGGAATTTTCGACAGTGGGTTGCCGTGATGGAGGCCAGGGGCTCGGCCTCGATCCACTTAGTGTAGTAGTCTATGGCGACAATGAGATATCGGAGTTGGCCGGGTGCCGTGGGGAAAGGTCTGACAAGGTCGATCCCCCAGGTGCCGAATGGCCGTTCTGCCGATATGATGCTGAGCTGATGTGGGACGGCTTGGTGGATATTGGCATGCCTTTGGCATTTGTCGCAGTTTTTTACGAGTTGCATGGAGTCTCGAATGACCGTGGGCCAGAAGTAACCGGCCCAGATAATTTTTTGGGCAAGGGTGTTTCCTCCGACGTGGTGGCCGCAACAACCTTCATGGATTTCACGGAATATGTACTCCGTGTCCCCGGGCTCGATGCATTTGAGCAGGGTTGCGAGAATCCGCATTTGTATAGTTGTCCTGCGACGACTGTATAGTTGGCGGCTTCCCTTTTTGTCCGTTTTCCTCTTTGGGGTCTTTGGGCAGTGTTCCTTTGAGGAGATATTGCAGGATGGGGTAGGTCCATGATCCTTGGTGGGAGAGTGTCAGGTAGGCGTTAGCCGTCGGGGATATAGACGGTGATTTGATCACTTCCTGAATTAGGGATTTGTTGCCGTGTCCTGGTTTAGTGCTGGCTAGTTTAGAGAGGAGGTCAGCCCTGGCATTACGTTCCCTGGGGATGTGCCATATGGTTACGTGATTGAATTCTTCCTTTAATTTGTTAACTTTGGCAAGGTACTGTTGTAGCAGGGGATCTCGCGTTTGGTAGTCTCCGTTAATTTGGGAATTGACTACTTGCGAATCCGTGTTTATTTCGAGGACCTTTGCTCCGACTTCTTTAGCTAGGGCTAAGCCCGCCAGGAGGGCCTCATATTCTGCTTGGTTATTTGAGACTGGGAATTCGTATCGTACTGATTGTTCGATCACGACTCTGTTTTGACTTTCGAGAATGACTCCGGCGCCTCTGGAAGTGACGTTCAAGGAGCCGTCAACGTGTAGTTTCCATGATTCGGGGGTGGAGTTTCCCGGCGTCATCTCGGCGATAAAGTCGGCCATGGCTTGCGCTTTGATCGCGTATCGGGGTTCGAACTTGATATCGAACTTGGATAGTTCGATGGACCATGCTAGCATTCTGCCCGCTAGGTCGGGTTTTTGTAGTACCTGTTTAACCGCTTGGTCGGTTCGAACTACCACGGGGTGGGCCTGAAAATATTACCGTAGACGTCGGGAGACTGTGAGGAGGGCGAAGGCTAGCTTTTCTAGGCGCGAGTAGCGGGTTTCCGTGTCTTGTAGGACTTTGCTTATGAAGTATATGGGTTTTTGCTCTTTTTTTTCGTTTTCGCGGATGAGTGCCGCCGCGAGTGCTTCTTCCGTTATGGAGAAGTACAAGAAGAGAGTCTCCCCAGTTTGGGGTTTGGCAAGGACTGGTGGTTCCGCTTGGACTTTCTTGAAATGTTGGAAGGCTTCTTCACATTCCGCTTCCCATTTGAAGGGGGCTCCTTTTTTCATTAGCTTGAAGAAGGGGATTGCTTTTTGAGCCGATGCTCCGAGAAAGTGAGATAGTGCTGTTAGTCGGCCGGTGAGCTTTTGGATGTTGTTTATGTTTTTTGGGCTTGTCATCTCAAGGACGGCGCGACATTTTTCTGGGTTGGCTTCAACTCCGCGTTGTGTGATCATGAAGCCGAGAAACTTCCCTGCCTCCATTCCGAAAGCGCATTTTGTCGGGTTGAGACGCATTTGGTGCTTTCGTAGTGTGTCCATTATGACCTTGAGGTCGCTGATGAGTTGATCGCCGGAGTCGGTCTTGGCGAGCATGTCGTCTATGTAGACTTCTAGTTTGGTTCCGGACAGGTCTTGGAAAATTTTGTTAACGAGCTGTTGGTAGGTGGCTCCGACGTTCTTCAAGCCGAAGGGCATGACTGTGTAGCAGTACGTTCCGTCGGGGGTGATGAATGCCATTTTTTCATCATCGGGTCGGTGCATGGGTATTTGATTATAGTCGGAGTATGCGTCCATAAAGCTGTGGTATCGGTGTCCGGATGCGGCGTCTACCAATCCGTCGATGTTTGGCAGGAGAAAGGCGTCTTTTGGACAGGCTTTGTTGAGGTCCGTGTAGTCGACGCACATTCGCCACTTTCTGTTGGACTTTTTTACCAGTACGATGTTTGCTAACCACGTCGTGTAGGGTAATTCTCGAATGAAGTTTGCTTCGAGTAGGGCTTGTACTTGTCTTTTGACTTCGGCCGCTCGGTCTGATGACATTTTCCGTCTCCTTTGTGCCACGGGTTTGGCTTTGGGGTCTACGGCTAGCCGGTGGGACATTAAGTCGGGGTCTATCCCCAGCATGTCGGCTGGCGTAAAAGCGAACAAGTCTCCGTTTTGTTTTAAAAATTGGAAAAGGTCTTCTTTAAGGTCATATGGGAGGTTTTTGTTGATGAAGGTGTATTCGTCCTTGGTTTGCCCTACTTGTAGTTTTTCCATGTCGCCTTCCGGTTCAGGCCTAGGTTGGCCGTCTTGTCGGGCGTCCAGGTCGGCTCGGAATATCCTAGCCGCATCGCGGGATTTTTTTCGTAGAGCCAGGCTGGTGTTGTCGCATTCTGCCGCGACTTTCCGGTCTCCATAATGGTTCCGATGGAGCCGTCCTCCGTTATAAACTTCATAAGGAGGTATTTGGTAAAGATGATGGCCGAGAAGTCATTGATTGTTTTTCTCCCGAGGATGACGTTGTAAGCGGTGGAGTCTTTTAGGACCACGAATTCAGATAGAATTGTCATCCTTTGGTTGCCTGTTCCTATGGTGAGGAGGAGGGTGATGGAACCTTCTGGTTTGAGAAAGTTGTCCCCGAGTCCCGTGACGCCGTTGCGGTGTGTTTGTAGATTTTCGTTGCGGAGCCCGAGCTTGTCGAAGGCTCCTCGGAAAAGGATGTTGGAGTTTGCGCCGGTGTCCACTAGTATTCTCCGGACGAGTCCTGTTCCGATTCTTGCTGAGATGACGAAAGGGGCGTCTTCAGCCGAGGTCCCGTGCTGGCAGTCCTCGGGTAGGAAAGTTATCGTTTTACCGGTGATGGTGGTTGGAGCTTGGTCCCTGACGGCCAGGATTTTGAGGTCCTTTTTTAGTGTTGTTTTTGATTTACCTGATACGTCCTTGCCTGTGATAACGTTTTCTGTTATGGTCCGGTCGTCTTCTGAGCTTTCTCTGGGGGTTTGTTTTTGCGTCCTCGGGTTGCGTCCTTCTCTCTCTGGCGACCTATCTTTTTCCACGCACTTTGGTTCCCTGATGATTTTGGCGAACTCTGGGAGTTTTCCGTCCCTTATGCCTTGTTCGAGGGCATCCTTGAGGTCAAAATAGTCTTGTGTCCTATACCCGTATCCTCGGTGGTAGTCGCAGTAAAAGGTTTTGCTGCCGCCCGTTCTTTCTTTCAGTTGCCGAGCTTTTGGAATGATACCCCTGTCTGCTATTTGGTGGTATATCTCGGTAATTGGGGCTGTCAGGGGTGTGTAATTAGAAAAGTTGCCGATTCTGGGTGGTCGGTTGGCGTTTGTTGGCTTGGGGTGGTCCCTCTGATTTTCTCTGGGTGGTGGGTTATGTTGGGGTGCCGAGTTGCCGTGCTGGGTGTTGCCGTGTTGCCGTTTATTGGCGGCAACGACCTGGCTGACTTCCTCATCATTGATGTAATCTCTGGCGACGTTCTAGATCTCGTGCATGGTCCATACTGGTTTGGTGGTGAGGTGTTTGCAAAAATCTTCATTCATGAGCCCGTTGGTTAGGCAGAGGCATGCGACGGAATCCGTGAGTCTGTCGACCGTTAGGTATTCGTCGTTGAAGCGGTCAAGGTACTTCCTTGTGGATTCGTCTTGTTTCTGGGTGACCCATAGTAGGATGATGGGGTGTTTGGCTTTGGTGATTCTAGTTGTGAATTGAGCCATGAATTTTCGCGAGATGTCGTGGAAGCTGGTTATGGATCCATTTGGGAGGGCGTTGAACCACTTGATTGCTGGCCCCGCTAAGGTTACTGGGAAGGCCCTACATCGGACCGCGTCGGCCGCTCCTTCTAGGTTCATCCTGGCCTCGAAGGCCGTTAGATGTTCTTGGGGATCCTTGGTTCCATCGTACTTCATGTCGGTGGGTTTGTCGAAACCTTTAGGGAGTTTTGCTCTTAAGATCCTTTCTGTGAAAGGAGTAGCTCCCATTATTGTGTGGTCGTTTCTTGCGCGTTTAGTATCTCGGTGGCGCAGATCTTTGTCTGAGTCGTGCTGACGACTCGGGTCTCGGGAAGTGCTGCGTTTGTGTCTTTTGCTGTATCGCCGTTCTGGTGATTTTTCTCTCCCGTGGGTGCGCGAGGTGCTGCGACCGTCTCTTCTATCGTGTCGCCGAGTCGGTGATCTGCCGTGGCGAGATTTTGACCTGGAAGTTGTGTGGCTTCTGTGTTCGTTGTTGTGTCTTTCCTTGGTGGCCAATTTGCCTTCGAGTTCCTGGACCTGAAGGCAGAGATCTTGGATGATTTGTGCCGCTTTATCCCCTATTTTCTCGGGGCGTCGCGGTTCTGTGATGATATGATTGTTTGTATGGTGGACAATACTTGCTATCCTTCCCTGGTTTGTGACCTCTTGGTGCTCTGGGGTTGGATTCTTTGGTTGAGAGTCCTCCCGGCTTGAGGAGGCTTCTTCCAGTACGTCCCCTATTCCGGCTTAGTCGGCGCAAGTTTCCCACAGACGGCGCCAATGTACAAGATGTCTCTGGTACGGGTTGTGAGATGGATCGAGAACTTGCGGGTTGAGGCAGATGCCAGATCACTTGACTGGAGCAATGGGAGGAGGTACCTGCAAAGACACTCCGACGCTCAAGTCAGAATGGATCTAAGAGGTATAAGGTGTTAGGAATGAATGAATACCTGGGGGGACTTGGGTCCTTTATTTATAAGTGATGGTGGTTATCTTATCTTATCTTGTTTGGGTAAGATAAGGGGGACGTTCGAATTCAAAAGTCGGTTGGGAGTTTCTAGAGGGTCGGTTTCGGACCTTCCAGAAGAGTGAGGCAGGTTGAACCCGGAAAACCGGAATAGGGTTCGATCCTAGGTCCGGAATCCGTGGGCCGGATCCGTAACATATATAAATAATTAATTTAGTAATTTATTATATATATATATATATATATATATATATATATATATATATATTAAAGACTACCAAGAATGCACAAAAAAATAATACTTATTTTCAATTATGACTTTTTTTTACTTTTTTATGTAAATAAAAATTATTTATTTTTCAATTTAAACCATCGTAAAAAAATATTTTTTTTATTATATTTTAATTTTGTAGACAATTTAATTTTACAGGCTCAGCCTACTAAATAAATGAACAATCCAATTATGTATTAGCAAAATTACAAATATTTATTTTCTACTCCAATTTAGCAGTTATTCCTAGTGAATCAGACATATATGGATTTTATCTAGACTTTGTATTACATTTAATTGTGATTACACCATAATTAACAAGTAAAGAGCTAAAAACTTAATTAATTCCCATATACTCGTGGGATATTATCAGATTTAAAAGACATCAAAACACAATTAACTAACAAAGATTACATGAAAATTAATAGGTTAAAAAAACATAGAACCTATTTAACTAACAATGAATACTTGGGCGGAGATTTACAATGGATGTCTACCCTGATATGGTTTCTGACATTTTATTGTGGATTTTTATTGACAAAAGTTTCATTTGTTTACAGATATGAAACACTATCACATGAATAAACAGATATAAAATCATGTTTAACAGATAAAATATAGACAAAAACATCATATTTCAGAGATATTAATAAAAAAGATATAGACACTAATAAAAAACGTAATTTTTTTGTTTTTTTATTTTTTATTAATTTTATATAATTATATTTTTAATTATTATATTTTTTTCAAATTTTTAAATGAAAAAATAAAAATAAATTAAATTTTTATAATTTGTTCTAATTTATTGTTAAATAAAATATATAAATACTAATTTTTTTGTCTTTATCTTTTGTATGTTATTCTTAGTATCAGAAACAAATATAACATATATAACATTCTTCTAATGAGTACAAAATAAAAATAAATATAACATATATAACATTCTTTTAATGAGTGCAAAATTGAGATATAATGTACAATAATAATTTAATTCAAAAAAAAATTATTTTTATTTAAATATAAAATACCCACCTCTTTTTATATTTTTTTCTTTTAACATACTCCTTATAACCTTCTTAGTTCTCATAAATAACTCATGGTTTTATCATGTTTTTAGAGAGTTCTCACTAATATAAATTTTATATTGATACTCATCACTATTTACCACCCACAAGACCAGCTTACATGTATATGTATTTCTGCGTCGTCAAGGACTTCGTGTACTTTGACTAGCAACACCTTTAGAGAAAAAATAAAAAAATATTTTTTTTGGCATTTTATTATTATATGTATGCAAATATTGCAAACGGCTGATGTATACTATCATTACATCATAGTCTCTCTAATTTTCTGATTTTCTTGGTTGCACTCCTATGTATTTCTTGACTTTCTTATGGATAATCCTTTTTCTTATGACGTGATTATTGAGGAGAATACCTGCACCCCATATTTGGTGACACTGATACAAAAATTTTTGTTTGTATGTATTGTTGGACTATGATATCATTACTAAAAGGTCCAACTACTCCTATTTATAATTATTGGGTACTGAATATATAGACTAAAAAATTTAGATACAGAAGTGAGATTAGTGATATATTTTAATATTGTAATTTTTGATTTTTTTTTAAATTGTGAAAGATACACAAATCCAATCTTTTGATTTACGTTTAAATAATTAAAAAAATTTGGAGTACACAAATCAAATTTTTTAATTTGTGTTTAAAAAATTAAAAATACTTGGAGTACACAAATTGGAGGGTCCGGTTTGTGTATTCCAAATTTTTTTAATTTTTTAAACACAAATCGAGGTCCAAGTATAGAAATCAGAGGGTCCATTTTTACTCTTGACACTACAATTGTGTAAAACACCTGTACACTTTATAATTACATCCTATACCATTTTTCTTTCGATATCTAAATTAAAAAGCTATAAATATCCCTCTTCTATGGTGAGCTTACTGTTATTGTTTGTAAAATGAAAAATAAAAAACAAAAAGAGAGAATAATTATCTATGACTTAAGTAACCAAAAAACAATAAAAATCACCAAAAATTATCTTTGACTTATTAGTTGATATTATCGTATCTTGTAACACCTTCACTATCAGAATGTCACCTGGCTGCGCTACTCTGATAGCAAGAAGTGTTACGACGACTTTATATACTTAATATTAAAATAGGAGCCTTTGACTCGACACCGCACCGCTGACTTCTTTGAAAACCAAAAATAAATACTTTAACTTAAAAAAAACAAATAGGTATAGATTCATATACAAGACTTCTTACATAATAGCTTATAATATAATATACATATAAAACTTACAACTCCTACCCCTCTTACAAAATTGTAACAACAAGACGAGGGAAGAAAAATTATCTAATTAATACAATATTGTATAAACCAAAACGTAGTATAACTTTTCATAATGCTCCTTCATCCGATTCCTGAAAAGGTAAAGCTGTAGGGGGTGAAAACCTAACCACACGGTCTCACCACGCAGTTTTAGAATTGTCATAAGAATATACTTAATAAGAAAACTGTTTTCAAACTCAGTGATTATCATTGCCTTGTGAATCTTTAAAAAACCAATAGCTAATCATTCAAAAACCTTTTCAAAGAAACAAGATTTAATCTTTCTGAAATCCAAAACCTTTCTTTTCTTATAAGAAAATCTTAATCAGAAACCAACTACGGAATCAATCAGCACAATCATCAATTCAGCACCAAAGCTCATTCTCAGAAGTAGCACACCAGGACAAACACAAGCAAAACAGACAAGGAAAGCACAAATTTAGGTAGCAGTTACAGCAAATAGTTCAGGTAACAGTTAAGAACAGTTTAACAATTAGGCAAACCAAAACAAATTCAAACCCAAGCAAAGCATACAAATGCATATGATGCATGCCTGTCCTATGGCTAATGAGCTTATCTGTCGGTTATCCAGCCAACCCGACAAGTCCGAAAACCTTAGACTGTCCTCCGTTGCGCATCCCCATGAGTCTATGCATAGATTTTACATTCATACATCATTCAAATCACTCATTGGGGGCTATCCATACCCGGGAATTTATACATGTCCGATCACCCTTACGACGTAGGGTCAACAGAGTATCGAGATTCAACTTGGAACACGTGGTGGCAAGCCACGGTACTTTACCCAGGTAAACTCGTATCTCAGATAAAAGTGCGAAAGCCACATATATTTACTCATAATTATTCATCCATGATCATTTCCACATTTCCTTAACAATTCATATCAAACCAAGCATTATTCAAGCCATAAGTCACTTTTTATTTCTCAAATCTCTTCAAACTCATAATTCAACTTTTCCTCAAAATCAATTCTCTTTCAAATTCATTCCTTTTCTGAATCACATTCTTAAAACAAAATCTTAAATTTCATAAAAATTTTGGAAGTATCTCTCCTAAAACTTGGACTTTGCCACCCTTTTTGGGTCCCAACCAAAACCATGTTTTCCAATCCATTCTGTTCCAGCTTCAATATCGTATAATTCCAAGGTCAAACCATTACCAATAAATCAAGCCAACAGTTTTTCAGACTCTTTTCAATAGTTTCAAACCCAAATCATTCCTTAATATATAAATAAATATATATAAATCAAATTTCCAAAATAAAATCACTTTTCAGTATAAACTTTCAATAACCGTATGCTAACTCAAGTAAATCAATAATGCAATTAAGCAAATAATTTCACTTGTCCAAAGCAAATCAATTCAATCCATAAAACCCACATAATCACCAAACATATATTTTTGCATCAATATCGATTTATAACAATTCTCATAAATAAAATGAGTTTTAGGAAAACGCCCCTACCTCGATTACGACATAACCACACGACAGAAACTCTTTTTATCACAGCCCGCAACAACCCAATCTCAACCACAACAACTTTAATCACGACATGTAAGAACCGAACTCAAACCTAAAGCATTAACGTTGCAAAGGACCTTAAAAACATATCACAGAATAGTCTCTGAAAGAAATCGGAACAGGGAAAGGCATATTGAACTGACGAGTTTCCGAGAAAACGGAACGGCGGCGACTCCATTGATGACGCGATAGCTTGATGTCGCATGCATGTAACAGCCCAGACCACCCACTAGCACGATATTGTCCGCTTTGGCACACAAGGCCTCACGGTTTTGCCTTTGACGATAGGGATGATAGCCGAAGCCCCCCCCACACTCACTCGTCAAAACGCGTCATGCTAGGGAGAGGTATCCACACCCTTATAAGGCATGTTTTGTTCCCCTCCCCAACCGATGTGGGACCTTACAATCTACCCCCCTAAGGGAGCCCAGCGCCTTCGTTGGCACATCAATCCAGGCTCCAGCTCTGATACCATCTGTAACAGCCCAGACCACCAGCTAGCACGATATTGTCCGCTTTGGCACACAAGGCCTCCCGGTTTTGCCTTTGACGATAGGGATGACAACCGAAGCCCCCCACACTCACTCGTCAAAACGCATCATGCTAGGGAGAGGTATCCACACCCTTATAAGGCATGTTTCGTTCCCCTCCCCAACCGATGTGGGACCTTACAATCCACCCCCCTAAGGGAGCCCAACACCCTCGCTGGCACATCAATCCGGGCTCTGGCTCTGATACCATCTGTAACAGCCCAGACCATCCACTAGCATGATATTGTCCGCTTTGGCACACAAGGCCTCACGGTTTTGCCTTTGACGATAGGGATGATAGCCGAAGTCCCCCACACTCACTCGTCAAAACGCGTCATGCTAGGGAGAGGTATCCACACCCTTATAAGGTATGCTTCGTTCCCCTCCCCAACCGACGTGGGACTTTACAATCCACCCCCTAAGGGAGCCCAGCGCCCTTGCTGGCACATCAATCCGGGTTTCGGCTCTGATACCATCTGTAACAGCCCAGACCTTCCGCTAGCATGGTATTGTCCGTTTTGGCACACAAGGCGTCACAGTTTTGCCTTTGACGATAGGGATGATAGCCGAAGCCCCCCACACTCACTCGTCAAAATGCGTCATGCTTGGGAGAGGTATCCACACCCATATCAGGCATGTTTCGTTCAACTTCCCAACCGATGTGGGACCTTACAGGGCGCTGGGCTCCCTTAAGGGGGTGGATTGTAAGGTCCCACAAGGGTTGGGAAGGGGAATGAAACATGCCTTATAAGGGTGTGGATACCTCTCCCTAGCATGACGCGTTTTGACGAGTGAGTGTGGGGGCTTCGATTATCATCCCTATCGTCAAAGACAAAATCGTGAGGCCATGTGTGCCAAAGCGGACAATATCGTGCTAGGGGGTGGTCTGGGCTATTACAGATGATATCAGAGCTGGAACCCAGATCGATGTGCCAGCGAGGGTGTTGGGCTCCCATAAGGGGTGGATTGTAAAGTCCCACATCGGTTGGGGAGGGGAACGAAGCATGCCTTATAAGGGTGTGGATACCTCTCCCTAGCATGACGCGTTTTGACGAGTGAGTGTGGGGGGCTTCGGCTATCATCCCTATCGTCAAAGGCAAAACCATGAGGCCTTGTGTGCCAAAGCAGACAATATCGTGCTAGTGGGTAGTCTGGACTGTTACAATACACGGCTACTGAACTCAGCATGCAAGAACCACAACTCAGCCCCACATTATCATCATCTTAGTTACTCTAATAGGCTATGACGGAAAATTGATTTCAAAGGTTTCAGAGACAATAAAGCTTACCAAGAAGACAGTGGCTCCACCGGCGGTTTCTGGTGGTCAGAACGGCGACGCAAAGCTTTGACGGTGACTAGGCAGTGCTGAACGGCGGCGCCACAACCACCCAGACACGACAACGGTGGTCCCAGCAACACGAAGGCGACGACAACTCCACGACGCCCCCTTTCGCGCATTCTCACCCTCCCCTGTTCGTGATTCTAACGGCCGCGGTAGAGATCCGACGAAGCTGGTGGCAATATCTCCCTCTCGCTCTAGCTCGTGGTCAGTGGCAATAGACATGAGGTCAGTGACAGCTCCTCCCCTGCACGTGTCTTTGTTCTCCGACGACGATAATAGCGAGAGAACGGGGCGGCTTGGCAAGGCGGCGGTCCGGAGCAGCGCGGCAGTAGTGCAACACTGGGTGGTGATGCGGATAGCTCCGACTCTCTTCCTCTCCTTCTCCTCCGCAGCAGCTCACTCATCCCCGGCGCTCTCTCCCCCTCGGATGCTCTCTCCCTCTCGGACCTCCTTTCCCCCCCCTCCTTTCCATTTCTTCTTTCTTTTTCTTATTTCATGGTTTGAGTGTGTGTTTGTGCCTACTGGGTGAGTGCCATGTGTGAGGAGGGGTGGGGGGAGTGTCGGTTAGTTAGGGTTTGGGGTAGATTAGGAAATTTTAATAAAGATAGGGGTAATAATATAATTTCATAAAATAAATGAAAAGATAAAATAATAATTAAAAATCAAATTAAATATAAAGTATCCATCTTTAAAAATATCTTTTAATAACTAATCTGTAAATTATTTTCAATTAAATATCAATTTAATAAAAATTAGAGATAAGTAAATTAAGTCTCCTTTGTTTATAAAATAAGGTTAAGAATCTATATATTAAAATTAAGGCATACAAAATACTCATTATTTTTCAATTATTAGAACTCTAAATAATAAATAAAATTTTACTCAACTTTTATATAAAAATATCTAAAATGTAGTCTTAAATAAATATAATACATCATAATAATTTATTAATAACTTTTAAAAATTTAGGGGTCTTACATCCTACCCCACTTATAAAAATTTTTGTTCTCGAAAATTAACTTAATACACAAAATACTAAAATAGTTTTGAATAATTTACTTTTGTATACTTTAGAAAAGTAGAGGTCATGGCATATATATGTATATAATTTTTCAAATAATAGATAACTCGTAAAACTTAGGTGTAAGAAAAAAGTGTGGTCTAAAGCAAAAGTTACAAGATGATTCAAAACAAAGATGTCACATGGGGATATTATTTTACCAAAACTTGAAGCACAAGAAGGTGCAAGTGTTCTAGTTAGGCGTTTGCAGAAACAAAAGGGGTATCTAGGAGGCAAAAGTTTGAAAATAGGTTGACGTAAACAAACAAGATAATGTCTGCGCACGGACCTCGTACCAACTTCAAAATTTCAACTTCTTAACTCCATCAGTCACTTCACAACCTCCTAACCCATCACAAGCCTAATCATCCTCAATCTTTCACGAGGAACAAAACTCCCTCAACTCCTCATAACGTTGAACACTTGTCGTTTCTCCTTTCATATACATAAACCACTTCTTAAAGAACTATTGCATCGGGTTATTATACCTAAAGGTCGCACGTGACATTAAAACAATCCTCGAGTTTAATTAGAAGGGTACTAAACCTTAAAAAAAGGACAAGCGACAAAGAAAATATCCGCAAGAATTTGAAAGAATTATTGAGGTCATAAGTAATCAAGGATATACAAGGAATGAAGAGGGTCGGAAAGAGAAATCAGTTTAGCAACCTCAAGAACGACCCTCGAATCAGAGAAGACCGATAGGAACAACAAAAGGAAAAGCAGTATGGTAATTTGTAACAAAGTCAAACTGAGTTAAAGAAGTATAAAATCATAGAAGAAGATTAACTAGAGTCAGTGATGACTCTCACAAGATTTAAAAATTTATGATTAAGAACACCTTCTAATACATTTGAATATAAAGAATGAAAAACTTAAGGAAGATCACCTTATGTTCTAAAAGAAAGGATATGTAACTCGCATTTTGCAAAAACATATATTAAATCTGCAATATGGTCAAATGAAAATTTAATTGCATTTCGTCAAAACAGTCCCCAAATAAAAGACAGAATAGGTGAGGTTTGAAAAATAAAAATCAATTGTGTTGAGGCTGAAATAATGTCTCACCTTTCTCGAAAAACATGTAGGTACTAAATCAAATAAAGTTGTGCAATGGAATCGCGGCAAAGTCAGAAGGAGTCAAATTTTGTTGGAAAAGAAAGGTTTGGGGTAAAGTTTTAAACTACACAAACTTTTAAAGTTCAAATTCAAACTCCATTTAGAAAAGAAATTTTGAGGTAAAATTTGCTTATAGGTCAGTAAAGGAAATAAGTGATGCGTTGCAAACAAACAGGTTTTCGATAAATAAGGAAGCTTTTCAAAACCTTATTTAAAAGAGCGCATGCCAACTTTAAAACAACTTTGTCAAATTTAAAGAATAGCTATGGATGCAATTAAGCAATAAAAATTGATTTAAAATTTCTTAAGAAGGGAATCCAAAACTTGTTTTAAAAATTCACATTAAAACTTCAAGAATACACTTGAAATCGCCATCACCTAGCGGCATTCAAGAATATTAAGGTGTACTGAAAAAGAAATCAAGCCATATGAGAAAGAATCTTAAATCAAGAGAGTTCAAACAAGATCCATGAGGCATGAGATATCAAACAAGCTTTCAATCGATCCAAAGGAATACAAAACTCATAAGGAATGACAACTCAATCAACAGTGAATTTTCGCGAAAGAACCTTTGACTAAACAAAGACAAATAAGAGGAGAAATGGTGCACTAGATTGAAACAAATTCAGGATGACTCGGACGAGCATGAGATTCACAAGAAAATGAAACATAAGATTAATGGTGATGTTCATAACAATAAAAGAATAATTAAAAAACAAAACCAAGTATATCATTTAAAGAAGTGAAAAGTTTAAAAAGGAATTGGTCTGTTCCAAAAAGGAAGGGTATGAGCCCAATACTTTTAAAAAGAACAACAATCGCATAAACAATGTGTTATAATAAACCAAATTCAAATTAGAAATAAATTAAGTGAAGTTTATCAAACGAAAACTAATTGGAAAGAGATAAAAACCTTTCTTTGAAGAATTTCTAAATACATAACCAAATAAAAATGGTCGTAAAAACTGTAATAAAGTGGTTAGAAAATCAAATTATATATATATATATATATATATATATATATATATATATATTAAAATAAGTATATTTTCATAAACTAGTAAAAGAATTGGCAAAGTATTGGAAGTAAATAGTTTCTAAATTGTATAAAGAATTTTCAAAGTTTTATACAGAGAAAGTCATATCGAATCAAAAATGGTTTAATAAAGGCTTTAAGAATAATGGTTGTAAATATAGTCAAGCAAGAGAAAAGCTAAATCACAACTCCTTAAAAGAAAACTCGGAATAAGAGCTTAAAGGGATACACTGCATTAATATGACCAATGTTGTACCAAGGGATACATGGAGCAAGAAAAGAGTTTAAACAAAGAGAGGCAAACACACCAAGAACGTTAAGCAGACATATGCGGTTAGAATCAAACGAGAGCGCAAGTGAACAAGAGGGCAGGCTTGGAAGATAATCCGATTACTTTCCAAGAAAAGAATCGCAAAGAACCTTAGAGCATACCAAGTAGGAACGAGATACATGATATTCGCAAAGTTTAAGACACCTAACCAAATAACCTCAAGAATTAGTTTCTGACGTTCCCAAAACCCGCGATTTACATTCCTTATAACTCGTATATCATCTATGACAACCCATTAGTGCTTCCATATACATAATTCACTAGTGTTAAGCTGGCCAAACTTAATACCAAGAATTATGTAACGCAAGACTAATGGCATTAATCAATAGACTGTCATGTGCATAAAGCTCTAATTCTCGTTATCCGAACAAGACCTATGATAAACCACTATTTTATGGTTTATATTGTGTTTAATTGTGTGATTTTTTCATGATCCTTACCCACTTATTCATCAATTTAGCATGCATTTAGATTTCCTTCCTGAATTTATTACATGTTTGAAAATTGCTTCCTAGAGACTTTAATTATTTACTTTTAATTCTCCTTTATTCCATTCGATGCTGTGATCTGTGTGTCAAGTGTTTCAGGCCTTATAGGGCATGAATGAGATGGAGATTGGAGAGGAAGCTAGCAAAAATGGAAGGAACACAAGAATTTGAGGAGATAACCAGCGAGAAGTGACGCGGTCGCATGGCTCACGCGACCGCGCGAAGGAGCGCAAATCGCAGCGACGCGGCCGCATGGCTTGCGCGGCCGCGCGGATTGGTAAGCGCTAGTGACGCGGTAGCGTGGACGACGCGAACGCGTGGAGAGGAAAAAGCGCAAGCGACGCGTCCGCATGGACGACGCGATCGCGTGACATGTGCGATCTGCATAATCTGTAGAATCCGCTGGGGGCGATTTTGGACCTTATTTCGGCCCAGTTTTTGGCCCGGAACAGCAAACTAGAGTCAGAAAAAATGCAAAAACAATAGACACATTCATTCAGAGTAGTTTTAGATCTAGTTTTTCACTCTCTTAGGTTTTTCTCTCTAGTTTTTTTTAGGATTTTAATTTTCAATTGGTCTTAGCATTGGAACATTGAGAAGAGTTATTTTCCTCATCAAGACTTCATCATTCTAGTTTGTTTTCTTAACTTGGTTTTATTCTTCCATGTTCTTTGTTATGTTTAATTTTGTCATTTAGATACTTTTATGATTAATTAATGCAAGGATTATTTATTTTTAATTCAATTTCTATTCCAATAATCATGTCTTCTTTTAATTCCCTTTCATATGCTATGGATTCTTTATTTACAATGCGTGAGTAGTTTCCTTACTTGATGGGGAGTTGAATAAAAGGAACTCTTGAGTTGGAAGGATTGAAAGAAAATTTGTAATTGGGTTAAATGTTGGATTGCTACCCTGTCACCGACGCCAATCCCTTTGAACTAAGTGGGTTGCAACTTGTGAACAGATCTGGCATTCCCACTTGTTTGACTTTCCCTTACCTAGTAAGGGATAACCAAACAGAACAACCATTAATTACAAATTAATCTTACAACCACACCATCAATGATAGAGATTCTAACCAATCAATTTCCAGTCAAGGCTTTTATTTATATTATTTAAAATTCCTCAATTTAATTCCCCATTTACCTAGCTCAACTTCTTGGAACATCTGATTAATAAAACAGCACACTTTTCTGCAACTCGTTGGGAGACGACCTGGGACTTAAAACTCCCAGTAATTTTAATTTAAACTCTCTGTGACATATTTCTAAATTGATAGGCAGATTTTCGGTGAGTTAAGAACTATACTTGCAACGTAACCATTTTAATAAATTTTTAATTCACCAGCTTCTGCTTCCCATCAATTTTTGGCGCCGTTGCCAGGGAGTTACAATAGAGTGTTAATTTTATTAATTAGAATTTATTTATTTGCATTTTATTTAATTTTGCTACTATGAGCTGCATGTTTCTTCCGTCAAATGACGCGTTCACTTCCTGATCCGCGCTTGCTAATATTCGATCCTGAAATTGAAAGGACTATTTCACGAATAAGGCGAGAACAGCGTAGTTTAGTCCACTCTGAGGGCGGATCTGAAAGTGAATTTGAGGAAGAAACCAGCCCCCGTTTTACTGATTCGGTTGTTTTACGTGCAGAAAACATGGCAGCTAGAAGATTTACCATTCAGGAGGAAGGAGCTCCTGATTTTACAATGCAACCGTTTCAAGCGCATCATCCAGCGGTAGCTACGGATTTTGAAATAAAGACCGCACTGTTAAAATTGATGCCCAAGTTTCATGGCCTACCTGCTCAAGAGCCTATCAAGCACTTGAGAGATTTCCAGGCAGCCTGTTCTACTGTCAGGCGTGATGGCACTGATGAAACTTCAATTCTGCTGAAAGCTTTCCCGTTCTCTCTTGAGGGGAAAGCAAGAGAGTGGTACTACACTCAACCTATAGCAAATGTATCTAACTGGGATACACTCAGAAATGAGTTTCTGGAGAAATTCTTCCCATCTGAAGTTACTGATAAACTGAGGAAGGATATCTCTACAATTGTTCAGGACGACAATGAGACTCTCTTTGAATACTGGGAGCGCTTCAATAATCTTCTGGAAGCATGCCCCCACCACATGATCGACAAGATCGTGCTACTCAGCTATGTCACACAAGGAATGAGACCCCAAGACAAGACCACATTGGAAAGTGCCAGCAATGGGTCTATGAAGAAGTACAAGACTACTGATGAAGCTTGGCAATTGATCAGTGATTTAGCTGAATCTACTCGGAACCACAGACAAAAGCAAGGCCGTTCAAGGGCCGTTGCGGAAGTATCTTCTGGCATAGAGACTGCTGCTCTAAATCGAAGCATCTGTGAAATGACCAACCTACTGAAGCAAATGCAGTTAAATCAACAAGCTCAGCAAACTCAACCGCAGCAAAACCAACAATTAGTCCCACAAAGAATTTACGGAATTTGGGCTGATTACAGTCATTACACTAATGAATACCCGCAGCTCCAACAAGAAGATAACATGGTGGCATCCACTCACAACTTCTATGACCGCCCCAACCAAGGGTACAATCAAAGTGGAAATAATAACCATGGATGGCAGGACAATTCAAACCAGAATTGGAGGGACAACAATAATAGGGGAGGCAGAGATAATCAGGGAAATCAGAGGTGGAATAATAACAACAACAGGCAGCAAAATCAACCTTACTGAGCACCTCACCTGAGGCAAAACCAAGGACCACCGAACAATCAGCAGCAAACCTCTCAATTTACTCATTCTTCTGTATCTTCTAATGAAGATTTATTACAAGCTTTTGAGAAAAGACAACTAGCCATGGAAAATACCATCGTGAACAATATTAACGCCAGTCTGAATGGTTTCACCTTTACTCTACAAGCTTTATTGACACAACTTGGTTCAGCACAAAATTCCAGTAACCAACCTTCAAGCACCATTGGAATCCCCTCTCAACCATTACCCAATCCGAAGGGAGGCATTAATGCCATCACCCTGAGGTCCGAAACCACACTGCAGGAGAGGAATCAGGAGGAACCAAGCTCACCAGAATACGCCTCAGCTGAAGGGGTGGTGGAAATCGAAGATGTTGAAGAGGAAGAAGATATACAGGACATGGCTGAAGAAGAGATAGCTCAACCACAGGAAGAAGCACAAAAAGGCGCAAGCACCGCAGAAAACACTACTCCCATTCCATTTCCACAACTTGCAAGGAAGCCCAGGAAGAAGCTGGAACCTAATCCTAAAATGGTAGAAATATTCAAAAAGGTTGAGGTAACTGTTCCCCTTTTTGATGTTATTCAGCAGGTACCTAAATATGCAAAGTTTCTAAAAGACTTATGTATCCATAAAGACAAAATTAATGAATTAGAAACTATTCCTTTAGGTAGTTCTATATCTGCTTTAATGGGAGGATTACCTGAAAAATGTAGTGATCCAGGTCCTTGCATAATTAGTTGTACTATTGGTGGTGTAGTAATTTATGATTGCATGTGTGATTTAGGAGCATGTGTCAGTATAATGCCTTTGTCTATATATGATGTTTTAAGGCTCCCTCCCTTAAAAAGGTTGGCAGCTCGTTTTGTGTTAGCAGATAAGAGCATTATTACAGTGGCTGGAGTTGCTGAAGATGTTTTGGTGAACATTAAAGGGCTCACATTTCCCACTGACTTTTATATCTTGGAGATGCCCCATAATGTTTCAGATAAGCCATCATCAATCCTACTTGGAAGACCATTCCTGAAGACATCAAAATTCAAATTAGATGCTTTTTCAGGAACATACTCCTTTGAAATAGATGGCCGCATAGTAATCTTCAATCTGAATGGAGTCATTGACAACCCCCCAGAAGATCGTTCTATCTTCCAGTGTGATGTCATAGACGAAAGTGTGGCTGAAGTTCAAAAAGAAGAGTTTGAAGAGAGGCACACTGGACAAGATCCAAGTGTGGGGACCCTCTTAACTGACAATGAGGACACTTTGCCATTTTCGTAAGCCCCAGATAATCCAGAGCCTGCCCATGATCAAAAGTTAGAATTGAAACCTCTCCCTCCACATCTCAAATATGCTTATCTTGAGGATGAGCATAAGCTTCCGGTTATTATTGCAAGGGAACTGACTTCTCAACAAGAAGAGCAGTTACTTGATGTACTGAGGAAGCATAAGAAGGCAATTGGGTGGAGTTTGGCAGACATAGTGGGAATTAACCCTCAAGTATGCGAGCACAGAATATTTTTAGAAGAGGGAGCAAGACCTATCCGTCAACCATAAAGAAGATTGAATCCCACCATCTTGAAAGTTGTCAAAAAGGAAGTGACCGGACTATTGGAAGCCGGTATCATATATCCCATTTCAGACAGTGAATGGGTAAGCCCAGTACAAGTGGTGCCCAAGAAATCTGGAGTCACTACAGTGAAGAATGAGTATGGAGAGCTCATAGCAACCAGAGTTCAGAATGCTTGGAGAGTCTGCATTGATTACAGGCGTCTCAACCAAGCTACCCGTAAGGATCACTACCCACTTCCATTCATTGATCAAATGCTGGATCGCCTGTCAGGTAAATCACATTATTGCTTTTTAGATGGTTACACAGGTTATTTCCAGATTCATATAGCTCTCGAGGATCAGGAAAAGACTACTTTTACATGTCCTTTTGGGACTTATGCTTATAAAAGAATGCCCTTTGGCTTGTGCAATGCACCAGCTACTTTCCAAAGGTGCATGATGAGCCTTTTCTCTGATCTTATTGAGGAATGTATGGAAGTTTTTATGGATGATTTTAGCGTTTATGGTGATTCTTTTAACCTTTGCTTAGATGGATTATCTAGAGTATTAGATAGATGTGTTAATACAAACCTTGTATTGAATTTCAAAAAATGCCACTTTATGGTAAAGCAAGGGATTGTATTATGACATGTGGTATCTAATAATGGAATTTCTGTAGACCCAGCAAAGGTGAATGTTATTTCTAGTTTACCTTACCCCTCTTCTGTGAGGGAAGTCCGTTCGTTCCTTGGCCATGCAGGTTTCTACAGGAGATTTATTAAGGACTTTAGTAAGGTGGCACTTCCCTTATCTAGATTACTGCAGAAGGACATTGAGTTCGAGTTCAGTGAAGGTTGCAAACAAGCATTTGATAAGCTGAAGACTGCTCTAACTCAAGCCCCAATTGTAAGAGGACCCGACTAGAGCCAGCCGTTTGAAATCATGTGCGATGCTTCCAACCATGCAGTAGGAGCAGCGCTTGCTCAGCGTGAAGGTAAGGACCCTTTTGTTATTGCCTATGCGTCTAAGACTTTAGACACTGCCCAGTCCAATTATACTACTACTGAGAAAGAGCTACTTGCTATTGTTTTCGCTCTGGATAAATTCTGAGCTTATTTACTTGGTACTAGAGTAGTAGTGTATTCGGACCATGCAGCTCTAAAGTATCTATTAGCTAAAAAGGAATCCAAACCAAGACTTATACGTTGGATACTGCTGTTACAAGAATTTGATTTAGAAATAAAGGATAGGAGTGGTAATCAAAATTTAGTAGCGGACCACTTGAGTCGCCTTGAACATATTAAGGATGATTCTACTCCTATAGATGATAATTTTCCTTTTGACAACCTGCAAGCAGTATCCGAGGTAGTCCCTTGGTACGCACCTGTTGCTAATTATTTAGTTAGCCGCACATTTCCTCCACATTTCTCTAATCATCAAAGAGACAAGCTGAAAAGCGAGTCTAAATATTATATATGGGATGACCCATATTTATGGAGATGTGGCGCTGACCAGATAATTAGACGTTGTGTACCTGAATCAGAATTCCAGTCCATTTTAGAGGCTTGTCACTCATCTGAGAGTGGAGGACACTTTGGCCCTCAAAGAACAGCTAGAAGGATCTTAGACTGTGGATTCTGGTGGCCTACTCTTTTTAGAGATGCTGCTGAGTTTTGTAAATCTTGTCACCCATGCCAGAAATTTGGTAATATATCCAAGAGGGATGAGATGCCTCAACAATATATGCTTTTCTGTGAAATTTTTGATGTATGGGGCATTGACTTCATGGGTCCATTTCCAAATTCTAGTGGATATTTTTATATATTGTTAGCTGTGGATTATGTTTCCAAATGGGTGGAAGCAATTCCTACCCGCATTGATGATCCTAACACTGTTGTTTCCTTTGTGAGAAACCATATTATATGCCGCTTTGGATCACCACGAGCGATCGTGAGCGATCAAGGCACCCATTTTTGTAACAGGAGACTAACAAGATTGATGAAGAAGCATGGGATAATCCATAAAGTTGCAACAGCTTACCATCCCCAAACTAATGGGCAAGCCGAGGTGTCAAACAGAGAAATTAAGCGTATCTTGCAGAAGATAGTAAAGCCTCAAAGAAAAGACTGGAGCACCAGACTACAAGATGCACTGTGGGTATATAGAACAGCATACAAGACACCCATTGAGATGAGTCCCTTCCGCTTGATTTATGGAAAAGCTTGCCATCTCCCAGTTGAAATAGAACACAGAGCCTTCTGGGCAATTAAGGAGTGCAACATGGGAATTGAGAATGCTGGAGCTGAAAGAAAGTTGCAACTGCAGGAACTGGAGAACCTTCGCCTGGAAGCTTATGAGAACTCCAGAATATACAAGGAAAAGATGAAAGCTGTGCATGATCAAAACATCAAGAAGAGAGAGTTCCAACCTGGAGATTTTGTTCTCCTTTACAAATTTCGACTGAGGCTCATGCCCGGTAAGTTGAGATCAAAATGGGAAGGTCCATACAGAATAGAGAAGGTTGAACCGTACGGAGTTTATCACCTAAGCCATCCTTCAAGCTCTGAACTTATTAAGGTTAATGGACAACGTCTGAAGCTATACCATGGTGAAAAGGTGCAGAAAAATAAGGAGCTTGAGATCTTCCGCTTGGAAGATCCCCACATCGCAGTAGATTGAGCTATTGGAGCGTCCAACTTACGGACGTAAAACCAAAGTGCTTGGTGGGAGACAACCCACCGCGGTATGATCGTTCTTTTCTTCACTTCTAGTTTTTCTTCCTTAAATAACTCTTCTCTTTATTCGTGCTTTCGTGCTCTTTCATATATATGTCTTTATCTTTCTTTTTAAAATATATATATATATATATATATATATATATTTTGCCGCGCAACGCGATCGCACCAGCGACGCGTCCGCGTGGCCGGAGGGGTACAGAAAAATAAAAATGACCAGAAAGTTACGCAAGAGGAGCGCTGGAGTCGTGCCAATGGCACAAATTGACCCACGCGACCGCTTCGCCGACGCGACCGCGTCGCATGGAAATCATGGCCTCCCACGCGACCGCGTGCCCCACGCGGCCGCGTGCCCTGCATTTTCGACGTAAAAGGGTGCACAATGCTATATTGTGCGAGAGTGGCGCTGGATTGGTGCTGGAAGCACAATCCTTGTCACGCGACCGTGTCAACGACGCGGCCGCGTCGACGATTCTCTGACGCACACTCACGTGATCACGTGACCGACGCGATCGCGTCACCCAGTTTTGGCAATTAAAATAAATCAAACAGAGAGTTGTGCTGGAGCGAGGCTGCACTCGCGCCAGCAGCGCAACATAGGTCACGCGACCGCGTAACCGACGCGATCGCGTCCCTTCCCTGACGCGTGCCCTGGGCGGCCGCGTCGCATGCGCCGCACAGCTACACCTCAATTGCCAAATTATCTTATCTTTCTTTCCTCCAAATCCTAATTTTTCTTTTCCCTCCTTCTTTCTTCTTTCCCCCTTCTCCTTTCTATCTCACTCTCTCTCTCTCTCCTCCATTAACAAGGTTTTACCTTCTTCTTCCTTCTTCTCTTTTCTATCATTCTTATTATATTATGTATATACTATTATATCCTTTTTCCTTTCTTTTTCTTTTCAAACTTTTATTTTGATTTATTCTTCTTTTCCTTTTTTACATGGTGTTAGAAAATTTTTTTTGAGTCATTATCCCTCATTATATGCTTGTGACTTGTTACAATTCAATTGATAATTATTACCTTTAAGGGATTGCTTGCATGTTCAATTTCATACTTTTTATATCTTGTTTAACATGCACGCCATGTGTTTGTGAAAATACCCATATAGCATTATGCACTTCTCTATGTTACTATACTATTCAATGCTCGCTTTTCACAACTTTTCCTTATTATTTTATTAATTGAATTCAATTGTCAATACAAACATGATAGTTTGTTATAAAGTAATGCTTGGTCTACGCTACTCATGCCTTTGCCTGCATGCCAATAAACCTCTTGCATTCCTTTGTCCTACATGCACTTGCTATATTTCCATTGATGAGCTTTTCACATGTAATCCGGACCATGTGTTAATGCCATTTATCTTTATTATGCATGGACTATCACTTACAATACCCTCTTCCTTGCTCTATCTCTTTGAATTTAAATTCCTTTCTCTTCCCTTCTTTCAGGATGGCCACCAAGAAAGGAAAAGAGAAAGCTACTTCCAAACCACCAGCAAGAAGAGGAACTAAAAGAGCATTAGTGGCAGAGCCTTCTTCAACCACAGTCAAGCCCTCAACAAAAAGAGTTAAGAGGATAATAAAGGTTGACGACAAGGAGAAAGCCTTTCCAGCAAAGGACACTGCGCGATTTCCCAATCGCTACTGTGAGCAGATGTTCCCTATCCTAGCCGAAAGGAAATATAACAATGAATACCTTTTTACCCTCCCGTCCAATATTGCCACCTTTGTTGAGCCGCAAATTGAGCGAAGACAATGGAGTTTCCTACGGAGACAGCCAAGGCAGGTCAATCTCTCTTGGGTAGTTGAGTTCTACTCCAACTTCTACATGTCGGCCCTGCAGTCTGTTTATGTCCGGCAGAAGTAAGTCCCCATCACAGAAGAAGCCATTCAGCAAGTTCTGAGTCTTCCCCCTATTCCAGCAGGAATGGACGCTTTTCAAGAAGCCACCCTTCAGCGCCAGAGATACCAATTTGACTGGGACTCCGTTCTCGGAGTTATTGCATTACCTGGCAGCCGTTGGATCTACGGATACCACCGTACTCGCCCTAAGGAAATCTTGGCTTCCGCACTTACCTTGGAGGCTCGCGTATGGGCACAGATCATGTCCCATTACGTCTTTCCGAGCACTTATGAGTCCTCTTTCACTGCAGACATGGCTGTTCTACTATGGTGCATCCTTACAGACCAACCTCTGAATCTCTCAAGACATATCCGGAATGCTATGGAACACGTACAAATTGCGGGCAACTTACCTTTTCCCGCCTTGGTCTCAGATCTTGTCTCAGCAGCCAGAGTCTCCTACAAAGTTGGGGACACCAAAGCCATGCTTCCACGGGATGATCAATATGTCCCTAACGGGAAATACCTCAGACTTTCAGCAACCACTACAAATCAGCCTACTGAGCCAATTGAAGATAATCCTTCTTCAACACTACAAGCATCTACAACTGAGAAATTGCTCCAGCAGATAATCGAACGGTTGGATCGGCAAGAACAGAAAGCAAAGCTGAGAGAGCACCGTAACGAGCGCCGATTCAAACACCTCAAGGAGCTACTCAAGGGACGCTTCAGAGACTCAGACACCCCGGACTCCACTTCTTTTACCAGCACCGGGAGCCATGACGGTCCCGACTGTGGAGATACTGCCACCAGCCCACCCCTGTTCCTGACAGATGGCACCGAGGACGGTGCAAAGCCTTAAGTGTGGGGAGGTCGGTCAGTACCTGACTTCCGGAGGTAAATTCTCTTCTCTAGCACCAATAATTAGAATATTTTAGTTAGATTTTCTTTCTTTTATAGAATAGAATAAATTGCATAGGTTAGGATAGTTGCATGCATGTTCTACTTGATTAAAAAGACAATAAGTTTCTTTTAAAAATCTATCTTTGGAACAAAATTTCACTAATTTTTCAAAATTTTTATGATAAATCTGCTTGAGTTGTATTTGGAACATGATGTTTGAGCTAAAGAACACACAACCTGTGAAAGATTTGAACCTTTATGTATGGTTACATCATTTAACCATAATTATTTTATTCTTGTGTGTTTACTTCTCTATGATTGTAATCTATATTTTGTTTTATCTTATATGTCCAATATTTATTATAATTACATGCTTGCACATGATTGAGGCCATTATTTGTTTAAAATCACTCATCCAAATCAAGCCTACCCTTTTCAATTACCCTTGTTAACCACTTTGAGCCTTTGAACCCCCATTTGTTCTAAATTTTACCACATTACTAACCTTAAGCTGAAAAACAATTATATATCCCAAATTGAATCTTTGGTTAGCTTAAGATAGAATTGTGTGTGCTAGTTAAGTATGGGAAATTGTGGGAACAAAAGTTGTTGAGGGAATGTGTCATGAAAATTTAAAGGGAATTTGGATACCCACTCATGTGAAAATATAAGAATGAAAAATCTATGTGCATTGATAAGCTTTATTTATTCCAATATATATATATATATAATATCAATAAATAAGGGGACAAAATTACCCCAATGTTAAATTCAGAATTCAAAGATCAATGCACATATGATAGAATTAAAATACAAAGTTGAAACATGAGTACGGGTTGAAAAAGGGAATCATGGGTAGCTAAGCATAAATTTAAAAGTATATAGAATATACGTATATTAGGTGAGAGCTTAGGTTAATTAAAGATTCAATTTATAAAGCTTACTTAGCCATATGTATATCCTTACCTGCACCTTGGCCCCATTACAACCCTGAAAAGACCTCATGATGTTTGCATTGGTATATTAACTGTTGTTGATTGGTTAAGAGAAAAACAAAAAAATTAGAAACATGACTAGAAAATAATTGAGTGATTACCCTATACACTAGAGATTAGAGCGTACATACATTATCAGTGAGGGTTCAATGCTTGAATTTTCATGTTTCCTGCCTTCATAAGCTATCTTCTTGCACTTTTATCAGTTTTATTGTATAATGATAGAATTAGTGGAATTTGATTTGTAACTATTTTGAAAGGCTTATTTGCTTTTGATCAAGTGGACAATAATCATATAGTTGCATTTATTTGTATACGTAGGATTGCATTGCATTTCATGAGTTTCTGCATGTTCATACTTATTTCCTTGTCTCCTTCAATTTAGCATGAGGACATGCTAATGTTTAAGTGTGGGGAGGTTGATAAACCACTATTTTATAGTTTATATTGTGTTTAATTGTGTGGTTTTGTCATGATCCTTACCCACTTATTCATCAATTTAGCATGCATTTAGATTTTCTTCCTGAATTTATTACATGTTTGAAAATTGCTTCCAAGAGACTTTAATTATTTACTTTTAATTCTCCTTTATTCCATTCGATGTCATGATCTGTGTGTCAAGTGTTTCAGGCCTTATAGGGCATGAATGAGATGGAGATTGGAGAGGAAGCTAGCAAAAATGGAAGGAACACAAGAATTTGAGGAGATAACCAGCGAGAAGTGATGCGATCGCATGGCTCATGCGACCGCGCGAAGGAGCGCAAATTGCAGCGACGCGGCCGCATGGCTTGCGCGGCCGCGCGGATTTGAAAGCTCTAGCAACGCGGTAGCGTGGACGACGTGAACGCGTGGAGAGGAAAAAGCGCAAGCGACGTGTCCGCATGGACGACGCGATCGCGTGACATGTGCGATCTGCATAATCTGCAGAATCCGCTGGGGGCGATTTTGGACCTTATTTCGGCCCAGTTTTCGGCCCGGAACAGCAGACTAGAGTCAGAGAAAATGCAGAAACAACAGACACATTTATTCAGAGTAGTTTTAGATCTAGTTTTTCACTCTCTTAGGTTTTTCTCTCTAGTTTTTTTTAGGATTTTAATTTTCAATTGGTCTTAGCATTGGAACATTGAGAAGAGTTATTTTCCTCATCAAGACTTCATCATTCTAGTTTGTTCTCTTAACTTGGTTTTATTCTTCCATGTTCTTTGTTATGTTCAATTTTGTTATTTAGATACTTTTATGATTAATTAATGCAAGGATTATTTCTTTTTAATTCAATTTCTATTCCAATAATCATGTCTTCTTTTAATTCCCTTTCATATGCTATGGATTCTTTATTTACAATGCGTGAGTAGTTTCCTTACATGATGGGGAGTTGATTAAAAGGAACTCTTGAGTTGGAAGGATTGAAAGAAAATTTGTAATTGGGTTAAATGTTGGATTGCTACCCTGTCACCGACGCCAATCCCTTTGAACTAAGTGGGTTGCAACTTGTGAACAGATCTGGCATTCCCACTTGTTTGACTTTCCCTTACCTAGTAAGGGATAACCAAACAGAACAACCATTAATTACAAATTAATCTTACAATCACACCATCAATGATAGAGATTCTAACCAATCAATTCCCAGTCAAGGCTTTTATTTATATTATTTAAAATTCCTCAATTTAATTCCCCATTTACCTAGCTCAACTTCTTGGAACATCTGATTAATAAAACAGCACACTTTTCTGCAACTCGTTGGGAGACGACCTGGGACTTAAAACTCCCAGTAATTTTAATTTAAACTCTCTGTGACATATTTCTAAATTGATAGGCAGATTTTCGGTGAGTTAAGAACTATACTTGCAACGTAACCATTTTAATAAATTTTTAATTCACCAGCTTCTGCTTTCCATCAACCTACTACATGACAGACACTCAGAGTATGCAATTGAAGTGTAATCGGTCCATTCCTCAGGCTCTATAGGAAGGACCGCTCTGATACTATAATGTAACACCCTCACTATCAGAATGTCATGCTTCCGGCTGCGCTACTCTGATAGCAAGAAGTGTTACGACAACTTTATATACTTAATATTAAAATAGGAGCCTTTGACTCAACACCGTATCGCTGACTTCTTTGAAAACCGGAAATAAATACTTTAACTTAAAAAAAAATAGGCATAGATTCATATATAAGACTTCTTACATAATAGCTTATAATATAATATACATATAAAACTTACAACTCCTACCCCTCTTACAAAATTGTAACAACAAGATGAGGGAAGAAAAATTATCTAATTAATACAATATCGTATAAACCAAAATGTAGTATAACATTTCATAATGCTCCTTCATCCAATTCCTGAAAAGGTAAAGCTGTAAGGGGGTGAGAACCTAATAAGAAAACTGTTTTCAAGCTCAGTGATTATCATTGCCTTGTGAATCATTTAAAAACCAATAGCTAATCATTCAAAAACCTTTTTAAAGAAACAAGATTTAATATTTTTGAAATCCAAAACCTTTCTTTTCTTATAAGAAAATCTTAATCAGAAACCAACTACGCAATCAATCAACACAATCATCAATTCGGCACCAAAGCTCATTCTCAGAAGTAGCACACCAGGACAAACACAAGCAAAATAGACAAGGAAAGCACAAATTTAGGTAGCAGTTATAGCAAATAGTTCAGGTAACAGTTAAGAACACTTTAACAATTAGGCAAATCAAAACAAATTCAAACCCAAGCAAAGCATACAAATGCATATGATGCATGCCTGTCCTATGGCTAATGAGCTCATCTGTCGGTTATCCAGCCAACCTGATAAGTCCGAAAACCTTAGACTGTCTCCCGTCGCGCATCCTCATGAGTCTATGTATAGATTTTACATTCATACATCATTCAAATCACTCACTGGGGGCTATCCATAACCGAAAATTTATACGTGCCCAGTCACCCTTACGACGTAGGGTCAACAGAGTATCGAGATTCAACCTGGAACACGTAGTGGCAAGCCATGGTGCTTTACCCGGGGAAACTCGTATCTCAGATAAAAGTGCGGAAGCCACATATATTTATTCATAATCATTCATCCATCATCATTTCCGCATTTCATTAACAATTCATATCAAACCAATTATTATTCAAGCCATAAGTCACTTTTTATTTCTTAAATCTCTTCAAACTCATAATTCAACTTTTCCTCAAAATCAATTCTCTTTTGTAATACCCGGTCTAACCGAAATTAATTAAATAATAAGTTAAATAGGAGCGAATATGGTTGGAAGATTTGGAAATTGAAATTTGATAATTTAAATATGATATTTGGATTCAGTGAATTTTTCCGAGTCGGAAAATATAGTTTTCTGCGTAAAAGTGCGTAGTGGAATTTTGACCGGCAGTACCGGCTGAGATCTGTCTGGTACTACAACTGAGAAAATTGATTATGGGTAAATAAGATTAAGAAATGAGGAATTATAATTAGGGAAGGTAGAAATATTTAAAGTGCGATTTAGAGCGCTAATCTTAAAGGTTTTGGCCCAAAATTGGGCCAATGGACAAAAATAAGTGAACTGGGCCTAAGTGGGCCCAAGACCCAACATATATAAACATTAGTTGTGAGCATTTCAGCTCATTTTACCCTAAAAAGAAGGGTTGGGGCGCTGATTTGAGAAGAGAGAAGAGAGAAAATCTAACTCTCTTTGATCTTCAAACCACCATAACTTGAGCTACAGAGCTCCGATTGACGAGCCATTTGCGGCCACGCATTGCTCTTCTCATCCTCTACAATTCTATCTAGGTTTGGTGGTGAGTATTTCATTCATCTCTTCCCAGTTTTCGAAATTCCCCACTGTTACACGTTTTTGGGTAGTTAGTGTTGAAATCTTGTGATTTTGGGTGTTTAGGGATACTCCAACATAGATTCTAAGTGGGTTCTATCCCTACTTCATATGGGCTGAGGTAAGAAGTGCTCAAACCCTTGTGATTTGTCATTTTTATGAGCCCTAGGTTGATGTATGTATGTGACATTGGTTATGTTAGTGTATTTGGTGATGTTGGTGCACAATTGGGAGATTGGTATTGCTTGAGGAGCTTTGGTAAGGCTTGGAGCTAAGGTTGGTGAAGAATTCCAAAGAAGAGGCTCAATTGGTTTGGCTACAAGAGGTACGGTTTAAGTTTCATTTAAGTACCGTGTGTTGTGATGAGAATTCCTAGGCTAGATGCCCCTAGGATTAAGTTTGGATTGTGTAAATGGTTAGTGCTAATATGCATAGTTGATATGTAATGTGAATTAATGATTGGGTTGAGAATTGTGTGACCTTGTATGCTTGGTGTATTGAGAATTTGATGTACTGGGTAATGAGTATTGATTTGTGGTTTATGCATTTAAATTGTGAAAATTGGGCCGGAGGCCGTGAATTTTGGGCCGGAGGCCGGAAAGAGGTAAGAAAGGTAAGTCGATGTGTGCATTGTATGATGGCACAAGTGATTGGATGAATTTCAGATAATGAATATATGAATGATTAGGTTGGTTATTGAATAATAAGGTTTGAGAAGTTGAAGTGTGGAATTTGGTAATTTTGGGTGAAATTATGTAGATGAGGTATGTTTGGTTCGGTTGAGATATAATATGTGATCATATATGTGATTATGATTATTGATGCCTTGATGGTGTGATGATGCATTAGAGATATGTATGTTGTGATATATGCTTGGGGAATGATTAAGGTTGATTTGTGGGTGAAATCACGTGATAGTGAGTATGATATTGATTATGTATAATGATGGTTGATTGGAAATGGTATTATTGGAAATTGGGATGAGGAAGGATGTATGACATGATATTGTGTTTGTCCTTTAGCCATTTGATTGAGAAGTGTTAAAATGGTTAGATGTGGTTTTGGGAATTTTTGGTAAAGTGTCAATGTGTGAGTTGAGGATGGCTTGATGTGGATTTTGGTACATTTTGATTGATTTCAAAAAGGGTTGAAATTGGCATGTTTTGGTCGATTTTGAAAAGAGTTGAAAATGGCTTGTTTTGAAAATGGCACCTAGTGGTTTTGTATGAAAATATGGTTTTTGGGCATACTTTGACGGGACATAACTTGGACTACGGATCTCTGTTTTGTGCCAAATCTGTTTAGAAATGAAATTGGATCTGAGATGTCCATGCCGTTTGAAGAACGGGTGAAAAATGATTTAAAATGAGAAAGTTATGTCCGTCGGAAGATTGGGGGTTGAATCTGTAAATTCTGCAGCTTTTAACTTAGAAAATTTTTAGCAGAATGACCCTCCACGCGTAGGCGCACTTGGCGCATACGCGTCGTTCTTCAAGAAGGCAATATCCACGCGTGGTGTGCGCGGGCGCGTTGATGCGCTGCACCAAATGCCCAGCTATTTCCCGAGAGTTGTGCCAGAGTTGTGCCAGTTTTGTGCCTGGGGCGCAAGAGCACCCACGCGTACGCGTGGCAGACGCTTGCGCGTCATTTGGCTATTTTTCAACCCGCGCGTCTGCGCGTATGACGCTTGCGCGTCGATGAGTTTTGTGGCCATCCACGCGTGCGCGTGGATTGCGCGTACGCATGGCCCTGTTTTCATGCCAAAGTTGATTTTTGAGTTTTAAAAGCCAAATCTCATACTTCTAAGCCTCCGATCTCACCTCTTATGTATTAAATCGTTATGATATGCCTAGCAATGAGAAAGGAGCTAGGGGATGTGGTAACTTGCGAGTGAAGCAAGGGGAAAAGTTATGATCAATGATGATCAAAGATGATTATATGAGATATGGAGGATGACGGTGGAAGTACCGTGTATGCCATGAGCCGGAGGGCTATATTTATTGATAAATGGCCCGTTCTTGATTGGACCATGAGCCGGATGGCTGAGTTATTGCCGGGTTACGGCAAAGCCATTATTGTTTATGGTTGAGTATAAATGCATATATGATTAATGAATGAATATGTTAAATGGATAATAATGAAAAAATATTGAAATGTGATGTGCGACCCCGGGTAGTAGGCAGTGGCGTTGTCCACTTGCTCCGGGTATGAGACGGGAAAGGAGGATTATGATAAACGAGTTTAATCGTGGGGTTTTGAATAAATGTGTATTTGTGATACCTGGGTAGTAGCAAGGGTCGTGGTTCGTCCCGCTTGCTCCGGGTCATTGTCTGAGGATTGATAATAATGAAGGGTGATTATGAATAAATGTTTGTTTGTGATACTTGGGTAGTAGCAAGGGTTGTGGTTCGTCCCACTTGCTCCAAGTTAATGTTTGAGATTTGATAACAATGAATGTTGATAATATGAATTGAGATTGAATGAATATATGTTTGAGATGCCTGGGCAGTAGCAAGGGTTGTGGTTCGTCCCACTTGTTCCGGGCCAATGCTTGAGATACCTGGGTAGTAGCAAGGGTTGTGGTTCGTCCCACTTGCTCCAGGTCAGAGATTGCGACGCCTGGGTAGTAGCGGCAGTAGTGGTGAATCCACTCGCTCCAGGTTGAGCTTTTAGACACCCGCCTGGGTAGTAGCCGCAGTAGTGATTATTTCACTGGCTCTGGGTTGAGCGGGCAGTAGCAAGGGGGTTGTAGCTCAAACCTACTTGCTCCGCAAGGGGTGTTTCTGTCCAATGGTTAGCTACCAGGACATGTCGGGTTGGCTATATAACCGACAGATGATATCATCAGCCATAGGGCAGACATTCATCATTTGCATATGTTTGAATTGTTTGGGTTTGCCATTTGTCTTGGATTTCTACATCATATATGCCATGTTACCTGACTATATGCTACTTGTTCTACTTGTATCATGTTTGTGTATTACTTGCCTGTATTGCTTGTGTTTGTACAACTGAGAGGCCCCTCATGCTGGTGTCGGTGGGTGTGAGGGCTGTTCTTGATGGGATGAATTGATGATGCGATTGCATGATGATGTATTGATATAGAACTGCTGAGGCAGAACAACTGGTGATGGTTTTGCTTATGATTCTGAGTCTGGTTCGTGGAAGAGTCAGCGAGTTGGGAAACATGTGAAACATGAATTGAATTTAGCACTCCCTTATGACAGTTGCCTATTCATGGATTAGCGAGAACCTAGGATGAATAATTGGTGAAGAAGTTTAGGATGCTTAGTGAGTTTTTGTTGCAGTACATTGAATTTATTTGGCACTTTTACCGTACTGGGAACCCATGGGCCCGGGGTTCTCATTCCGTATATATCTCTTGTTTTTTCAGATACAGGTCCAGGTGCTCAGAAGTGAGTTGTGGGTCGTCTGAGAGACGGCGAAGATCTTTATTTCCTCTACTTTGTGTTTTGATTAGAATCTCTCCACCTTTGTTTTGGAAAGTTTATATTATGTATTGAACTCTTTGAATTTGCCTATAGAGGCTCTCATGTTTCCTTCGGGAGAGATTAGGATATACTGTTGTCAACTAGTTTCATAATGTACTCTAGCCGACCTAAACTTCGCGGGTCGCGACTAGTAGCTACTTACTTATGTTATATATATCTATCTGTTATCTATCTCTTAATCTCCTCTACGCCTTGTCCGTATATTGTTTTCGGCTTCACGGTTTATCTTTTGTTGTCGAAACGTGAGAGATACGTCTTCGCGATTTTATTTCTACTCTTTTCAGGCTTCTCGATTAATACTCCTTTCGAAATTACCTATATTTATTTATTAAAAATCCACCTGAGAGTCGTACCACCGTAATATCATTGACTTATGACTCGAGCATAAGGATTTGAATATTAGGGTGTTACATCTTTCAAATTCATTCCTTTTCTAAATCACATTCTTAAAACAAAATCTTAAATTTCATAAAAATTTTGGTAGTATCTCTCCTAAAACTTGGACTTTGCCACCCTTTGTGGGTCTGATATGGCTAGTTTCATTGACCTTTTTCTTTACTATTTTAGGATTGTTTCATGCATTTTCTTAGTAAATAAGTAAGTTTTGGGTGAATATACACTTACATCTTAATTCAAGCAAACATTGTGAACTTTACATGATTTTATGAGAATTATGCATGAGTTGAATGATAATATGGATGTTGCATCATCTCATGACTTGAAACAAAGCTTTGATGCACCTTGTTTGTTTGATTTCAGGACAAATGAAGCAAAGAAGAACCACGTTAGCTTCACTAACATGATCACTAACGTGGAATGGGAGCGAGCTTGCAATGTTAGTGGTAAAGTTACCACCAATAACGCCTTCGAATGCCATCATAACCCACGTTAGTTGCCACGTTAGTTACACTAACGTGGGAACTAACGTGGAAGAAAGGAGGAGCTCCAACGTTAGTGGTAAAAGTGAACACCACTAACGTTCCAAAATGCCACACTAAGCCACATTAAGAGCCACGTTAATCCAATTAACGTGGACTCTAACGTGGAGAAAAGAGGAAGTCACAAGCGTTAGTGACACTCACCTTTGTCACTAACGCTAGACCAAGCCTAAATTGCCTACGTTAGTGGTCACGTTAAGACCACTAACGTGAAAGGTAACGTGGAGCAATGAATGATAGGCCAACGTTAGTGACACTCACCTTTGTCACTAACGTTGGAGATGGCAAATACACCCACGTTAGTGGTCACGTTAATGCCATTAACGTGAAGCACTAACATGGAAGGAAGGGGAATTTTGAAGCGTTAGTGACAAAGGTAAGTGTCACTAATGCTCTCGAGCCTTGGCATGCCCACGTTAAGGGCCACGTTAGTTACACTAACATGGACCATTAACGTGGAAGAGAGGGATAAAGAGCAACGTTATTGGTAAAGGTGAATACCAATAACGTTTGCGAAGTGCTAAGAGGCTACATTAGTGGTTACGTTAGTACCACTAACGTTGAAATTAATGTGGATCAACTAGTTTGGAACGTTAGTGACAAAGTTATCGTCACTAACGCTTTCGAACCCAAGTTTACACTTAACGTTAACGCCACTAACGTCCTAACTAACTTCCCGTCATGCCTAACTCACACTTTCTTTGCAAGCAAAGCTGAGCCCACTAAAGACTGTAACTGCTTCAACTAAAGATCAAGGGCCCATATCCAAGACTTGAAGAGCTAACTAGAAGATCTGAAGAGTAGTATATATAGGGATAGTTTTGAATTGAAATGGGGATCTGGAACTTGAGAATTACACTCTGTATATTTTACTTTCTCTGCAACTTCTAGTTTTAATTTCAGAATGTACTCTTCTCTATCATCTTCCATTTTCAGAGCTATGAACAACTAAACCCCTTTTCATTGGGTTAGGGAGCTCTGTTGTAATTTGATAGATCAATAATAGTTTTCATTATTCTTCTTCTTTCTTTTCTCTTGATTTTACTAGAAAGCTTTCGATCTTAATCTAATTGGTTAGTTGTCTTGGAAAAGAAACTCTCCATAATTGGATCTCCTCTGAGCCTTGGAAAAGGGATGAGGAGATCATGCTAGAATCGCTTTCTCATGTTGGACCAAATTGGGGTTTGGATGGATATAGTGACATATAATCCTACCAACACTTTGATTTGGAAATGTATGTGGTATAATCAGTGACCATACTTCATCTCTTCCCATGAGCAATTAAATCAAGGAATTAGGCAATTGTTCAAGCTTAGAGAGATTGGGTTGCCAAGGAATTGGGATCCAATCACTTAAGATTTCCAAGGAGATCAATGAATGCATTGATTGAGGAAGAGATGAGAATGAATTTGATCCGGAGAATGCAACATCTCCTAAGCCCAATGAATTCCCCATTTCTGATCTTACCCATTCTCTTTATTTTCTGCCATTTACTTTTGTGCTCATCTCCGCAAATCCCCATTTAAGATTTTGCAGTTTACTTTCCGCCATTTACATTCTGCCATTTATTTCCAGCACTTACATTTTCAGTTATTTACTTTCCCACCATTTAACTTTCTGTAATTACTCAACTCAATTTCTTCTTAGCTCAACTAGAACATTCCTCTAATTAAAGTTGCTTGACCAATCAATCCCTGTGGGATTCGACCTCACTCTATTGTGAGTTTTTACTTGACGATAATTCGGTATACTTGCCGAAGAGAAATTTGTTGAGAGACAAGTTTCCGTGCATCAAGTTTATGGCGCCGTTCCCGGGGATTCATTGTGATTAACAAACTACCGGTTGGTTGATTACCTAGATTAGACAATTTCTTTTGTTTTGGTTTGTTCATGTAATTGCTTTTGTTCTTTGTTTTCTATGCTCTGTAATTGTTTGTGTTAATGCCTCACCAAGAAGCCCCTGTTCGTGACAGCTCTGGCTCTTGGTGATTTTGTTATTAATACAACAGTTTCTTTTACTTAGCTTCTTTTCAAATAAAATTGGCATATGATCACATTCTAAGTTTGGTGTTGCCCTGCAACAATCTGTTTTCAATCTTTCTGGATAATTGCATTAATTCTAAGAGAAAGTGTCACACTAAGTTTGGTGTGCCACTTATTTTTCTATGCAATGTATCCAGCAACACCACTTGTTTGTACAATCATAGTGCCTTTGCTTCTTAGGCCTGTAGTGTCATTTTTAACTAAGATTGCTTAATTTTATGCGTTACTCATAGCTTGTTTCTCTTTTTTGACATTCATAGTTGAATCACAATCTCAACACCACTGCTCCTACTTGTTGCTTGCCGGCAAAGCACTTATTCTAAGATGGTGATTGGAGGGAGAAAGTCTGCAAAAAAGGACAACAAGGGCGAAGATGAGCTACAAAGGTTGTAAAGTTCCTTTCCTTCTCATTTACTCCCAGTCGACTTAATTGCAATCATGAATGTCTCTTGTTTTGAATTCTGTGGTCTACCTCTGTTCTGTTAAGTTGCTTTTAGTAATAAGCATGGTTCACTACTTATCATTGCACCTTCATCTTTAATCTGCTTGCACCCATTATACTTAAAAATGCATCGAAGAAATCATTCTTTTGAAAGGAAAGTGTTGAGAAATTTTATCAATTTTAAGGCAAGCTAAAGATTAAGAGAAATGGACTAATTGTATGATTGTGTATTGAGGTTACATGTTTGTGAAAACTTGCATGGGAGCTCATAGATAGGAATTGAAATTTGGAGAAGTGTTATGGAAATTCTCAAAAACCTATTGATCCAAGAAGCAGTAAACAAAAGAAAATAAAATAAAAAGAAAAAACAAGGAATAAGCCCAAGGCTCTGAGCATCAATTACTAGGACGAAAAAGAAAGATACAAAAACTCAAAGAGGTCTTGTCCTAGTTACATGCTTGTGGTGAAATTGTGCCAAAGAAAGAGGCCTGAGCAAGTAAATCCTAAGGGGTGCTTCATCACCTAATACCTTAACCCAACTGGGTTGGGAGTATTGATTGAAAACTTATCCTAAAGGGCCACTTTGAGACATGACACCAAGAGTCGAGGCCAAGACAAATAAATACTGCTTCAAGGTGATAATCTATAAAGAGGACTCCATAATACCATCCGAATGACACTCCTAAGATCTAAGACTTCCAAGATGTAAGGACTAATGAACACTGGAATCCTTGTATAAACATATAATTGAAGTTGGCCTCCATTAACACTTAATCACTTCACTCACCAAGGCATCATAAGAAATTCTTCAGCACCCTACAATAAAAAGAATCCTTTGTGCATAATTCTTTCCTTGCTTGGGGACAAGCAAGATTTAAGTTTGGTGTTGTGATGCGGGTGCATCATTGCCTATTTTTAGTAGTTATTTCAGTAGATTTTTGTTTAGTTTTCATACAAATTTTGCCAATAAATGAGTAATAGCATGAAAAATCTCTACATGAAACAAAATTTCAAGCATAGGTGAATTTTAGTTAATATACAGGGTAAATATGATGAAATAGATCACACTAGGTGAAGTTATGAATTTGGGCATTATTAGCACACTTAGTATAATGAAGTTTGTCTTGTATGTTACTTTGATACACTTTGTTTGTTTGATTTCAGACCAAAAGAAGTAGAGAAGAGCCACGTTAGTGGCTACGTTAGTGCCACTAACGTGGCCATTAACGTGGAAGGAAGGAAAGTTTGGAACGTTTGTGGGAACGTTAATGGCATTAACTTTGAAGAAGGAGAGCATGGAAAGTTAGTGGCAATGTTAACGCCACTAACTTTAGCAAAGCAAAGGAAAACCCACGTTAATGGCCACGTTAACGCCACTAACGTGGACCATTAACGTGGGAAAGAGGGACAAGAAGCAGCATTATTGGCAAAAGTGAGTGCTAATAACGCTAGCGAAGGACTAAGAGGCCTATGTTAGTGGCCACGTTAGTGCCACTAACGTGGGCAAAATCTCACCTGGCAGCCTGACCATGCCTTCTTCAAACAAGAATAACTTGATCCACAAAGCTTCAAATGAGGTGATACGAGTGGCATTGGAAAGTAGGAATCCAGAGCTTTCCAAGCATATATGGCACTATATGGTGGACACTAAATTTGAGGGAGAAAACCTGCCCCGAAAGTGCAAAGATGAACATGGTATCAACTTGTAGTAAGGCCAGCTGACCTCTTCACCTTCCACAAAGTGTAACTCGCGCTGTAGAGCTCCAAATGATGCACTTCCAAAAGTGTTGGAAAGTAGACATCCAGGCTTTCCAACAATATATAATAGTATGGGAGTGGATATTAAGTTTGAGCTCTAGAACCTGGAAATATTAATCCCTTGAACGCTGACGTTATTGTAGCTAACATTTGCCAATAATGCCAGCGACTATGCCAGTGACCCTGTCCCCTTCAAAGGAGCATAACTTGAGTTACAGAGGTCTAATTGAGGTGATCCCAGTTGTGTTAGAAAGCTGACATTCAGAGATTTCCAACGATATATAATAGTGTATATTGGGCATGAAATTGGAGCACAAACAAGAGGCATCTTTAAGCCCCAAAAACACCAACTGGGTAGCAAGTGTAACGTTAGCAACAATAACTTTAGCACTAGCGCGACACTTGTAGCGTTAGTGTGGCTAACGGCAGCACTAACGCTAAGCACCTGGACCTCAACTTGATTCACTTCTCTCTCAAGTCCACTTCAAAGCTCAAGCAAGCAAGCCCACAATTGTCAACCAATCAAGGCCACAAGAAGCATCTAGAATAGTTAATTTTCATTTCATTGTAATTTGCTTTTAATTTTATTTCATTTTGTAATTTAGGAGAGCCTATAAAAGGGCCTTAGTTTCTACATTGAATTCATTCAGGAATAATGGGAAATTGAAGGAAGGGGGAGAGAGTGAAGACCAATTCAAATTTCTATGAATTGGCACACTCCAAGGGGAGTGGGTCTTCGGACCCCTCCCCTCCTACACTCTTCTTCCTTTTCTCTTCTTTTTTTTCTTAGTAGGAGTTTAATTCTAGTTTGTACTTTTTATTTTTGAACTTTGAAGTTTCAATTTCAGTTTTAATCTTCATCTTTATTTTTTTGCACTTTCTTTTTTTTTCTGTTTTGGTAGAGCAATGAACAACTAACTCTTTTCATTGGGTTAGGGAGCTCTGTTGTAATTTGATGGATCAATTGTAGTTTTCATTCTTCTTCCTCTTTCTTTTCTCTTGATTTTACTAGAAAGTTTTCGTTCTTCATCCAATTGGTTAGCTATCTTGGAAGAGAAGCTCTCCATAATTGGATCTCCTCGGAACCTTGGAAGAGGAAAGAGGAGACATGCTAGAAATGCTTTCTCATGCTGGACCAAATTGGGGTTTGGATGGATATAGTGACATATAATCCTACCAACACTTTGATTTGGGAATGCATGTGGTATAATCAGTGACCAAACTTCATCTCTTCCCATGAGCAATTAAATCAAGAAATTGGAAAATTGTTCAAGCTTAGAGAGATTGGATTGCCAAGGAATTGGGATCCAATCACTTAAGATTGCCAAGGAGATCAATGAATGCATCGATTGAGGAAGAGATGAGAATGAACTTGATCCGGAGGATTGCAATATCTCTTGATCCCAATGTTCATTTTATTTTTAGTTCTTACATTTACTTTTCTTGCCATTTTACTTCTCTGCACTTTATAGTTTTTTCCTTTACATTCATGCAATTTACATTTCCTTGTTGCTTATCACTCCAACATGATTCGTCTAACTAGGATAATCAATTAACCATTGATTGCTTAATCTGTTAATCCCTGTGGATTCGACCTCACTCTATTGTGAGTTTTTACTTGACGACAATTGGGTATACCTGCCGAGGGAAATTTGTTGAGAGACAAGTTTCTGTGCATCAGGGTCCCAACCAAAACCATGTTTTTCAATCCATTCTCATCCAGCTTCAATATCGTATAATTCCAAGGTCAAATCACTTTCAAAATCGAACCAACATTAATATTAAATCGTTACTAACTCTCAATCCATTACCAATAAATCAAACCAATAGTTTTTCAGACTCTTTTCAACAGTTTCAAACCCAAATCATTCCTTAATATATAAATAAATATATATAAATCAAATTTCTAAAATAAAATCACTTTTTAGTATAAACTTTCAATAACCGTATGCCAACTCAAGGAAATGAATAATCAAGCAAATAATTTCACTTGTCCAAAGCAAATCAATTCAATCCATAAAACCCACATAATCACTAAACATATATTTTTGCATCAATATAGATTTATAACAATTCTCGGAAATAAAATGAGTTTGAGGAAAACGCCCCTACCTCGATTTCGACTTAACCACACGACAGAAACTCTTTTTCTCACAGCCCGCAACAACACAACCTAAACCACAGTAACTTTAAAAACGGCACGTAAGAACCGAACTCAAACCTAAAGCATTAACGTTACAAGGACCTTAGAAACATATCACAGAATAGTGACTAAAAGAAATCGGAACAGGGAAAGGCTTACTGAACCTACGAGTATCCGTGAAAACGGAACGGCGGTGACTCCATTGACGACGCGACAGCTTGATATCGCATGCACGGCTATTGAACTCAGCATGCAAGAACCACAACTCAGCCCTACATTACCATCATCTCGGTTACTCTAATAGGCTATGACGGAAAACTGATTTCAAAGGTTTCAGAGATTATAAAGCTTACCAGGAAGACAGTGGCTCTACCGGCAGTTTCTGGCGGTCAGAACGGTGACGCAAAGCTTCGACGGTAACTGGGCAGTGATGAACGGCGGCGCCATAGCCACCCAGACGCGATGACGGCGAGCCCAGCAACACGACGGCAACGACAACTCCACGACGCCCCCTTTCGCGCATTCTCACCCTCCCCTGTTCGCGATTCTAACAACGGCGGCAAGAATGGGTTCGGCGGCAGAGATCTGACGAAGCTGGTGGCGATATCTCTCTCCCGCTCTGGCTCGTGATCAGCGGCAATGGACGCGTGGTCAGCGACAACTCCTCCCCTACGCGCGTCTTTGTTCTCTGATTACGATAATGGCAAGAGAACGGGGCGGCTTGGCAAGGCGGCAGTCCAAAGCAGCGCGGCGGTGGTGCGACGCTGGGTGGTGACGCGGATAGCTCTGCCTCTCTTCCTCTCCTTCTCCTCCACGGCAGCTCACTCATCCCCGGCGCTCTCTCCCTCTCGGACCTCCTTTTTCCCCCTTTCCCTTTCTTCTTTCTTTTTCTTATTTCGTGGTTTTAGTGTGTGTTTGTGCCTGCTGGGTGGGGGAGAGTGTCGGTTAGTTAGGGTTTGGGGTAGCTTAGGAAATTTTAATAAAGATAGGGGTAATAACATAATTTCATAAAATAAATGAAAAGATAAAATAATAATTAAAAATCAAATTAAAAGTAAAGTATCCATCTTTAAAAATATCTTTTAATTACCAATCTGTAAATTATTTTCAATTAAATACTAATTTAATAAAAATTAGAGATAAGTAAATTAAATCTCCTTTGTTTATAAAATATGGTTAAAAATATATATATTAAAATTAAGGCATACAAAATACTCATTATTTTTCAATTATAAAAACTCTAAATAATAAATAAAAGTTTACTCAACTTTTATGTAAAAATATCTAAAATATAGTCTTAAATAAATATAATACATCATAATAATTTATTAATAACTTTTAAAAATTTAGGGGTCTTACATATCTAATATATATTAATAATTTCATAATTAAAATCTGTTATATATCACTCTCTCATGGTAATTGAAATTAAATCTTTACCTTTAAAATTAAAGAGTTTTTTCCTCTTTTCTCTTGCTTTCTATATCTCTCTCATTCCTTCATTGATTTTATCTTTTTTATATATCATGACTAATTGTAAATTTGACAATCAAAATATACATGACATTCTCTAATTATATTCAAATTAAATTAAAATTAAAATTAAAATATAATTAGATTATATATTATATTTATGTATTACTAATGAATTTAATAATCAAAATATGTCACATGACACTCTTATTAAAATTTAGAGAAAATATTTTTTTCCAAAATTAGTAAACTTTCTTCTTATATTCTCTTATCTACCTCTCTTTTTTTTCTATTTCACTCTATATCCTTCCCACTATATATATTTTATATTTTATATTTTATATTAGTAATTTGACAAATCAAAATATGTCACTAGATATTTTTTATTACAATTAAAATAAAATTTTTTCTTCCAAAATTAACAAACTCTCTCTCATTCTTCTTGTTTATCTTTCTCTCTCTCTTTTCTAACATTTTTCATTTTTCTCTACCTTTCTATTCTTCAAAAAATAAAATTAACAAATATAATATAATTTAAATAAAATATATTATTATATGCATATTTTTTATTTAGTTTTAAATTTTTACTACTTATATTTTTAATCTATATTTTCACTTTTTTTTCAAATATTTATTATATATAATATAGAAAAAATACTAACGTTGTGATTAAAAGTTAGACTCAAGATTCAATTGTTTTAAAAAAAATAAATTTGAGTTAATTTTATAACTATCAATATAAATTTTTTTATGATAATATTTAATTATATTTTTATATACATAGAAAAAATATTATTTTTAAATAGTAAACATAAAAATTGATTATTTTTATTTGTTTAACAGACTTAACATCTAATCAAATATAAAAGTATACACATTAAATTCTTTCAAATTTTAGATAACGAATATTAAAATTAATTATTAGTAAAAAGTTAAACATTTTCATATGGAAATAATAACTAAAAATCTTATTATTTGATGATTTTTTTTATCAACGAAAATTCTGGTGTCCTTAGTCGACAGAAACTTTTGTCTCTTATGACTTTTTTGTAAAAGTAATTTAATACTATAAATATTTTGTGTCATAATTTATAATGTTAAAACCGACATAATTTTAAAATATTTATATTTTTATAATATTATTATGGATAAAAATAATAGTTTAAATATATTTTTGTATACCAAATGACTATTGAAGACATTTTAGTAATTTTTTTATGGTAGTTTTTAATCTGACAAATTAAAAAATACTTTATGGTGGATCTGAATTTCATTAAGGATATGCCGACATTCTTGCACTTTCTAACGAACACTTTTTCTTTGTAGTAGTGCACAAGTAGTACTGATTTAAAACGTGCCGCAGCCGGTACATGGTATTAGCATACAAATCACCATTAAATTTGGTTCTGCTGCCACACAGGTAATAGTACGGATGGCTATATTATACATATCTACTTGCTTTATGAACATTTCACAAATCACAAGTGGAAAAATGTGAGTAGAAAAAAAAATTTGGAAAACCAAATTCCCGTAAAAACTTACCAGGATCAAATGGAGAGAAAATTGCAGGCAACTTGAGTAGGACTGCCATCTCAGTTCCACTTTTCTATTTTTAACACTTTTTATGTGTGGAAAATATGAAATAAATAATTTTGATACACCTATATAATACGATTATACGTTATAATTCGATTAAATTTTTAAATTGGTCTTACATTACAAGTTAGTTACGATTTTTATATAATTCGAATATCGAAACTGTCATTACATGAATGCTATAAATCATGTAAGAGATTTTATTTTCATGAGTTACATACTCGTAATCGATAAACGGCTACAAGATATACTCAAATCTATAAAGTAACATCAATACGAAAGACAGAGATACATTATAAAAAAAACGCTGAGTACGGGTAGATTTATCGGTGTATGTTCTAAAAATTTATTTGTATTAACTTAAGTAAAATATTTTATATACTAATTTGAGTGTCAAAATATCTTGTACAGGTACTTATTCGGTGTTCTTCCAACATCCAAGATATAACTCATACTATTTGAAGTTTTTGAAGAAATCACAGAAAGACGAGCTATACTTGAGAAGGTCAAGTCGATCTATACAAGAATAATTGGTGCCTACCATCGGACCGAAAAATTAACTTTTCTTTGAGTTCTAACTCTTAAAATTAACCATGGTTGACAACCAACCTCCTCCAACACCATCCTAACTTCTTCGTTTGGCGACATAGTCACAGCAGGCTAATCAGTGTATAGCTGCAATGTAACTATGCATGAGTTAACTAATGTAGTTTCGATGAATGACGAAGTTAGAAAAATGTGGTTATTGAAGATATATGCAAACAAAAGAAAGCAATTCAACAAATATGAAGATCAAGATCAAAAGTAAGAAATGATTTTAGGTTTAGTCTTTTTATGAAAGAATTAAACCCATATCTCTCTCCTATACACACTTGAAAATGATTTCAAAGACTTAGTTCTATGAAAATCATGATAGAAATTGATTAATATCAAAAAGTTTTTCTAAACACTAGCCTAAACATTTTAAAAACATGATTTATGCCAAAAATAAAGGATAAAATCAATTCTCCTTAGCACAGAATCTATTTTCTTTAGCAAAGAATCGATTATGTGACCCAAAGAATTGATTTTTTTCATTTTAAATTTTAAATTTTATCATACAACAGCTAATAAAAATTGATTTTCTTTTAAAAGAATTGATTCTTTCACTGATAGAAAGTTTGAAATGGCTAGTTTGACAAAATGACTCTATTCTACCAAATTTGCAATGTTTCACTGCTTTGAAAATGCTATAAATAATTGCGTTGAAGCCTCATTTAAACACAACACTTCTTATAAGCTTTTTTGAGTTTATATATCAATTTATTTATAATTTCAAAGTGATATATACACAACTTGAGAGATATACAAATTTGTGTTCATTAGAACTTGATTTGTATTCACTCACTCTTCTTGAGACTGCTCAATTTCTGTTTTCATTAATATTGTGAAAGGAGAATTTTATAGCTCTTCTTGTTGACTGATTTGGAATGTGATTCTCCAAAGTTTGTGAGGTTTGTTTATACACTATATTCGGTGAGGATACCAAAGAAGTATAGTAAGCACTAAGAAAATTCTTAGAGAATGTGTCTCTAAGTGAAATGGCCTCATATATAGAGGTGATCATATACCGTGAGGTGTACATCAGGTGCCCATTGTTATAGCAGTTTGTCAAGCACCCTAAAAGCTTAGTGATATAATGAGAATCTCTGACACCTTAGCTTGGTGAGGAGGATTAGACGTAGGCGAAGAGGTTACATTAAACTAGAATATATCGATGTTTGCAATCTCTAAACTCAATCTCTTTTATATTCATATTTATTTACATTTTAGTAAATGATGTGGAAAGTAAAATCTTCTTGTAAGTACTTAAGAAGTGACTTAAGTCTTTGGAAAAATATTAGTACAGATCTATTTGTGCACTTTACTTTAAGTTCATTTAAATTCTACAAAAAATTATCATTTTTCATTGATACTCAATTCAACCCTCCTCTTGAGTATCGTACGTGTGCATAGTGACTAATATATAGGAAATCAACGAATGACAAATCAATTAGCCGAGCTTGGTAATGCCCGGATAACAAACAATGATAATAATAAAAATAATGAAGGTGATCAAAATGATGAAGACAAGGAAGGTGAATCCAATCCAACTCATGTTTTTGGAATGTAAAGGTAGGAAAATGATCAACCTACAACTCAAGCTGAAGGGCCAAATGTTGTTAGTCTATTTAATTCTAATATTATGAACGTTTAGCTTCCTAAGAATTTTGCTTTGCCCTTAACTTTGAATCCTTATGATAGACTCGCTGATTCAAAAAACCACATACAAAAATTTTGCTCAATGATGCTAGTGAATAGTGCTTTTGATCCTATTTTATGTCATTTTTCAACTGTCTCAGATGTTGTTGCACTTGATTGGTTTTTTTCTTTACCTACAGGATTTATTTCTTGTTTTCAAAATTTAACCAAAATTTTCGAAGATCATTTTACAGTTTTCTGTATCTATTTGCATTATTCATATTACTAAAATATAATAAAGCAAGGACACATGGAAGTCTAAGGGATTATGTAATCAGATTCACAAAACTGGCTATGAATATTCCATATTTGCATCTTGAGGTTCATCTCCATGCTATTAAAAGTGGTTTACGACCAGAAAAGTTTTAGGAAGCTATTGCTGTTGCTAAACCCAAAACTTTAGCCAAATTTAAACAAAAAGCCAAAGGACATATGAAGATTGAAGAACTCTACTATGCTCGGAAAGCCAAGAAGAGTAACACTAAAAATGATGAGCGAAAGCATGACAATAGAAAATCTTTCAAGCTCACGCCACGATTTGATTCATACATGCAATTCAATACTAAGAAGGCAGACATTATCAAACTGATCTTGAACATTAACATCAGAAAACCTCCAAAGAAGGCCGACACTTATCAAGATCAACGATACGTGGACAAGTTTAAATTTTATGCTTTCTATAAAAAATATGGTCATGTTACTGATGAATGTGTTGTAGTTAAAGATTTGTTGGAACGATTAGCTACGCAGGGACTTTTGGACAAATACATTGATAGCTATATACAAAAGAAGTATACCACACATCAATCTTATCAATTCACGAGCCAACATCAATTTAAAGATAAGGGTAAAATATTGGCTGACCAACCAAACCAATCACGAAGAATAATCCATTATATTTCTGGTGGTTTTGTAGCTGGAGGCCTTAGTTGTTCGGCATGAAAACGAATGTATCAAGCTGTGTTATCTATGGGGGGCATAAGCTCTTCTATTCTGCCGAAGCTTGATGTGCCAGAAATTATTTTTCATCCAACCGACCTTAATGCAACTGGAACAAACCTTGATGATCCTGTTGTTATTTCTCTATAAGTAGCAGATCTAGTTGTGTGTAAGGTTTTTCTTGATCCAGCAAGGAATGATGTTGTATTATTTTATTCTACTTTTTAGAAATGAAACTTCATGATCACTGCAACCTTCTTCTGGTGAATTAGTTGGTTTCTTAGATGAGCGCATTCCTGTACTTGGGTATGTGTCGTTACACACCACACTAGGTGAGCACCCCCCATACTAAGACATTAGATGTTCAATTTTTTATAGTTGATTTCTTTAGCCCTTACAATATAATACTTAGACATCCATCTTTGAATGCTTTTGGAGCTATTATCTCTAATATTCATCTATGCATTAAGTTTCATGGTGCAGGATAATATCATTGCAATAGTGCATGTCGATCTTAAAGAAGCTCACCATTGTTAATGCTAGCCTTAAGCAACAAAGGGTTAAAGCATCACACTTACATGTTCAAGTAGTATACAATTCAGACAATATTCCAACATTCGCTGAGATAGATCCTCGATTTGAAATATACGATAGAACAACACCAATGGATGATTTGGATAAGGTTTTTTTTTACGAAGGACTATACTAAGTTCAAACATATTGGTTGAGCTTTAATTTGTAGAGTGAAGTCCAAGCAAAGTTAATCCAATTTTTTTGCTTCAAAATGACGATTTGTATGCTTGGACTTTAGCAGGCACGCCTAGCATTGACCTTGCAGTTATTTGCCACATATTATCAATGGATCCATCAATATGACCTATAGCTCAAAAGAAATACAATCTCGATGTTGATAAACGGAAGGCATCCCTAGAAGAAACACAGAAGTTACTCATAGCAAGATTTATTAGGGAAATTCATTTTGTATATGGTTAGACAATGTGGTAATGGCAAAAAATCAAAATGGTAAAAATAGAGGATATGTGTCGATTTTACTTATTTAAATAAAGCTTGTAATAAAAATGTGTATCATTAATTACCTTCTGTTGATTTTTTAGTTGATAATGCTTCTGGTTTGCTACTTTAAGTTTGATGGATGCTTATTCAGTATATAATCAAATTCCTATGCATCATATAGATGAAGACAAAACTGCTTTTATTACTGATTATGATAGTTTTTGTTATAAAGTTATGTCTTTTGGGCTAAAGAATGCAAGTGCCACATATCAATGATTGATGGATAAAGTTTCCTATCAACAAGTCAGCAAAAACTTGAAAGTCTATGTTGATGACATGATGGCTAAGACCAAGGTTGGTGGGAGCCACACTGATGATCTCAGTGAAATATTTTCACAAGTCTGAAGAAAGTACAAGATGCGGTTAAATTCTAAAAAATGTGCATTTGGTCTGCATGGCGGCAAATTTCTTGGTTTTTTAATGACAAGATAAAATATAAAAGCCAATCTCGATAAATACTGAGGTATCTTGAACATGAAAAGTCCTTAAATCGTGAAAGAGGTTCAAAGAGTAGTAGGAAGGCTTGCTGCATTATCTTGTTTTTTTTGCCTTGTCTAGTAGATAAATCTATTTGCTTTTTTCAAACTCTAAAAATGAGAAGATCTTTTGATTGGACTAATAAATGTGAAGAGGCTTTTCAAAATATCAAAAATATTATTTCTTCTCATCCTATTTCACAGAAACTTAAAATTGGTAAACGTTATATCTGTACTTATCTGTCACTAATTATGTCGCGAGTTTTGTTTTGATTAAAGAAATAGGAAAGTAACAACATCCATTTTATTCGCTAAGCAAGTCTCTTCATCGTGCCGAACTCAGATATCCTAAATTGGAGAAACTTGCTTTGGCATTAATTTCAACAGCTCAGCAATTACGTCCATACTTCCAAAGACATACTATTATCATCCATACTAAGCAGCCATTGAGACAGGTTTTTAACAAAGCCAAAATTAGCTGGAAGACTAATAAAGTGATCAATAGAACTTTCCAAATTTGATATCTTATATCAGTTTAGAAGATCTTTGAAATATACATTTAGCCGACTTTATTGTTGTGTTTACTATACTAGACTCTGGGGATATCATTCCTAGGTGGATACTTTATGTGAATGGTGCTTCTAATTCTAATGGAGTGGCACTAAAATGCTTTTAAAGAACCATTCTGGAGCTGTGCATGAAACCTCCTTATAGTTTTCCTTCATTGCTGGTAACAACATAGCAAAATATGAAGTATTATTGGCTGGTTTGAGTTTAGTAAAAAATCTTAATATAAACAACCTATAAGTACATTGTGATTTTTTATTGGTTATACAACAGGAAAATGATGTATTTCAAGTAAAAGATCTTTTATTACAAACATATTTGTAGATTGTTAAAAATCTCATTCATTCTTTTAAGCATTTTGAAATACATCAGATACCAAGGGAGCAAAATTGTCCAAATTAGCAACAAGTAGACCAATAAACCACAAATTTATGGCAAATTTTGTATTGATATAAGTGGAATTTATCAACTTATCTTGTATTTATTCATTGAAATGGCATAGTTTTATGAATTTCTCCTAATTATGCTTAATGATTAAAAACAAGCTTTTTAGGCTCTTAAGTGGCTAACTTTAATTCACTTATATTCCATTCGATGCCTTGATGTATTTGTTGAGTGAATTCAGGCTTAGAACGCAAGGATGACTTGAAGAAGTAAAGAAAAAGCATGTAACAGTGGAGAATTCATGAAGAAATGAAGTTTTGAAAATTATAGGGTCATGCATATGCATGCCTTATGCGTATGCCTGAATCTCAATTTGCGCATACGCATGCCTCATGCATACACATGTTTTGGAAATTTGTCATTTTACGCGTACGCATCCCTCATGCGTACACATGATTGTCAGCACGTGATTTAGTTAAGTAAACACGCGGGTTGTGATTTCAAGCTTTCTTGGGCCCAATCCAACTCATTTATAAAGTATTTAATGCGATTCTCAAGGAGGATCAAAGGGAGAGCAACTAGGATAGTTCTAGGCCATGTTTTAGGTTAGAATCCTAGAGAGAGAAGTTCTCTCTTCTCTCTAGAAATTAGAGTTTTAGGTTTAGTTTTCTTCCTAGATTTAGGTTTTGATCTTGTTTTAAGTTAGTTTTCTCTACTTATCTCTACTTATAATTGTCATGTTGTGGTTAGTGACGCGAGAGTCGTTGATGTCCAATATTAATTGGTGATTTAGGATTGTTAGTTGTTCTTGTTTTCATTGACGAGTAAGACTTATGGATTAAAACTGACTATGCCCATTTGACTTTCTCCGGATGTTGGGGATGACGAAATGGGATTAACTCTAGGTAATCGCCATGTTTATGGTCAATGACTTGGTTAGGAAGCTTTAATTCTCAATCCTTGCCAGGAATGTCTTTTAGCATGTATCTTCCTTTAGTTGTTAGCTTTACTTTCTTGCAATTTATTTTCTTGTATGTTTATCTGCATACTCCCTTATTCTCATGACCGATAATACGCATGCCTCATTATAATTCCTTTGAGAGACGACCTGGGATCTAATACTCTCGATCTTTATTTGTTGGGATTCGTGACAAACAAAATTAAACTTTGATTCAGGTCATTTGTTAGTTTGGAACTATACTTGCAATGCAATTCTTTTTGAGAAAATTCTGAATCGACATTTGGCTTGCGTAAAGTTTTTGTTAGGTTTAGTTTTCTCCCTAGATTTAGGTTTTGATCTTGTTTTAATTTAATTTTTTTTTTACTTTTTATTGTTCTACCATCTTAATTCTCTTAGGTTTACTTGTTAATTTCTCTACTTTATTGCTTTTAGTTTCATGAACTCTTGTTAATTTTGGTTTTCTTAATGCAATTTGATGTTTTGTGTTTTCTTTATGCTTGTTTGAGTTATTGTTATTGTTATCTTGCATTTGATAGTTTTAGATTTTATTAATATTGCAATTTTACTATGCTTTCATTTTATGCCTTCCAAGTGTTTGTGAAAATGCTTCTCTAAGTTTTAGGGTAGATTTTTACACTCTTGGCTTGGATTGAGTAATTGAAGTGACTTTGAGTCACTAATGTTCGAATTAATTGATAATTTGGAGACTTTAATTAATCTCATTTTCATTAACAAGTAAGACCTATGGATTGAGATTGATTAAGCCCGGTTGACTTATCTCACCATTAGAGGTTGACTAATTGGGTTTGCTCTTGTAATTGTCATGTCGTGGTTAGTGATGCGAGAGTCATTGATGTCCAATATTGATTGGTGATTTAGGGTTGCTAGTTGTTCTTATTTCCATTGACGAGTAAGACCTATGGATTAAGACTAACTATGCCATTTGACTTTCTCCCGATGTTGGGGATGACGAAATGGGATTAACTACTCTAGGTAATCGCCATGTTTGTGGTCAATGTCTTGGTTAGGAAGCTTTGATTCTCAATCCTTGCCAAGAGTGTCTTTTAGCATTTATCTTCCTGTAGTTGTTAGCTTTACTTTCTTGCAATTTATTTTCTTGTCTGTTTATCTACAAACTTCTTTATTCTCATGACCGATAATACGCACACCTCACTAGAATTCCTTTGAGAGATGATATGGGATTTAATACTCTCAATATTTATTAGTTTGTATTCATGACAAACAAAATTAAACTTTGATTCGGGTCATTTGTTAGTTTGAAACTATACTTGCAACACTTGAGAAAATTCTGAACTGACGTTTGGCTCACATCATAGACCAAATTCACATTCTACAACATTTTTACAATCAATATTGCATGAGCTTAGTATAAATATCACCTATATTTTAAGTATTTCTCATGATATGGATTAGAGAGCTCCATATGTTAAATATTTGCAAAGAGGTCAAATTCCTCTTCATATTAATGATTCCAAGAAATTTAAGCGTCAAGCTTGTTTTTATACTTTAATTGGCAGCAATATATATATTGTCACCAATTTTTCTATTTTTTTATTTTAAATGACTTAAGATGCTGAGTTGACCATGGATGAAGTACATGAAGGTATTTGTGGTATACATGTTCATAGCCGAAATCTTTCCTCTAAGATTTTGTGTGCAAGTTTCTTCTGGTCGACCTTACAGTAGGATTGTAAACACAAAGTTGCCTCTTGTGACCATTATAAAAAAACATGCATCTATTATTCATACACCTGCTGAGGTCTTGCACTCTTCAAAGGTAAGTTGGCCTTTCAATAGATGGAAGCTCAATATATCTCGGTCTATTTTCACAATTCCCCCGATAGGTAAAATTTTTAGTTGTTGTAATTGATTACTTTTCAAAATAGATAGAGGCACAACCATTGGCAAAAATAACTTTTGATAAAATGATAGATTTTGTATGGAAAAGTATCATATGCAGGTTTGGTATCCCTTAACATATTATAATTGATAATGGTCGTTAGTTTATTGATAAGAGCTTTATTGATTTTTTTACAAAATTTTAAAATTCGTCAACATTTTTCTTCAGTCGAACACCTGCAGATTAATGGCTTAGCTAAAACTGCAAACAAGGTTATTCTTCATGCTCCTCTTAAGAAGTTAGATGATGCTAAAGCCTAAAGGAATGTGGTCCGACCTTATCACAGAAGTATTATGGGGGTGCAACACCACTGTAACCAAATCTTATTCTACAACAAAAGAAACTTCGTCTCGTTTGACGTACAGTTCTGATGCCATGATCCCAATTAAAATTTCACAACAATTCATAAGAGCAAGGATTGATTTAACAGCATCTGACAATGCTAGATTGATGAAACTTGATACTATTAAAGAACTCCAAGATATGACAACAATCAAACATCGAGCTATGTAACACCGAATTGCTCATAGATATAATAATTAAATCTTCAGGACTTGAGTGTCGGTGATGAGCGGATATTTTATACGCTTTTTGGCATCAGTTTCATATAGTTTTAGTTATGTTTTGTTTATGTTTTATTATATTTTCATAGGTTTTAGTACAAAATTCATATTTTTGGATTTTACTTTGAGTTGTTGTGTTTTATGGTGATTTCAGGTAAATTCTGGCTGAAATTGAGGAGCTTTAGCAAAGTCTAATTCAGAGACAGAGTAAGGACTGCAGATGCTGTCGGATTCTTACCTCCATGCACTCAAATGAGCATTTCTGGAGCTACAAGAATCCAATGGCTTGCTCTCAACGGCATTGGAAAGCTAACATCCAGGGTTTTCTAGAAATATATAATAGTTCATACTTATCTCTGGAAATGAAGGTCCAAAACTGGCATTCAATGCCACCTACCCACCCCATTCCTGGCGTTGGACGCCCAAAAGGAAGCAGCTGGCATCCAGCGCCCAAAAAGGGAAGCGTAGTGGGTGTTTAGCGCCCAAAAAGGGTACTAGCACGTGGAGTCACCCCTAGCTCAGCCCAAATACTCACCAAGTGGGTCCCAGAAGTGGATTTTCGCACTATCAGCCTACTCTATCTTATTTCTGTAATCCTTAGTTATTAGATCAGTATATATAGACAAGAGTTCACCCTTGTTAGGAGCTCTTGGCCACTCTACCCGTTTTACATTAATTTTCTGTAAGCTATGAATAACTAAACCTCCTAGGTTAAGGTTAGGAGCTCTGCTGATTTTCATGGATTAATAATATTATTGTTCTATTTCAATTCGTGTTTGATTCTATTCTAAGATGTATCTTCATTCTTCAACCTTATGAATGGAATGATCCATAACAATCATCCTCATTCTACATGGGTTTGTGCGAGTCCTTGGCAGGATAGTACTGAACCACAAGCTTGATTATACATCTCTTAGACGGCTAATCCACGACTTTGTTGGGGACTTGGAGAGATCAGTTCAGCCAAGTTATGGGGCGATTAGGCCGTTGTGGTATAGGCTAGAACCAGAAAGCAGCGTCCTCTGATCCGGAAGATGACTTTGTCTGTGGCATTTGGAGTAGGATCATCAAGGGAATGGAATGCAGGAGCTTCACCTTCATTCAGATTGGATGCACACTAACCCTGGCATTTGGTTTGAGTAGAGGAAATTAATGACCACTGGCTTAGCGTTAATCACTTACAGCCTGCCATGGAATGAATCAATCACAGTTGGAGTAGATAGTAAGAAAGGTTGATCCAGAAGAATGAAGCATCTCCGAAGCCTCAACCATTTTCCTACCATTGATTCCACACTTATTGAGTAAATCTATCCTTATTCTGTTTTTATGTGTTTTTCTCAACAACCATCTTTTACATCTGCCTGAATAAGATTTACAAGATAGCCATTGCTTGTTCAAGCCGACAATCTCTGTTGAATTTGACCCTCACTCACCTGAGGTATTACTTGGATGACCCAGTGCACTTGCCAGTTCAGTTGTGCGAGTTATGATTTTCGCGCACCAAGTTTTTGGTGCCGTTGCCGGGGATTGTTCGAGTTTGACAAACTACCAGACTATCTTGTTGCTTAGATTATATACTTTTAAGGTTTAGTTACTCATTTATTTGTGTCTTTTCTTTTCTTTTCAAAATTTTTTCAAAGTTTTTTCTTTTCTTTATTAATCTTTGTCTGTTGTTCTTGTTCTTGTTAAAGTTTCGAACTTTCTTGCTTTCTTTTTCGAAAAATTTTCAAAAATTTTTCTTTGTTTGAGTCTAGTGTCTGTTTTTAAGTTTGGTGTTCCTTTTGTGTTCATCTTTTCTTTAAAGTTTTCGAATTGTTCTTGAGTGTTCTTCTTGGTGTCCTTTAGTGTTTTTCTTTAAAATTTTCGAAAATTAGTCTCTTTTGATCTAAAAATTTTAAGTTTGGTGTTTCTTAGTTGTTTTTCTCTTTCTTCATTAATTATAAAAAATTAAAAATATTTCTTTCATCCTTATTCAAATTTTCAAAATCCTAATTACCTTTTCTTATCTTGATTTAAACCTTTTAAAATCCTTGTTTGACTTCTTCTTCCTTCTTTTTCGAAAATCACCTCTTAATTTTCAAATCTTTTTAGTTAATTAGCTTTTAATTTCCTTCTTAATTTTGAATTAAATAAATAAATAAAATAAAAAATATTTTAATTCTAGTTTCTCTTTCTACTCTCAATATTTGAATCCTTCTTTCCCCATATTCGAATTCTTTCTCTCATCTTTCTATTCTCATTCTTCTTTTTTTTTTTTCATATCTCACAGGGAGTTTTCTATACTCTGGCATAGAAGCTTCCTTTCTTCTTCTTTCTTGGTTTTCTCTTTCTTGTTTGTGAGCAGGAACAGATATAAAGAACCTATCTTTGATCCTGATGCTGAACCTGAGAGAACTCTAAGGAGGCGTCTACAGCAAGTTAGAGCACAACACTCCGGAGAAAACCTCACAGAGCTTTTCGAACAAGAAATAGAAAATATAGACATGGTACACAATCCTAATGGTGGAGGAGAGGCAAGAAAGGTCCTTGGATACTATACTGCACCCACTTTCGATTTTTATGGGCACAACATCTCCATTCCTGCTATCAATGCCAACAGCTTTGATCTGAAACCCCAACTGGTCACTTTAGTTCAACAGAACTGCCAATTCTATGGACTTTCACAGGAAGATCCAAATAAATTCTTATCTGAATTTTTGCAGATATGTGATACTCTCAAGGCTAATGGAGTGAGTCCTGAGGTTTACAAACTTATGCTCTTTCCTTTTTCTATAAGGGACATAGCTAGGGTATGGTTGGATTCTCAACCTAAAGAGAGTCTTGACACATGAGAGAAGGTGGTCAATGCATTCTTGACCAAGTTCTTTCCACCTCAGAAGTTGAGTAGACTTAGGGTGGAAGTTCAAACTTTCAGACAGAAAGAGGGTGAATCCCTCTATAAATCATGGGAGAGGTGCAAACAACTAATCAAAAGATGCCCTCCTAACATGATCTCAGACTGGACCATACTTGACATCTTTTATGATGGCCTCTCTGAGATGTCCAAAATGTCATTGGACAACTCTGCTGGTGGATCACTCCACTTGAAGAAAACACCTGAAGTGGCAGGAGAACTCATAGACATGGTTGCAAACAAACTAGTTCATGTACACTTTTGAGAAGAACCCTGTGAATATTGGGGTAGCTCAGAAGAAGGGAGTTCTAGAGGTAGACACTATAAATGCCATATTGGCTCAGAACAAGATCTTGACACAATAGGTTAATATGATCTCTCAGCATTTGCTAGAATGCAAGCTGTAGCTGGCAGCACTCAAGAGGCTTCCTCTGAAGGAGAAGCCTATGATCCTAACCAACCTATGATGGAAGGGGTAAATTATACGGGGAATCCCAACACTAAACTTTATGGAAACACCTACAACCCATCATAGAGGAATCATCCTAACCTCTCATGGAAGGATCAACAGAATCCTCAACAAGGCTTCAATAACAATCAAGGTGGAAGAAACTAGAATAGGTTTATTAACAAACTATTCCCACCTTCTCAGCAACCGATGGAGACTTCTAGGCAGAGCCTCTTTGACTTAGCAACCATAGTCTATGATCCCTCTAAGACCACTCACAGTTTCATAACAGAAACTAGGTCCTCCATCAGGAATCTAGAGGTACAGATTGGTTAGCTGAGTAAGAAGATCCCTGAGACCCCTCCTAACACTATCCCAAGTAACACTGAAGTTAAATGAAGAGAAGAGTGCAAGGCCATCCCTGTAGAAGTTGAGGCCGAATTTGAAGGAGAGGCATTGGCGTTGAACGCCAGTAAAGGAGTACCTAATGGGTGTTCAATGCCTAAAAAGGAGCCATCACTGGCGTTGAACGCCAGTAAAGCAGTCCCTACTGGGCGTTCAACGCCCAAGGAAGAGCCATTGAACGCCAGTAAGGAAGCCCCTATTGGGCGTTCAACTCTCACGAAAGAGCCATCATTGGTGTTAAACGCCAGTAAGGAAGTCCCTACTGGGCGTTCAACGCCCATAAGGGAGCCATCCTTGGCGTTGAACGCCAACAAGGGAGTAGCTGGGCGTTCAATGCCCACTAAAGACTTCCCTATTGAAGAACTGAAGGCAACCAATGCTCATGAAGAAACCATAGAAGTTCCTTTAAATGCCTTGTTAGAAATTATGGATTATGAAGACCACTCCTCCTCTAATGAGGAAGAGGAAACTAGGGAAGAGCAAGTTTCTTGGTACCTAGGAGTTCTCATGAGACTGAATTCCAAACTATTTGGAATAGAGACATTAGAGGAAGAACCTTCAGTGCTTACCAAGGAGATCAATGCTTTGATTCAGCAGAAGCTACCTCAAAAGCTGTCGGATATTTTATACGCTTTTTGGCATTATTTTCATATAGTTTTAGTTATGTTTTGTTTAAGTTTTATTATATTTTCATAGATTTTAGTGAAAAATTCATATTTTTGGATTCAACTTTGAATTGTTATGTTTTATGATGATTTTAGGTAAATTCTGGTTGAAATTGAGGAGCTTTAGCAAAATCTGATTCAGAGACAGAGAAAGGACTGCAGATCGTATCGGATTCTAACCTCCATGCACTTGAAGGAGCATTTCTGGAGCTACAGGCGTCCAAATGGTACTCTCTCAATGCCATTGGAAAGCTAACATCCAGGGCTTTCCAACAATAAAAAATAGTTTATACTTATCTCTGGAAATGAAGGTCCAAAACTAGCATTCAACACCAGATACCAACCTCATTCCTGGCATTGGACGCCCAAAAGGGAGCAGCTGGTGTCCAGTGCCCAAAAAGGGAAGCAAAGTGGGCGTTCAGCACCCATGAAGGATACTAGCACGTGGAATCACCCCTAGCTCAGCCCAAACACTCACCAAGTGGGCCCTAGAAGTAGATTTTCGCACTATCAACCTAGTTTATCTTATTTCTGTAATCCTTAGTTATTAGATTAGTATATATAGACAAGAGTTCACCCTTGTTAGGAGCTCTTGGCCACTCTACACATTTTACATTACTTTTCTATAAGCTATGAACAACTAAACCTCCTAGGTTAAGGTTAGGAGCTCTGCTAATTTTCATGGATTAATAATATTACTATTCTATTTCAATTCGTATTTGATTCTATTCTAAGATGTATCTTTGTTCTTCAACCTTTTGAATGGGATGACCCGTGACAATCATCCTCATTCTACATGAGTTCGTGCGAGTCCTTGGTGGGATAGTACTGAACCACAAGCTTGATTATACATCTCTTAGACGGCTAATCCACGATGATAAACCCATATTTTATGATATATTTTATGCTTAGTTTGAGTGATTTATCCCTTCCTTATTATATGATGTATGTGAAAAACATGTTTCCTATGCTTTAAAATTAATTATTTTAATTACCTTTATTTCCATTCGATGCCGTGATTAGTGTGTTGAGTAGTTTCAGATCTTCTAAGGCAGGAATGACTTAAAGGATGGAAAGGAAACATACAAAAATGGAAGGAAAGCACAAAACAGAGTTTTTGAAGAAACTGGTAGCCACGCGATTGCATAGGCGACGAGGCCGCATGCCAGCGCGAAAAGGCATTGACGCGGCCGCATGACTGACGCGACCGCGTGACAAGGAAAACTCCGAATGACGCGACCGCGTGACCCACGCGGACGCGTGACAGAGGCCACGCACCAGAAATTGCAGAAAACGCTCATAGCGAATTCTGAAGCCCTTTTTGGCCCAAATCCAAGTCCAGAAGGCATAGACCAGAGGTTATGAAGTGGGGGAATGCATCCATTCAAAGAGAGTCTCCACTTTAGTTAGTTTTTCATGATTTAGATTTAGTTTAGAGAGAGGTTCTCTCCTCTCTCTCCTCTCTTTAGGATTAGGATTTAGAATTAGGATTTTATTCGCTTTTAGTATTATCTCTTTATCAGGTTCAATATTCCCTTTTATTTACTTTTGCAATTTAATTTATGAATTCTTCCATGTTACAAATTACTCTTTTGAATTAATGTTATTTGAGATATTTCAGTTTAATCTTGCTTTATTTTATTTATGTTGCTATTATTCCCAATCTGAAGACATTTTTATTTCAGTAGATTTACTTTTCTCCTTTTGGTCTTGGTTAAGAAATCAGTAACTCAGGAGTTATCAAACTCAAACATGATTGATAATTGTCATCTTTGTTAATTCAATTGAACTTCAATAATCCCAATCTTTTCCTAGGAAATAAATAGGATCCGAAGATCAAACCAATTAATCCCTTGACCTTCCTTTATCTTAGTAAAGGTTAACAAAGTGGAATTAAGATTCAATTCTCATCATCATTGATAAGGATAACTAGGATATGACCTCCAATTTCTCATACCTTGCCAAAAGTTTATTTACAGTCATTTATTTATTTTACTTGCCATTTAAATTGCTTGTTCTTCATTTACTTTATTTGCTAATTAGACTATTCGCTCCTCATTCTCAAAACCCCAATTTACAATCTCCATAACCAATAATAAGAACATACTTCCCTGCAGTTCTTTGAGAAGACGACCCGGGGTTTCAATACTTTGGTTATCAATTTATTTAGGGGTTTGTTACTTGTGACAACCAAAACATTTGTACGAAGGGATTTCTGTTGGTTTAGAAACTATATCTACAACGCGACTATTTTTATAAAATTCTTTACTAGCAAAAATCCGAACGTCAAAATGGCACCGTTGCCAGGGATCTGCAATCGTGTGCCTTATTATTGGTTATTGTAAATATTTTTTCTTTTACTTGTTTATTTGTCTTTATTTTCCCCTTTTTATTTCTATTAGCTACTATGAATTCTCACCCCTTTCGCTTTGAGTTTGGTTCTAATGTTATTGAAAGGAATGGAAGTTATAACAGGAACATGCATCAAGGTCAGAACAATCAAAGATGGATGGAGCCAAGAGGATCTGATCAACCCTTTAGGCAACAACACCCTCCAAGATATCATGGACAAAGACCATTCTACAATGCATACCAAGCCAATAGACATGGTGGACAACCTTGTAATTACCCACAAGCCCCACCATGTGCTTATAGACCATCCTCTCAACATAACTTCGAACCACCACACTCACAAGCTCCTTTTCACCATTCACCATCGTATGATCCTCATCTACCCCGATTCCAGTCCAATTACTCCCAAAAATCACCACTTCCCCATGTACCATATCCAAATTTATCACCCCGAGAATCAGAGGTTCGCCTCAAGAAAACAGTAGATCAAATTCAAACAACCCTTCATCAACTGGAGCAAGCAGTAAGTCTATTATCTTCTAGACGTTCGAACATTCGAGGACATCCCACAGCCCCAAGTGGACAATCTAACGAAGAGCGTAGCATGAAGGAGATACTAGAAACTCTAGTGGACAAGACAGAGCATGGCTTCATCCTGGAACAAGTAGAGGAAGCTGTCATTATTAAAGAAGAAGAGTTGGTTGAAGACTTAGGAGACGCTGAACTTCCATGGGAATCCAGAGTTGTGAAAAATTCTGTCAAGGACGTTACAATTGATGCTAAGGAGGACAGTGCCCAACCCCCACATAATGAACTTGCATCCGCGAGTGAATTCTCTGAGATCGAAGAATCTTCCCCAAGTAAATACGAAGATGATACGTAGGTAGATTTCTCTCAACCTCCAGTCTATGACTTAAGTGATGAGGAAGACATAGATGGCTTTGATCAGGACATAGATACATTTGAAGAATCTTGCAAAGAAGTGGAGAAATTCACAGAAGAGCACAAGGGAGTAGAACTCACAGAACCACTGGAACCACCTATCCCAAGGCCATTACCACCCAATACAAGATTCAAGTGGGTACAATCCTTAATCATTAACTATGTTTTTCCACTTGAATATGGTTTTACTTGAAACAGATGGCCAGCTTAGAACTCTCTGCGGCTTTAAGAGTAAGCGGGAAATGGCTCGTACTCAGAGCTGGTGCACAAGGTTTAATAAGGTTCCACGCTTCATCAACTCGAAGTGCACGATTGGCATCATGATCAATCGGATGGATTGACGTCGGGTTTTCTACCAGTAAAGAAATTCATAGAAACGGTTGCGTTGTAGATATAGTTTCTAAACCGGCAAAAATCCCTTCGTACAAACGTGTTGGGTGTCACAAGTAACAAACCCCTTTAAAAATTGTTAACCGAGTATTCAAACCTCGGGTCGTCTTCTCAAGGAACTGCGAGGAAGTATGTTCTTATTATTGGTTATAAGGGTTGTAATCGGGGTTTAGAAGGTGAGAAGCAAGCAATTTAAATGACGAGTGAATTAAATGGCAATTAAAGATAAATAATAACTGTAAAGCAACTTTTAGCAAGGTAGAGAAATTAGAGGTCCAACATAGTTATCTCTCTCAACAATAATGAAAGTTGAATCTAAACTCCACTTGGTCAACCTTTACCAGAGCAAAGGAAAGTCAAGGGACTAATTAAGTTGACCTTTGAATCCTAATTATTTCCTAAGAGAAGGTTGGGATTATTTAAGTTCAGCTCAATTAGCAAGATAACGATTATCAATTATGTTGAGTTTAACAACTGTTGAGTTACTAAATTCTTAACCAGAACTAAAAGAAAGAAAAAGTAAAATTGCTGGAATAATAATAAAAATATCCTTAGATGGAAAGCAATGATAACTTAAGTCAAAGAGAACAATCATGAACTGAAAATACCTCAAATATCATTAATTCAAATAACTATCTGTAATACGGAATAATTCTTAGATCAAATTATAATAATCAATTCAAATGTTGGAATAAATAAATAGAAGTAAAAACTAAAAGAACATTAAACCTAGATCCAGAGTTACTCTCAAAACAAGAAGAAATCGTAAATCCTAAAAGAGAGAGAGAGAAGATCTCCCTCTCAACTAAATCTAAATCATTGGAAGGTGAAAATATGCGAGCTCTCCCTGAATGGATGCATTTCCTCACTTCATAACCTCTGGTCTATGCCTTCTGGACTTGGATTTGGGCCAAAAAGGGCCTCAGAACTCGTTATGAGCGTTTTCTGCAATTTCTGGTGCATGGCCTCTGTCACGCGGTCGCGTCATTTAGAGCTTTTCCTTGCCACGCGGTTGCGTCAGTCGTGCGACCGCGCCATGTGCGTTCTGCTTAAGGCGCGCGGTCGCGTCAGTCATGCGGCCGCGTCGCTGCTGATTCGTGCTTGGCACGCGATTGCGTCATCCATGCGATCGCGTGGATATCAGTTTCTTTAAAGCTCCGTTTTGCTTCCACCTTTCATTTTAGTATGTTTCCTTTTTCATCCTTTAAGTCATTCTGCCTTAGAAAATCTGAAACTACTCAACACACTAATCACGGCATCGAATGGAAATAAAGGTAATTAAAATAATTAATTTTTAAAGCTTATAAAACACGTTTTTCATTATATGACATAATAAGGAAGGGAAAGTAAAACTATGCAATTAATGTGAATAAGTAGGTGAAGAGTTGAATAAATCACTCTAATTAAGCACAAAAGAACTCATGAAATATGGGTTTATCAACCTCCCCACACTTAAACACTAGCATGTCCTCATGCTGAATCCAAGGTAAATAATTAAGGTTAAAGTGATGGAATGTTATGAAATGCAACCTATGCTAAATGCATCTACCTAATGAGTCATGCAATTCTAATTCATCCACTCATATATAAAGCTTACATGTAGCTAAGTTAATTCACATTCTCAAGGAGTTGTGTGTATATATATAGCCAACCCTTAAATAATAAGGTACTTTAGCAATTGAGATGGGAAAGAAAGCATTGTACAAACTTGCAAAATAATTGGTAAATTTTAAGCACAGATATATGTTGATGAGTTATTGAACCCTCAATGGATTTTGTGTTTACTCTCTAGTCACTCAGTGTTTATTGGGTTTATTCACTCTATTTTTCTTTTTATTCTTAGTTTCTACAGCTTTGTTTCTCATCTAACCAATCAACAATTATAGAACATAGTCATACCGAAAAGTCATGAGGTCTTAATTAAGGTTATAATGGGGCCAAGGTAAGGGTAAGGATTTATGTATAGGGTTAAGTGAGCTAATAAGTGAATCCTTAATTAGACTAAGATCTCACCTAACATACATATCTAGCAAAGTAAAATTTCTTTACCTAATTTCCCATAATTTCCCACTTATTGTTACATGCTCATGTTTTACTTTTTATTTTTATTCCATGTGCATTGTTTTCATTGGGGAATTTCTCTCTCTTTTTTTTTTGTATCCCATTTTATTTGGATGCTGAAAAAAAAATTTTTTTTAATGCACATGATAATTGAATCATTTAGATTTTCTCATGAGCATGCTTTCCAAATTTTATTTTATTCCCTTTTACTTTTCTACCTTTTTGTTTCTATTACCCATGTTCCCAAAAGGCTTCTCACATTTTACTCTATTCATAATTTGTCTATCTTAAGCTAACCAAAGATTCACTTGAGATTTTATTTTGTTTTTCTGCTTAAGGCTAGTAATTTGGCTAAATAGAATAAAGGGGTTTTAAAAGGCTCAAGGGGGCTAACAAGGGTGATGTAAAAGGTAGGCTAATTTGGGTAAGTGAGCTAAAATCAAATGATGGCCTTAATTATTCTCTTAGTATGTATCTTATTCTATATTCTATAATTGGACATATAGATTAAAGCAAAGTAAAGAACATCAGAATAAAAAGAAATGTGACACACAGAAATGAAATTATGGTTTGAATGCAACCATACAATTTAAGCTCAAGACTCACAGGCTGTGTGTTCTCTAACTCAAGCATCATATATCATTCATATATTGTATGCAGGTTTAGTTAAAAATTCCCATTATTCTCTTGAAAAAAATTATTTTGGGTAGCTTTTAAAGTTTTAATGTTCCTCCTTGATGAAATGTTGTCAACTAACATGTAATGCTATATATGCAAGGTGTGGGTTATTTTGATTCTGTTAAAGTTCCTAGTTTACTTTCTTTTTATATTTTTCTATTTAAACTATACTATCTTATGCTAAAAAAGGGTAAACTATACTAATTAATCCACTAATAAATCAGAATTGCAAACTAAACTAAATAACTAAAATGAACTAAATAACTAAGATATGAACTAAAGATGCAAAATGCAGAAAATAGAGTAAAATACACAAGTAGCAATGTATAAGTACTCAGAAAATAACAATAAAAGAAAAATACAGAAAAATGTCCAAAATAAAAGAAAAAGTATGTAGTGGTTCACCAAAATAAACGCCAGAGATGGCGACCTCCCCACACTTAAAATGAAACATCGTCCTCGATGCTCAATCAAGCCTGGTGTGAAGGAGTGTCATCACTGGTAGGGATGGCAGCTGGGGTCTCTGTGGCGGTGGTGGGCTGGGGGTCTGGCTGCTGTGGAGGTGGGACGGACTGGAGCGGGATCTCCGGATCTGCAACCTCTATCTGGGGCATAACCTCCTGATGCGGGGCAGCCTGCTCTGTGGCTGCCTGCTGATGAGTCTCTGCCTGGGAATGAGGCTCCTCCTCGTGCTCATCCTCCTCCTCATGCTCATCCTCTGATGGCTCTGAAGGGGTGTCGGGCTCTGAGGGGATGTCGGCGCCCTGTCTGATCGTTAGCTTCAGATGGGAATAGCGTCGCCTGCTGCGGCGCTCTAATCTCTCATACCGGCGCCTGTTATGATGCTCCATCTGATCAAGCTGGTGGAATAGACGGTGCACGAGGCGATAGACTGGCTCAGAGGCGGGTGGAGGTGCAGTGGTGGCAGCAGGGGCAGCTGGGGCAGCTGTGGATGAAGAGAGTCCAGCAGACGGAGGGGTTGTCTCATCAGTAGTAGTGACAGGTGGTGGTCTGTAGCCCAAAGCAAGGAAGTTCCTGCTGTGCGGGATGATCTTCCTGCAGTCCGCTGCTGGGGGTCTCTCATCGGCATCCTCCCAAGGCACATCAGCCTGACGGCCTAGCCGTGTAACCAGGTAAGGAAAGAGGAGGGTGCCTCGGACGTAGGCCCTGGCCATATAATGCGGGATAAAACGAGGCAGATAAATGTCCTTACCCTCCAGCACACACCAAAGGAGTGTGATCATGGTAGTCGGGATCTCCGTCTCGTGAGTACTCGGCATCACAAAGTTACTCAAGATCTGATGCCAAAACCGAGCCTCATCGTTCAAGTACACTCTCTTGATCCCTCTAGGCATAGTGGTGTTCTGACCCATCTCCCAAGGAACAGCAGGGTCGAGAGCTATTCTTGCCTTCACAGCATCCCAGTCAAACTGCATCTGGCCCATGTCCTCCTCAGCCTGTGCAAAACCATCTGGCTGATCGGACTTGGCTAGGAGCTGGAGAATGGTCTCTATGGCTTTCTCAGTGACCAGAATTAGCTTTCCTCTCAGGTTCACTGCATCTAGGGTAGTAAGGTAGTAGTTGCAATAGAATTTCCTGACCCAAGATGCATTGACCTCTGTCAGTGGTCTCTCCAGAAAGAACCAGCCCCTTTGCTTGATTTGCTCAGTAGTGTACTGTTGGAGGGCTTCTGGAATCTTCAAGGTACGTTCTAGGTATAGATTTTTGGAGTTTGCAAAAGCCGGGTACTTCAGTTCACGGTACCGGTTTGCAAATTTTATAGGATCATTTGCAGGAAGCAGCTGGTTAGCTTTCTCCTGCGGTGTGAAGTTCTTCTCCCACTATGATGAATCGTGCATTAGAGCAATGATGGACTGGGAGGAATCTCCTCTCTTGCGCTTACCAGTGGCCTTGCCTTTACCTTTCCTCTGTGAGGCAGACATCCTGAAAAACAGAAAACCAGGAAATGGATAAAACAGGAAAGCAAATAGGCAATTTAAACAAAGGAAACTCAAAGCGCTAAGAGAGAAATAAAATAAGGAAAATGAGTAATAGAAAGTGAGTGAATGAATGTTAAATGGAAAGAAAAATCAATATGCCATAGTGAGAAAATTATAGGAAAGTGAAAATAATCAGAAAAGATATTAAAAGGGTTAGTATGGTTAGGATTTGAAAAAGAAATTAGTAAATTAAAATTAGTGAGTTAGGAAGGTAAGTGTCATAGAAAAATTCCATATAACAAGGATTCACAGGTAAGCATGGAAGTACTCATAATTGAACAAGCAGTTTATGAACCAGGAAATCAAAAAAATAAGAAGGTCTGCCTTAGCATTCATGTAGTGCTTTGGGTAAAGCAGAGCAAAACAGAATTCAGAAATGCCAAACCAAAACATGAATGAAAACAAAATTAAAAAAATTTGGGCAGCATTCCGGCTAAAATTGGATTGTCCCGAAAAATAAATAGCAATTTAATCAGTTCATATGAATTAAAAAAATCAAGCTGCATGTACATAGATATAAAATGAACATAAAAACTCAATGTAAACAGCAGCAACATACAAGAAAGCAGCATATGAAGCATGATTATAGCAACAACATATATGCACATAGGATAAAACAGAAGTAAGAATAGTGCAAGTGAACAGACCTAGATCTACTAACCACAGCCTAAGCTACCTAACAACCTAAGAATCCACTACAACATGCAAGTCTAACTATCCTAATTATGAACATAAGCGGAATAAAATACAGAAAATTGACGAACGGATAAAAATGGTTGCGTGTTGCGGAACCTGGTAAGCGGAAGGGTGGAACAGGGAAGAAGGTGGCGGCGGCGGCGTCCGGCGCGGTGGTGGTGCACGGCGACGTGGTGGTGTTGGCGGAGGGGGCAGTGGCGGTGAGGATTTGGGTTAGTGATAGAGGAAGGGAGGGGGGCTTGCGGGTGGGTGGCGGAGGGGTGTGCGGCTGGGGTGCCGGCGGTGGGGGGCGGTGGTCGCGGAGGCAGTGGCGGAGAGGGGAGGGGAGAGGAGGAAGGGAGAAGAAGGGAGGGGAGGGGGTTAGGGCGGCGGCGTTGGGGTGGTGGTGTGGCGGCTGGCCGGCGGTGGCTGGGAAGGAGAAGAAGAGAGAAGGAGAAGAGGGTTGGGGGTGAAAGGGGAGGGCTGCGCGACTGATAGGGTTCACGGGCTGGGGGGTTATATTTTCGAATCCACGCGGCCACGTGGGGCATGCGGTCACGTGGCTGGGACGAGAATGGGAGTGACGCGATCGCGTGGAGTGCGCGATCGCATGAGAGGTGGGAAAGAAGGTTGATGCGACCGCATGGGTCGCGCGATCGCGTTGCTGGAATTCGTGCTAAACGCACGACTCCAGCGCCGTTTCAGCGCAACTCTCTGTCTCCTTTTGGGGTGATGTGCAATCCATGCGACGCGATCGCGTCGCTCACGCGATCGCGTGGGATTGACATTGTACATGTGACGCGATCGCATGGGGCATGCGATCGCGTGGGTCAATTTGTGCGAAATTCACAAGGGCCGCACAATTCCAGCCCAACTTTCTGTTCATTGGATCCTTACACCGATATATATATCACGCGGCCGTGTGGGTCACGCGGTCGCATGGGTGGTGTCTTTCGCGATATGACGCGATCGCATGGAGCATGCGGTCGCGCCATGCAACCACTTTTTTTTTTATGCATGAAAAGTGCAGAATGCAATGACTATCATGGATGCTTATGCATGATTCCAGGTTTAATAAATTAAAAATAAAAAGGGAAAATGAAAGCAATTAACAAGAAATAAATTGAAAAAGAAGCGACCATACCATGGTGGGTTGTCTCCCACCTAGCACTTTTAGTTAAAGTCCTTAAGTTGGACATTGGAAGAGTATCCTGTTATGGTGGCTTGTGTTTAAATTCGTCCAAAAATCTCCACCAGTGCTTGGAATGCCAATAGCCTCCGGGGTCCCAAACTAGGCATGTAAAGCTCCTGCGCAGCTTTAAACAGATATCCAGCCTCCCGGGATGACGAATGTCAGAACATAATCCATGATCCCAAGCTGTGTTTTTTGATCCGCCTCTGTTTTGATTTGTAAGTTTCCATTCGGGCGGGTTAAAAAGTAGAATCTCACCGTGGTGACCAAACGTCCTCCGTGATCCATGCAATTGAGAACGATACCAATCCGTGTACTTCGAGGTGAAGCGTGGAACTTTATTGAACCGGGTGCACCAGCTCTGAATACGAGCTATTTCCCTCTTACTCTTAAAGCCACAGAGAGCTCTAAGTTGGCCATCTGTTTCAAGCAAACCATATTCAAGTGAATAAGTAAAATTATAAGTTAAGGATTGTACCCACTTGAAGCTTGTATTGGGTGGTAACGGCCTTGGGATAGGTGTTTTTAGTGGTTCTGCAAGTTCCTTTTCCTTGTGCTCTTCTGTGAATTTTTCCACTTCCTTGCAAAGATCTTCAATTGTATCTGTATCCTGGTCAAAGTCTTCTATGTCTTCCTCATCACTCGAGTCATAGATGGAGGTTGAGAGAAATCTACCTCCGCATCATCTTCATATTCACTTGGGGAAGATTCTTCGATCTCAGAGAATTCACTTGCGGACGCAAGTTCATTAATAGGAGCACTAGACTTGTGACTATCATCATCAAGGAAATTTGCTTCTTGGATTATTCCGTCTGATTCTTCGTAAACGACTTGCCTAGGAGATTGTACGGTATCCTCCTTAGCATAAACTGTGGCATCTTGGACGGAGTTTTCCTCAATTCTGGATTCCCAAGGAAGTTCAGCATCACCTAGATCTTCAACCAACTCTTCTTCTTGAACAATGACAGCTTCTTCCACTTGTTCTAGTACGAATTCATTCTCTGTCTTGTCCACTGGAGTCTCTAGTATTTCTTTCATGCTACGCTCTTCATCAGGCTGTCCACATGGAGCTGTGGTTGATCCTTGTATATTTGAGCGCCTAGTGACCCATTGAATTAGCGCTTGCTCCAGTTGTTGAATGGTTGTTTGAAATTTAATCATTGTTTCCTTTAGGCGATCCTTTGCTTCGCGGTTTTCCAGACTTGGACATGATACAAAGGAAAGTGGTGATGATCGGGAACGATTGGATTGGTATTGGGGTAAGGAAGGATCATATGATGGCGAATGGTGAAGAGAAGCTTGTGAGTGTGGTGGTTCGAGGTTATGTTGAAAGGATGGTTCATATGCACGGGGTGGGGCTTGTTGGTAGTTACAAGGTTGTCCACCATGTCTTTCAGCTGGGTATGTGGTATGCGAAATTGTTACTCAGGTTGTGAATTGTTGTTCGAAACTGATTCCCTGGCAATGGCACCAAAAACGGATGCACAGAACCATGGTCTAAACATATCTTCACAACTTCACATAACTAACCAGCAAGTGCACTGGGTCGTCCAAGTAATACCTTACGTGAGTAAGGGTCGAATCCCACGGAGATTGTTGGTATGAAGCAAGCTATGGTCACCTTGTAAATCTCAGTCAGGCGGATATAAAATAGTTATGGAGTTTTCGAAATTTAGTAATAAAAGAAGGATAGAAATACTTATGTAAATCATTGGTGAGAATTTCAGATAAGCGTATGGAGATGCATTCGTTCCTCTGAACCTCTGCTTTCCTGCTGTCTTCATCCAATTAGTCTTACTCCTTTCCATGGCTGGCTTTATGCAAGGGCATCACCGTTGTCAATGGCTACATCCCCTCCTCTTGTGAAAATGGTCCAAATGCTCTGTCACAGCACGGCTAATCATCTGAGGTTCCCGATCATGCTGGAATAGGATTCACCCTCCTTTTGCGTCTGTCACTACGCCCAGCACTCGCGAGTTTGAAGCTCGTCATAGTCATTCAATCCCAGAATCCTACTCGGAATACCACAGACAAGGTTTAGACTTTCTGGATTCTCATGAATGCCGCCATCAATCTAGCTTACACCACGAAGATTCTGGTTAAGAGATCTAAGAGATACTCATTCAATCTAAGGTAGAACGGAAGTGGTTGTCAGGCACGCGTTCATAAGGAATGATGATGATTGTCACGTTCATCACATTCAGGTTGAAGTGCGAATGAATATCTTAGAAGCGGAACAAGTTGAATTGAATAGAAAAACAGTAGTACTTTGCATTAATCTTTGAGGAACAGCAGAGCTCCACACCTTAATCTATGGAGTGCAGAAACTCTACCGTTAAAAATACATAAGTAAAAGGTCTAGGCATGGCCGAGATGGCCAGCCCCCAAAACGTGATCTAAGATAGCATACAACTGATCAAAGATTCAAATATGGCTAATACAATAGTAAAAGGTCCTATTTATAATAAACTAGCTACTAGGGTTTACAGAAGTAAGTAATTGATGCATAAATCCACTTTCGGGGCCCACTTGGTGTGTGCTTGGGCTGAGCTTGAAGTCTACAGGTGGAGAGGTCATTCTTGGAGTTGAACGCCAGCTTTTGTGCCAGTTTGGGCGTTGAACTCCACTTTGCAACTTGTTTCTGGCGCTGGACGCCAGAATTGGGTAGAGAGCTGGTGTTGAACGCCAGTTTGCGTCATCTAAACTTGGGAAAAGTATGGACTATTATACATTTCTGGAAAGCCCTGGATGTCTACTTTACAACGCAATTGAAAGCGCGCCATTTTGAGTTCTGTAGCTCCAGAAAATCTATTTTGAGTGTAGGGAGGTCAGAATCCAACAGCATTAGCAGTCCTTCTTCAACCTCTGAATCTGATTTTTGCTCAAGTCCCTCAATTTCAGCCAGAAAATACCTGAAATCACAGAAAAACACACAAACTCATAGTAAAGTCCAGAAATGTGAATTTAACATAAAAACTAATGAAAACATCCCTAAAAGTAACTAGATTCTACTAAAAACTTACTAAAAACAATGCCAAAAAGCGTATAAATTATCCGCTCATCACAACACCAAACTTAAATTGTTGCTTGTCCCCAAGCAACTGAAAATCAAATAGGATAAAAAGAAGAGAATATACTATAAATTCCAAACTATCAATGAAACATAGCTCCAATTAGATGAGCGGGACTTGTAGCTTTTTGCCTCTTGAATAGTTTTGGCATCTCACTTTATCCATTGAAGTTCAGAATGATTGGCTTCTATAGGAACTCAGAGTTTAGATAATGTTATTGACTCTCCTAGTTCAGTATGATGATTCTTGAACACAGCTATTTTATGAGTCTTGGCTGTGGCCCTAAGCACTTTGTTTTCCAGTATTACCACCGGATACATAAATGCCACAGACACATAATTGGGTGAACCTTTTCAGATTGTGACTCAGCTTTGCTAAAGTCCCCAATTAGAGGTGTCCAGGGTTCTTAAGCACACTCTTTTTTTGCTTTGGACCTTGACTTTAACCGCTCAGTCTCAAGTTTTCACTTGACACCTACACGCCACAAGCACATGGTTAGGGACAGCTCGGTTTAGCCGCTTAGACCAGGATTTTATTCCTTTAGGCCCTCCTATCCACTAATGCTCAAAGCCTTGGGATCCTTTTTATTTGCCCTTGCCTTTTGGTTTTAAGGGTTATTGGCTTTTTGCTCTTGCTTTTTTTTTTCTTTCTATTTTTTTTCGCCTATTTTATTTTTATTTTTTTTTTTGCAAGCTTTGTTCTTTGCTGCTTTTTCTTGCTTCAAGAATCATTTTTATGATTTTTCAGATTATCAAATAATATGTCTCCTAGTCATCATTCTTTCAAGAGCCAACATATTTAACATTCTTAAACAACAACTTCAAAAGACATATGCACTGTTCAAGCATACATTCAGAAAACAAGAAGCATTGTCACCACATCAATATAATTAAACTAAGTTCAAGGATAAATTCAAAACTCATGTACTTCTTGTTCTTTTTGAATTAAAACATTTTTCATTTAAGAGAGGTGATGGATTCATAGGACATTCATAACTTTAAGACAAAGTACTAAATACTAATGATCATGTAATGAAGACACAAACATGGATAAGCACTTAACATAGAAAACGAAAAACAGAGAAAGTAAGAACAAGGAATGAGTCCACCTTAGTGATGGTGGCGTTTCCTTCTTGAGGAACCAATGATGTCCTTGAGCTCTTCTATGTCTCTTCCTTGTCTTTGTTGCTCCTCCCTCATTGCTTTTTGATCTTCTCTGATTTCATGAAGAATGATGGAGTGCTCTTGATGTTCCACGCTTAGTTGTCCCATGTTGGAACTTAATTCTCCTAGGGAGGTGTTGATTTGCTCCCAATAGTTTTGTGGAGGAAAATGCATTTGAGGCATCTCCGGGATCTCATGGTGATGAGCTTCCTGCGCCTCTTGAGCTCCATGAATGGGCTCTCGTGCTTGCTCCATCTTTTTCTTAGTGATGGGCTTCTCTTCCTCAATGTGAATGTCTCCTTCTATGAAAGCTCCAGCTGAGTAACATAGATGGCAGATAAGATGAGGAAAAGCTAGCCTTGCCCCAGGAGAGGGCTTTTCAGCTATTTTGTAGAGTTCAAGGGAGATGACTTCATGAACCTCTACTTCTTCTCCAATCATGATGCTATGGATCATGATGGCCCGATCCATAGTAACTTCAGATCGGTTGCTAGTGGGGATGATGGAGTGTTGGATGAACTCCAACCATCCTCTAGCCACAGGCTTGAGGTCCAATCTTCTTAGTTGAACCGGCTTGCCTTTAGAGTCAATCTTCCATTGAGCTCCTTCCACACATATGTCCATAAGGACTTGGTCCAACCTTTGATTAAAGTTGACCCTTCTAGTGTAGGGGCGTTCATCTACTTGCATCATAGGCAAGTTAAACGCCAACCTCACATTTTCCGGACTAAAATCCAAGTATTTCCCCCGAACCATTGTAACATAGTTCTTTGGATCCGGGTTCTTACTTTGATCATGGTTCTTGGTGATCCATGCATTGGCATAGAACTCTTGAACCATTACAATGCCGACTTGTTGGATAGGATTTGTTAGAACTTCCCAACCTCTTTTTTGAATTTCATGTCGGATCTCCGGATACTCATTTTTCTTGAGCTTGAAAGGGACCTCAGGGATCACCTTCTTCTTGGCCACAACATCATAGAAGTGGTCTTGATGGGCTTTGGAGATGAACCTTTCCATCTCCCATGACTCGGAGGTGGAAGTTTTTGTCTTCCCTTTCCCTTTTCTAGAGGATTCTCCGGTCTTGGGTGCCATCAATGGTAATGGAAAAACAAAAAGCTTATGCTTTTACCACACCAAACTTAGAATATTGCTCGCCCTCGAGCAAGAGAAGAGAGAATAATATGAAGAAGAAGAAGAAAATATGGATAAGAGGGGGAAGGTGTGTTTCGGCCAAGAAGAGAAGAGAGGGTTGTGTTGTGTGAAAATGAGGAAGAATGGAGGGCTATATATAGGGAAGGGAGGGGGGGTTTAAGTTTCGGCCATATGGGTGGGTTTGGGTAGGAAATTGATTTGAATTTTGAAGGTAGGTGGAGTTTATGAGGTAGGTTTATGGGGAAGAGTGGATGGATGTGAGTGGTGAAGAGGTGATGAGGAAGAGAGATTGAGGTGATTGGTGAAGTGTTTTGGGGAAGAGTGTTTATAGGATTGTGTGAAAGAAGGGTGAGAAGAAGTGAGTGGAGGTAGGTGGGGATCCTGTGGGGTCCACAGATCCTGAGGTGATCCTGTGGGGTCCACAGATCCTGAGGTGTTCAAGGATTTACAACCTTGCACCAAATTGGGCATGCAAAATGCCCTTGCACACAACTCTGGGCGTTCAGCGCCAGATTGGTGCTTGTTCTGGGCGTTGAACGCCCATTTGTAGCCTATTTCTGGCGTTGAACGCCAGAACCATGCTTGTTCTGGGCGTTCAGCGCCAGCTCTTCTCCAGGGTGCATTTCTGGCGTTCAGCGCCAGAACCATGCTCTGTTCTGGCGTTGAACGCCCAAAACATGCTTCTTACTGGCGTTTAAACGCCAGTAAGGTCTTCCTCCAGGGTGTGATTTTTCTTCTGCTATTTTTGATTCTGTTTTCAATTTTTATATTTATTTTGTGACTCCACATGATCATGTACCTAATAAAACATGAAAAACCATGAAAATAAAAATTATAGAAATAAACATTGGGTTGCCTCCCAACAAGCGCTTCTTTAATGTCAATAGCTTGACAGTGGGCTCTCATGGAGCCTTACAGATGTGCAGAGCTTTGTTGAGACCTCCCAACACCAAACTTAGAGTTTGGATATGGGGGTTTGACACCAAACTTAGAGTTTGGTTGTGGCCTCCCAACACCAAACTTAGAGTTTGACTGTGGGGGCTTTGGTTGACTCTGCTTTGAGAGAAGCTTTTTATGCTTCCTCTCCATGGATGCAGAGAGAGATCCTTGAGTTGTAAACACAAGGTTGTCCTCATTTATTTGAAGGATCAATTCTCCTCTGTCCACATCAATCACAGCTCTTGCTGTGGCTAGGAAAGGTCTTCCTAGGATGATGGATTCATCCTCTTCCTTTCCAGTATCCAAGACTATGAAGTCAGTAGGGATGTAAAGGCCTTCAACCTTCACTAATACGTCCTCTACTTGTCCATAAGCCTGTTTTCTTGAATTGTCTGCCATCTCTAATGAGATTTTAGCAGCTTGCACCCCATAGATTCCCAGTTTCTCTATTACAGAGAGGGGCATGAGGTTTATCCCTGAACCAAGGTCACACAGAGCCTTAAAGATCATGGTGCCTATGGTACAAGGTATTATGAACTTTCCAGGATCCTGTTTCTTCTGAGGCAATGTCAGTTGATCCAGATCACTTAGTTCATTGGTGAACAAGGGAGGTTCATCTTCCCAAGTCTCAATACCAAATAATTTGGCATTTAGCTTCATGATTGCACCAAGGAACTTGGCAGCTTTCTCTTCAGTAACATCCTCATTCTCTTCAGAAGAGGAATACTCATCAGAGCTCATGAATGGCATAAGAAGGTTCAATGGAATCTCTATTGTCTCTAGATGAGCCTCAGCGTCCTTTGGTTCCTCAGAGGAAAGCTCCTTATTGATCACTGGACGCCCCAGGAGGTCTTCTTCCTTGGGATTCACGTCCTTCTCCTCTCTTGTGGGTTCGGCCATGGTAATTAATTCAATGGCCTTGCACTCTCCTTTTGGATTCTCTTCTGTATTGCTTGGGAGAGTACTAGGAGGGATTTCAGTGATCCTTTTACTCAGCTGGCCCACTTGTGCTTCCAAATTTCTAATGGAAGACCTTGTTTCATTCATGAAACTCACAGTCGCCTTAGATAGGTCAGAGACTAAATTTGCTAAGCTAGATGGATTCTGCTCAGAATTCTCTGTCTGTTGCTGAGTGGATGATGGAAAAGGCTTGCTATTGCTAAACCTGTTTCTTCCACCATTATTAAAGCCTTGTTGAGGCTTTTGATCCTTCCATGAGAGATTTGGGTGATTTCTCCATGATGGATTATATGTGGTTCCATAAGGTTCACCCATATAATTTACCTCTGCTATTGCAGGATTCTCAGGATCATAAGCTTCTTCTTCAGAAGATGCCTCTTGAGTACTGTTGGATGCAGCTTGCATTCCATTCAGACTCTGAGAAATCATATTGACTTGCTGAGTCAATATTTTGTTCTGAGCCAATATGGCATTCAGAGTATCAATTTCAAGAACTCCCTTCTTCATAGGCGTCCCATTATTCACAGGATTCCTCTCAGAAGTGTACATGAACTGGTTATTAGCAACCATGTCAATGAGTTCTTGAGCTTCTGCAGGCGTTTTCTTTAGGTGAATGGATCCACCTGCAGAAGTATCTAATGACATCTTTGATAGCTCAGATAAACCATCATAGAATATATCCGGGATGGTCCATTCTGAAAGCATGTCAGAAGGACACTTTTTGGTCAGCTGCTTGTATCTTTCCCAAGCTTCATAGAGGGATTCACCATCTTTTTGTTTGAAGGTTTGAACATCCACTCTAAGCTTTCTCAGCTTTTGAGGAGGAAAGAACTTGGCTAAGAAAGCCGTGACCAGCTTATCCCAAGAGTTCAAACTATCCTTAGGTTGAGAGTCCAACCAGATTCTAGCTCTGTCTCTTACAGCAAATGGGAAAAGCATGAGCCTATAGACTTCAGGATCTACTCCATTAGTCTTAACAGTATCACAGATCTGCAAGAATTCAGTTAAGAACTGAAAAGGATCTTCAGATGGAAGTCCATGAAACTTGCAGTTCTGCTGCATCAGAGAAACTAGCTGAGGTTTCAGCTCAAAGTTGTTTGCTCCAATGACAGGAATGGAGATGCTTCTTCCATGTAAATTGGAATTTGGTGCAGTAAAGTCATCAAGAATTCTCCTTGCATTATTATTATTTTCAGCTGTCATCTCCTCTTCCTGTTCGAAATTTTCAACAAGGTTGTCTCTGGATTGTTGTAATTTAGCTTCTCTTAGTTTCCTCTTCAGAGTCCTTTCAGGTTCTGGATCAGCTTCAACAAGAATGCCTTTTTCCTTGTTCCTGCTCATACGAAAGATAAGAGAACAAGAAAAGAAGAGGAATCCTCTATGTCACAGTAAAGAGGTTCCTTATTGTTAGTGGAAGAAAAAAAGGAATAGGGGTGAAGAAGAATGAAGAATCCAAACACAATGGTAAGGATATGAGCAGTGATGTGAGATGAAGAGAAGTGTTAGTAGATGAATAAATAATTAGAAGGAGATGAGGGAGAAGGATTTTCGAAAATTATTTTTGAAAAAGGGTTAGTGATTTTCGAAAATAGTTTTTGAAAAAGGTTAGTAGTTTTTCGAAAATTCAATTAAAAAATAAAATAATTAGTCTAATTAAAAAGAAATTTTGAAAAAGAGGGAAGATTTTTTCGAAAATTAGAGAGAGAGAGAGTTAGTTAGGTAGTTTTGAAAAAGATAAGAAACAAACAAAAAGTTAGTTGGTTAGTTGAAACAAATTTTGAAAAGATAAGAAGTTAGGAAGTTAGAAAAGATATTTTGCAATCACTTTTTTGAAAAAGGTAAGATAAGAAGATATTTTTGAAAAGATATGATAGAAATTAGTTTTGAAAAAGATTTGATTTTTAAAATCACAATTAATGACTTGATTCATAAGAAATCACAAGATATGATCCTAGAACTTAAATTTTGAATCTTTCTTAACAAGTAAGTAACAAACTTAAAATTTTTGAATCAAAACATTAATTGTTATTGTTATTTTCGAAAATTTGATATAAAAATAAGAAAAAGATTTTTGAAAAATATTTTTAAAATTTTCGAAAATAACTAAGAAAAATGAAAAAGATTTGACTTTTGAAAAAGATTTTGAAAAAGATAAGATTTTTGAATTGAAAATTTGATTTAACTCATAAGAAACAACTAGATTTTAAAAATTTTTGAAAGAGTCAACTCAAATTTTCGAATTTATGAGAGAAAAAAGGGAAAGATATTTTTTTGATTTTTGAATTTTTATGATGAGAAAGAGAAACATGAAAATGATGCAATGCAAGAAAATTTTGGATCAAAATAAAGAATGCATGCAAGAATGCTATGAATGTCAAAATGAACACCAAGAACACTTTGAAGATCATGATGAACATCAAGAACATATTTTTTGAAAATTTTTTAATGCAAAGAAAACATGCAAGACACCAAACTTAGAATTCTTTAATGCTTAGACACTAAGAATTCAAGAATGCATATGAAAAACAAGAAAAGACACAAAACATGCAAATGCAAAGATCAAACAAGAAGACTTACCAAGAACAACTTGAAGATCATGACGAACACTATGAATGCATGAAAATTTTTGAAAAATGCAAGATGAGTATGCAATTGACACCAAACTTATAACATGACTCAAGACTCAAACAAGAAACACAAAAAATATTTTTGATTTTTATGATTTTCTAATTTTTTTTTTGTATTTTTTTTCGAAAATTATTTGAAAAAGGAAAATAAGGATTCCAATATTTTTAATATGAATTCCAGGAATCTTATGCTCTTTAGCCTAAAGCTCCAATCAAAGGGTCAGGCATGGCTTAATAGCCAGCCAAGCTTTAGTATGTAACTCAGACATGACACGCCTAACATGCCGTACAGTCGTGGCTTTACAGCCAACCAGGCTTCAACATGCTTTATGAAACACTAGAATTCATTCTTAAAAATTCTGAAGAAAAGATATTTTTGAAAACATTTTTAATTTATTTTTTTTTTTCGAAAACTGATGAGAAATTTTTTTGAAAGATTTTTGAAAAATTTTTGAAAATTAAAACAAAAAGAAAATTACCTAATCTGAGCAACAAGATGAACCGTTAGTTGTCCAAACTCGAACAATCCCCGGCAACGGTGCCAAAAACTTGGTATGCGAAATTGTTACTCAGGTTGTGAATTGTTGTTCGAAATTGATTCCCTGGCAATGGCACCAAAAACGGATGCACAGAACCATGGTCTAAACATATCTTCACAACTTCGCATAACTAACCAACAAGTGCACTGGGTCGTCCAAGTAATACCTTACGTGAGTAAGGGTCGAATCCCACGGAGATTGTTGGTATGAAGCAAGCTATGGTCACCTTGTAAATCTCAGTCAGGCAGATATAAAATAGTTATGGAGTTTTCGAAATTTAGTATTAAAAGAAGGATAGAAATACTTATGTAAATCATTGGTGAGAATTTCAGATAAGCGTATGGAGATGCATTCGTTCCTCTGAACCTCTACTTTCCTGCTGTCTTCATCCAATCAGTCTTACTCCTTTCTATGGCTGGCTTTATGCAAGGGCATCACCGTTGTCAATGGCTACATCCCCTCCTCTTGTGAAAATGGTCCAAATGCTCTGTCACAGCACGGCTAATCATCTGAGGTTCCCGATCATGCTGGAATAGGATTCACCCTCCTTTTGCGTCTGTCACTACGCCCAGCACTCGCGAGTTTGAAGCTCGTCACAGTCATTCAATCCCATAATCCTACTCGGAATACCACAGACAAGGTTTAGACTTTCCGGATTCTCATGAATGCCGCCATCAATCTAGCTTACACCACGAAGATTCTGGTTAAGAGATCTAAGAGATACTCATTCAATCTAAGGTAGAACGGAAGTGGTTGTCAGGCACGCGTTCATAAGGAATGATGATGATTGTCACGTTCATCACATTCAGGTTGAAGTGCGAATGAATATCTTAGAAGCGGAACAAGTTGAATTGAATAGAAAAACAGTAGTACTTTGCATTAATCTTTGAGGAACAGCAGAGCTCCACACCTTAATCTATGGAGTGCAGAAACTCTACCGTTAAAAATACATAAGTAAAAGGTCTAGGCATGGCCGAGATGGCCAGCCCCCAAAACGTGATCTAAGATAGCATACAACTGATCAAAGATTCAAAGATGTCTAATACAATAGTAAAAGGTCCTATTTATAATAAACTAGCTACTAGGGTTTATAGAAGTAAGTAATTGATGCATAAATCCACTTTCGGGGCCCACTTGGTGTGTGCTTGGGCTGAGCTTGAAGTCTACAGGTGGAGAGGTCATTCTTGGAGTTGAACGCCAGCTTTTGTGCCAGTTTGGGCGTTGAACTCCACTTTGCAACTTGTTTCTGGCGCTGGACGCCAGAATTGGGTAGAGAGCTGGTGTTGAACGCCAGTTTGCGTCATCTAAACTTGGGCAAAGTATAGACTATTATACATTTCTGGAAAGCCCTGGATGTCTACTTTACAACGCAATTGGAAGCGCGCCATTGTGAGTTCTGTAGCTCCAGAAAATCTATTTTGAGTGTAGGGAGGTCAGAATCCAACAACATTAGCAGTCCTTCTTCAACCTCTGAATCTGATTTTTGCTCAAGTCCCTCAATTTCAGCCAGAAAATACCTGAAATCACAGAAAAACACACAAACTCATAGTAAAGTCCAGAAATGTGAATTTAACATAAAAACTAATGAAAACATCCCTAAAAGTAACTAGATTCTACTAAAAACTTACTAAAAACAATGCCAAAAAGCGTATAAATTATCCGCTCATCACAACACCAAACTTAAATTGTTGCTTGTCCCCAAGCAACTGAAAATCAAATAGGATAAAAAGAAGAGAATATACTATAAATTCCAAACTATCAATGAAACATAGCTCCAATTAGATGAGCGGGACTTGTAGCTTTTTGCCTCTTGAATAGTTTTGGCATCTCACTTTATCCATTGAAGTTCAGAATGATTGGCTTCTATAGGAACTCAGAGTTTAGATAATGTTATTGACTCTCCTAGTTCAGTATGATGATTCTTGAACACAGCTATTTTATGAGTCTTGGCTGTGGCCCTAAGCACTTTGTTTTCCAGTATTACCACCGGATACATAAATGCCACAGACACATAATTGGGTGAACCTTTTCAGATTGTGACTCAGCTTTGCTAAAGTCCCCAATTAGAGGTGTCCAGGGTTCTTAAGCACACTCTTTTTTGCTTTGGACCTTGACTTTAACCGCTCAGTCTCAAGTTTTCACTTGACACCTACACGCCACAAGCACATGGTTAGGGACAGCTCGGTTTAGCCGCTTAGACCAGGATTTTATTCCTTTAGGCCCTCCTATCCACTAATGCTCAAAGCCTTGGGATCCTTTTTATTTGCCCTTGCCTTTTGGTTTTAAGGGTTATTGGCTTTTTGCTCTTGCTTTTTTTTTCTTTCTATTTTTTTTCGCCTATTTTTTTTTTATTTTTATTTTTGCAAGCATTGTTCTTTGCTGCTTTTTCTTGCTTCAAGAATCATTTTTATGATTTTTCAGATTATCAAATAATATGTCTCTTAGTCATCATTCTTTCAAGAGCCAACATATTTAACATTCTTAAACAACAACTTCAAAAGACATATGCACTGTTCAAGCATACATTCAGAAAACAAGAAGCATTGTCACCACATCAATATAATTAAACTAAGTTCAAGGATAAATTCAAAACTCATGTACTTCTTGTTCTTTTTGAATTAAAACATTTTTCATTTAAGAGAGGTGATGGATTCATAGGACATTCATAACTTTAAGACAAAGTACTAAATACTAATGATCATGTAATGAAGACACAAACATGGATAAGCACTTAACATAGAAAACGAAAAACAGAGAAAGTAAGAACAAGGAATGAGTCCACCTTAGTGATGGTGGCGTTTCCTTCTTGAGGAACCAATGATGTCCTTGAGCTCTTCTATGTCTCTTCCTTGTCTTTGTTGCTCCTCCCTCATTGCTTTTTGATCTTCTCTGATTTCATGAAGAATGATGGAGTGCTCTTGATGTTCCACGCTTAGTTGTCCCATGTTGGAACTTAATTCTCCTAGGGAGGTGTTGATTTGCTCCCAATAGTTTTGTGGAGGAAAATGCATTTGAGGCATCTCCGGGATCTCATGGTGATGAGCTTCCTGCGCCTCTTGAGCTCCATGAATGGGCTCTCGTGCTTGCTCCATCTTTTTCTTAGTGATGGGCTTCTCTTCCTCAATGTGAATGTCTCCTTCTATGAAAGCTCCAGCTGAGTAACATAGATGGCAGATAAGATGAGGAAAAGCTAGCCTTGCCCCAGGAGAGGGCTTTTCAGCTATTTTGTAGAGTTCAAGGGAGATGACTTCATGAACCTCTACTTCTTCTCCAATCATGATGCTATGGATCATGATGGCCCGATCCATAGTAACTTCAGATCGGTTGCTAGTGGGGATGATGGAGTGTTGGATGAACTCCAACCATCCTCTAGCCATAGGCTTGAGGTCCAATCTTCTTAGTTGAACCGGCTTGCCTTTAGAGTCAATCTTCCATTGAGCTCCTTCCACACATATGTCCATAAGGACTTGGTCCAACCTTTGATTAAAGTTGACCCTTCTAGTGTAGGGGCGTTCATCTACTTGCATCATAGGCAAGTTAAACGCCAACCTCACATTTTCCGGACTAAAATCCAAGTATTTCCCCCGAACCATTGTAACATAGTTCTTTGGATCCGGGTTCTTACTTTGATCATGGTTCTTGGTGATCCATGCATTGGCATAGAACTCTTGAACCATTACAATGCCGACTTGTTGGATAGGATTTGTTAGAACTTCCCAACCTCTTTTTTGAATTTCATGTCGGATCTCCGGATACTCATTTTTCTTGAGCTTGAAAGGGACCTCAGGGATCACCTTCTTCTTGGCCACAACATCATAGAAGTGGTCTTGATGGGCTTTGGAGATGAACCTTTCCATCTCCCATGACTCGGAGGTGGAAGTTTTTGTCTTCCCTTTCCCTTTTCTAGAGGATTCTCCGGTCTTGGGTGCCATCAATGGTAATGGAAAAACAAAAAGCTTATGCTTTTACCACACCAAACTTAGAATATTGCTCGCCCTCGAGCAAGAGAAGAGAGAATAATATGAAGAAGAAGAAGAAAATATGGATAAGAGGGGGAAGGTGTGTTTCGGCCAAGAAGAGAAGAGAGGGTTGTGTTGTGTGAAAATGAGGAAGAATGGAGGGCTATATATAGGGAAGGGTGGGGGGGTTTAAGTTTCGGCCATATGGGTGGGTTTGGGTGGGAAATTGATTTGAATTTTGAAGGTAGGTGGAGTTTATGAGGTAGGTTTATGGGGAAGAGTGGATGGATATGAGTGGTGAAGAGGTGATGAGGAAGAGAGATTGAGGTGATTGGTGAAGTGTTTTGGGGAAGAGTGTTTATAGGATTGTGTGAAAGAAGGGTGAGAAGAAGTGAGTGGAGGTAGGTGGAGATCCTGTGGGGTCCACAGATCCTGAGGTGATCCTGTGGGGTCCACAGATCCTGAGGTGTTCAAGGATTTACAACCTTGCACCAAATTGGGCATGCAAAATGCCCTTGCACACAACTCTGGGCGTTCAGCGCCAGATTGGTGCTTGTTCTGGGCGTTGAACGCCCATTTGTAGCCTATTTCTGGCATTGAACGCCAGAACCATGCTTGTTCTGGGCGTTCAGCGCCAGCTCTTCTCCAGGGTGCATTTCTGGCGTTCAGCGCCAGAACCATGCTCTGTTCTGGCGTTGAACGCCCAAAACATGCTTCTTACTGGCGTTTAAACGCCAGTAAGGTCTTCCTCCAGGGTGTGATTTTTCTTCTGCTATTTTTGATTCTGTTTTCAATTTTTATATTTATTTTGTGACTCCACATGATCATGTACCTAATAAAACATGAAAAACCATGAAAATAAAAATTATAGAAATAAACATTGGGTTGCCTCCCAACAAGCGCTTCTTTAATGTCAATAGCTTGACAGTGGGCTCTCATGGAGCCTTACAGATGTGCAGAGCTTTGTTGAGACCTCCCAACACCAAACTTAGAGTTTGGATATGGGGGTTTGACACCAAACTTAGAGTTTGGTTGTGGCCTCCCAACACCAAACTTAGAGTTTGACTGTGGGGGCTTTGGTTGACTCTGCTTTGAGAGAAGCTTTTTATGCTTCCTCTCCATGGATGCAGAGAGAGATCCTTGAGTTGTAAACACAAGGTTGTCCTCATTTATTTGAAGGATCAATTCTCCTCTGTCCACATCAATCACAGCTCTTGCTGTGGCTAGGAAAGGTCTTCCTAGGATGATGGATTCATCCTCTTCCTTTCCAGTATCCAAGACTATGAAGTCAGTAGGGATGTAAAGGCCTTCAACCTTCACTAATACGTCCTCTACTTGTCCATAAGCCTGTTTTCTTGAATTGTCTGCCATCTCTAATGAGATTTTAGCAGCTTGCACCCCATAGATTCCCAGTTTCTCTATTACAGAGAGGGGCATGAGGTTTATCCCTGAACCAAGGTCACACAGAGCCTTAAAGATCATGGTGCCTATGGTACAAGGTATTATGAACTTTCCAGGATCCTGTTTCTTCTGAGGCAATGTCAGTTGATCCAGATCACTTAGTTCATTGGTGAACAAGGGAGGTTCATCTTCCCAAGTCTCAATACCAAATAATTTGGCATTTAGCTTCATGATTGCACCAAGGAACTTGGCAGCTTTCTCTTCAGTAACATCCTCATTCTCTTCAGAAGAGGAATACTCATCAGAGCTCATGAATGGCATAAGAAGGTTCAATGGAATCTCTATTGTCTCTAGATGAGCCTCAGAGTCCTTTGGTTCCTCAGAGGAAAGCTCCTTATTGATCACTGGACGCCCCAGGAGGTCTTCTTCCTTGGGATTCACGTCCTTCTCCTCTCTTGTGGGTTCGGCCATGGTAATTAATTCAATGGCCTTGCACTCTCCTTTTGGATTCTCTTCTGTATTGCTTGGGAGAGTACTAGGAGGGATTTCAGTGATCCTTTTACTCAGCTGGCCCACTTGTGCTTCCAAATTTCTAATGGAAGACCTTGTTTCATTCATGAAACTCACAGTCGCCTTAGATAGGTCAGAGACTAAATTTGCTAAGCTAGATGGATTCTGCTCAGAATTCTCTGTCTGTTGCTGAGTGGATGATGGAAAAGGCTTGCTATTGCTAAACCTGTTTCTTCCACCATTATTAAAGCCTTGTTGAGGCTTTTGATCCTTCCATGAGAGATTTGGGTGATTTCTCCATGATGGATTATATGTGGTTCCATAAGGTTCACCCATATAATTTACCTCTGCTATTGCAGGATTCTCAGGATCATAAGCTTCTTCTTCAGAAGATGCCTCTTGAGTACTGTTGGATGCAGCTTGCATTCCATTCAGACTCTGAGAAATCATATTGACTTGCTGAGTCAATATTTTGTTCTGAGCCAATATGGCATTCAGAGTATCAATTTCAAGAACTCCCTTCTTCATAGGCGTCCCATTATTCACAGGATTCCTCTCAGAAGTGTACATGAACTGGTTATTAGCAACCATGTCAATGAGTTCTTGAGCTTCTGCAGGCGTTTTCTTTAGGTAAATGGATCCACCTGCAGAAGTATCTAATGACATCTTTGATAGCTCAGATAAACCATCATAGAATATATCCGGGATGGTCCATTCTGAAAGCATGTCAGAAGGACACTTTTTGGTCAGCTGCTTGTATCTTTCCCAAGCTTCATAGAGGGATTCACCATCTTTTTGTTTGAAGGTTTGAACATCCACTCTAAGCTTTCTCAGCTTTTGAGGAGGAAAGAACTTGGCTAAGAAAGCCGTGACCAGCTTATCCCAAGAGTTCAAACTATCCTTAGGTTGAGAGTCCAACCAGATTCTAGCTCTGTCTCTTACAGCAAATGGGAAAAGCATGAGCCTATAGACTTCAGGATCTACTCCATTAGTCTTAACAGTATCACAGATCTGCAAGAATTCAGTTAAGAACTGAAAAGGATCTTCAGATGGAAGTCCATGAAACTTGCAGTTCTGCTGCATCAGAGAAACTAGCTGAGGTTTCAGCTCAAAGTTGTTTGCTCCAATGACAGGAATGGAGATGCTTCTTCCATGTAAATTGGAATTTGGTGCAGTAAAGTCATCAAGAATTCTCCTTGCATTATTATTATTTTCAGCTGTCATCTCCTCTTCCTGTTCGAAATTTTCAACAAGGTTGTCTCTGGATTGTTGTAATTTAGCTTCTCTTAGTTTCCTCTTCAGAGTCCTTTCAGGTTCTGGATCAGCTTCAACAAGAATGCCTTTTTCCTTGTTCCTGCTCATACGAAAGATAAGAGAACAAGAAAAGAAGAGGAATCCTCTATGTCACAGTAAAGAGGTTCCTTATTGTTAGTGGAAGAAAAAAAGGAATAGGGGTGAAGAAGAATGAAGAATCCAAACACAATGGTAAGGATATGAGCAGTGATGTGAGATGAAGAGAAGTGTTAGTAGATGAATAAATAATTAGAAGGAGATGAGGGAGAAGGATTTTCGAAAATTATTTTTGAAAAAGGGTTAGTGATTTTCGAAAATAGTTTTTGAAAAAGGTTAGTAGTTTTTCGAAAATTCAATTAAAAAATAAAATAATTAGTCTAATTAAAAAGAAATTTTGAAAAAGAGGGAAGATTTTTTCGAAAATTAGAGAGAGAGAGAGTTAGTTAGGTAGTTTTGAAAAAGATAAGAAACAAACAAAAAGTTAGTTGGTTAGTTGAAACAAATTTTGAAAAGATAAGAAGTTAGGAAGTTAGAAAAGATATTTTGCAATCACTTTTTTGAAAAAGGTAAGATAAGAAGATATTTTTGAAAAGATATGATAGAAATTAGTTTTGAAAAAGATTTGATTTTTAAAATCACAATTAATGACTTGATTCATAAGAAATCACAAGATATGATTCTAGAACTTAAATTTTGAATCTTTCTTAACAAGTAAGTAACAAACTTAAAATTTTTGAATCAAAACATTAATTGTTATTGTTATTTTCGAAAATTTGATATAAAAATAAGAAAAAGATTTTTGAAAAATATTTTTAAAATTTTCGAAAATAACTAAGAAAAATGAAAAAGATTTGACTTTTGAAAAAGATTTTGAAAAAGATAAGATTTTTGAATTGAAAATTTGATTTAACTCATAAGAAACAACTAGATTTTAAAATTTTTTGAAAGAGTCAACTCAAATTTTCGAATTTATGAGAGAAAAAAGGGAAAGATATTTTTTTTATTTTTGAATTTTTATGATGAGAAAGAGAAACATGAAAATGATGCAATGCAAGAAAATTTTGGATCAAAACAAAGAATGCATGCAAGAATGCTATGAATGTCAAAATGAACACCAAGAACACTTTGAAGATCATGATGAACATCAAGAACATATTTTTTGAAAATTTTTTAATGCAAAGAAAACATGCAAGACACCAAACTTAGAATTCTTTAATGCTTAGACACTAAGAATTCAAGAATGCATATGAAAAACAAGAAAAGACACAAAACATGCAAATGCAAAGATCAAACAAGAAGACTTACCAAGAACAACTTGAAGATCATGACGAACACTATGAATGCATGAAAATTTTTGAAAAATGCAAGATGAGTATGCAATTGACACCAAACTTATAACATGACTCAAGACTCAAACAAGAAACACAAAAAATATTTTTGATTTTTATGATTTTCTAATTTTTTTTTTGTATTTTTTTTCGAAAATTATTTGAAAAAGGAAAATAAGGATTCCAATATTTTTAATATGAATTCCAGGAATCTTATGCTCTTTAGCCTAAAGCTCCAATCAAAGGGTCAGGCATGGCTTAATAGCCAGCCAAGCTTTAGTATGTAACTCAGACATGACACGCCTAACATGCCGTACAGTCGTGGCTTTACAGCCAACCAGGCTTCAACATGCTTTATGAAACACTAGAATTCATTCTTAAAAATTCTGAAGAAAAGATATTTTTGAAAACATTTTTAATTTATTTTTTTTTTTCGAAAACTGATGAGAAATTTTTTTGAAAGAGTTTTGAAAAATTTTTGAAAATTAAAACAAAAAGAAAATTACCTAATCTGAGCAACAAGATGAACCGTTAGTTGTCCAAACTCGAACAATCCCCGGCAACGGCGCCAAAAACTTGGTATGCGAAATTGTTACTCAGGTTGTGAATTGTTGTTCGAAATTGATTCCCTGGCAATGGCACCAAAAATGGATGCACAGAACCATGGTCTAAACATATCTTCACAACTTCGCATAACTAACCAACAAGTGCACTGGGTCGTCCAAGTAATACCTTACGTGAGTAAGGGTCGAATCCCACGGAGATTGTTGGTATGAAGCAAGCTATGGTCACCTTGTAAATCTCAGTCAGGCAGATATAAAATAGTTATGGAGTTTTCGAAATTTAGTATTAAAAGAAGGATAGAAATACTTATGTAAATCATTGGTGAGAATTTCAGATAAGCGTATGGAGATGCATTCGTTCCTCTGAACCTCTACTTTCCTGCTGTCTTCATCCAATCAGTCTTACTCCTTTCTATGGCTGGCTTTATGCAAGGGCATCACCGTTGTCAATGGCTACATCCCCTCCTCTTGTGAAAATGGTCCAAATGCTCTGTCACAGCACGGCTAATCATCTGAGGTTCCCGATCATGCTGGAATAGGATTCACCCTCCTTTTGCGTCTGTCACTACGCCCAGCACTCGCGAGTTTGAAGCTCGTCACAGTCATTCAATCCCATAATCCTACTCGGAATACCACAGACAAGGTTTAGACTTTCCGGATTCTCATGAATGCCGCCATCAATCTAGCTTACACCACGAAGATTCTGGTTAAGAGATCTAAGAGATACTCATTCAATCTAAGGTAGAACGGAAGTGGTTGTCAGGCACGCGTTCATAAGGAATGATGATGATTGTCACGTTCATCACATTCAGGTTGAAGTGCGAATGAATATCTTAGAAGCGGAACAAGTTGAATTGAATAGAAAAACAGTAGTACTTTGCATTAATCTTTGAGGAACAGCAGAGCTCCACACCTTAATCTATGGAGTGCAGAAACTCTACCGTTAAAAATACATAAGTAAAAGGTCTAGGCATGGCCGAGATGGCCAGCCCCCAAAACGTGATCTAAGATAGCATACAACTGATCAAAGATTCAAAGATGTCTAATACAATAGTAAAAGGTCCTATTTATAATAAACTAGCTACTAGGGTTTATAGAAGTAAGTAATTGATGCATAAATCCACTTTCGGGGCCCACTTGGTGTGTGCTTGGGCTGAGCTTGAAGTCTACAGGTGGAGAGGTCATTCTTGGAGTTGAACGCCAGCTTTTGTGCCAGTTTGGGCGTTGAACTCCACTTTGCAACTTGTTTCTGGCGCTGGACGCCAGAATTGGATAGAGAGCTGGTGTTGAACGCCAGTTTGCGTCATCTAAACTTGGGCAAAGTATGGACTATTATACATTTCTGGAAAGCCCTGGATGTCTACTTTACAACGCAATTGGAAGCGCGCCATTTTGAGTTCTGTAGCTCCAGAAAATCTATTTTGAGTGTAGGGAGGTCAGAATCCAACAGCATTAGCAGTCCTTCTTCAACCTCTGAATCTGATTTTTGCTCAAGTCCCTCAATTTCAGCCAGAAAATACCTGAAATCACAGAAAAACACACAAACTCATAGTAAAGTCCAGAAATGTGAATTTAACATAAAAACTAATGAAAACATCCCTAAAAGTAACTAGATTCTACTAAAAACTTACTAAAAACAATGCCAAAAAGCGTATAAATTATCCGCTCATCACAACACCAAACTTAAATTGTTGCTTGTCCCCAAGCAACTGAAAATCAAATAGGATAAAAAGAAGAGAATATAATATAAATTCCAAACTATCAATGAAACATAGCTCCAATTAGATGAGCGGGACTTGTAGCTTTTTGCCTCTTGAATAGTTTTGGCATCTCACTTTATCCATTGAAGTTCAGAATGATTGGCTTCTATAGGAACTCAGAGTTTAGATAATGTTATTGACTCTCCTAGTTCAGTATGATGATTCTTGAACACAGCTATTTTATGAGTCTTGGCTGTGGCCCTAAGCACTTTGTTTTCCAGTATTACCACCGGATACATAAATGCCACAGACACATAATTGGGTGAACCTTTTCAGATTGTGACTCAGCTTTGCTAAAGTCCCCAATTAGAGGTGTCCAGGGTTCTTAAGCACACTCTTTTTTTGCTTTGGACCTTGACTTTAACCGCTCAGTCTCAAGTTTTCACTTGACACCTACACGCCACAAGCACATGGTTAGGGACAGCTCGGTTTAGCCGCTTAGACCAGGATTTTATTCCTTTAGGCCCTCCTATCCACTAATGCTCAAAGCCTTGGGATCCTTTTTATTTGCCCTTGCCTTTTGGTTTTAAGGGTTATTGGCTTTTTGCTCTTGCTTTTTTTTTTCTTTCTATTTTTTTTCGCCTATTTTATTTTTATTTTTTTTTTTGCAAGCTTTGTTCTTTGCTGCTTTTTCTTGCTTCAAGAATCATTTTTATGATTTTTCAGATTATCAAATAATATGTCTCCTAGTCATCATTCTTTCAAGAGCCAACATATTTAACATTCTTAAACAACAACTTCAAAAGACATATGCACTGTTCAAGCATACATTCAGAAAACAAGAAGCATTGTCACCACATCAATATAATTAAACTAAGTTCAAGGATAAATTCAAAACTCATGTACTTCTTGTTCTTTTTGAATTAAAACATTTTTCATTTAAGAGAGGTGATGGATTCATAGGACATTCATAACTTTAAGACAAAGTACTAAATACTAATGATCATGTAATGAAGACACAAACATGGATAAGCACTTAACATAGAAAACGAAAAACAGAGAAAGTAAGAACAAGGAATGAGTCCACCTTAGTGATGGTGGTGTTTCCTTCTTGAGGAACCAATGATGTTCTTGAGCTCTTCTATGTCTCTTCGGGTCTTTGTTGCTCCTCCCTCATTGCTTTTTGATCTTCTCTGATTTCATGAAGAATGATGGAGTGCTCTTGATGTTCCATGCTTAGTTGTCCCATGTTGGAACTTAATTCTCCTAGGGAGGTGTTGATTTGCTCCCAATAGTTTTGTGGAGGAAAATGCATTTGAGGCATCTCCGGGATCTCATGGTGATGAGCTTCCTGCGCCTCTTGAGCTCCATGAATGGGCTCTCGTGCTTGCTCCATCTTTTTCTTAGTGATGGGCTTCTCTTCCTCAATGTGAATGTCTCCTTCTATGAAAGCTCCAACTGAGTAACATAGATGGCAGATAAGATGAGGAAAAGCTAGCCTTGCCCCAGGAGAGGGCTTTTCGGCTATTTTGTAGAGTTCAAGGGAGATGACTTCATGAACCTCTACTTCTTCTCCAATCATGATGCTATGGATCATGATGGCCCGATCCACAGTAACTTCAGATCGGTTGCTAGTGGGGATGATGGAGTGTTGGATGAACTCCAACCATCCTCTAGCCACAGGCTTGAGGTCCAATCTTCTTAGTTGAACCGGCTTGCCTTTAGAGTCAATCTTCCATTGAGCTCCTTCCACACATATGTCCATAAGGACTTGGTCCAACCTTTGATTAAAGTTGACCCTTCTAGTGTAGGGGCGTTCATCTACTTGCATCATAGGCAAGTTAAACGCCAACCTCACATTTTCCAGACTAAAATCCAAGTATTTCCCCCGAACCATTGTAACATAGTTCTTTGGATCCGGGTTCTTACTTTGATCATGGTTCTTGGTGATCCATGCATTGGCATAGAACTCTTGAACCATTACGATGCCGACTTGTTGGATGGGATTTGTTAGAACTTCCCAACCTCTTCTTTGAATTTCATGTCGGATCTCCGGATACTCATTTTTCTTGAGCTTGAAAGGGACCTCAGGGATCACCTTCTTCTTGGCCACAACATCATAGAAGTGGTCTTGATGGGCTTTGGAGATGAACCTTTCCATCCCCCATGACTCGGAGGTGGAAGTTTTTGTCTTCCCTTTCCCTTTTCTAGAGGATTCTCCGGTCTTGGGTGCCATCAATGGTAATGGAAAAACAAAAAGCTTATGCTTTTACCACACCAAACTTAGAATATTGCTCGCCCTCGAGCAAGAGAAGAGAGAATAATATGAAGAAGAAGAAGAAAATATGGATAAGAGGGGGAAGGTGTGTTTCAGCCAAGAAGAGAAGAGAGGGTTGTGTTGTGTGAAAATGAGGAAGAATGGAGGGCTATATATAGGGAAGGGAGGGGGGTTTATGTTTCGGCCATATGGGTGGGTTTGGGTGGGAAATTGATTTGAATTTTGAAGGTAGGTGGAGTTTATGAGGTAGGTTTATGGGGAAGAGTGGATGGATGTGAGTGGTGAAGAGGTGATGAGGAAGAGAGATTGAGGTGATTGGTGAAGAGTTTTGGGGAAGAGTGTTTATGGGATTGTGTGAAAGAAGGGTGAGAAGAAGTGAGTGGAGGTAGGTGGGGATCCTGTGGGGTCCACAGATCCTGAGGTGATCTTGTGGGGTCCACAGATCCTGAGGTGTTCAAGGATTTACAACCTTGCACCAAATTGGGCATGCAAAATGCCCTTGCACACAACTCTGGGCGTTCAGCACCAGATTGGTGCTTGTTCTGGGCGTTGAACGCCCATTTGTAGCCTATTTCTGGCGTTGAACGCCAGAACCATGCTTGTTCTGGGCGTTCAGCGCCAGCTCTTCTCCAGGGTGCATTTCTGGCGTTCAAACGCCCAGATGCTGCCCATTTCTGGCGTTCAGCGCCAGAACCATGCTCTGTTCTGGCGTTGAACGCCCAAAACATGCTTCTTACTGGCGTTTAAACGCCAGTAAGGTCTTCCTCCAGGGTGTGATTTTTCTTCTGCTATTTTTGATTCTGTTTTCAATTTTTATATTTATTTTGTGACTCCACATGATCATGTACCTAATAAAACATGAAAAACCATGAAAATAAAAATTATAGAAATAAACATTGGGTTGCCTCCCAACAAGCGCTTCTTTAATGTCAATAGCTTGACAGTGGGCTCTCATAGAGCCTCACAGATGTGCAGAGCTTTGTTGAGACCTCCCAACACCAAACTTAGAGTTTGGATATGGGGGTTTGACACCAAACTTAGAGTTTGGTTGTGACCTCCCAACACCAAACTTAGAGTTTGACTGTGGGGGCTTTGGTTGACTCTGCTTTGAGAGAAGCTTTTTATGCTTCCTCTCCATGGATGCAGAGAGAGATCCTTGAGTTGTAAACACAAGGTTGTCCTCATTTATTTGAAGGATCAATTCTCCTCTGTCCACATCAATCACAGCTCTTGCTGTGGCTAGGAAAGGTCTTCCTAGGATGATGGATTCATCCTCTTCCTTTCTAGTATCCAAGACTATGAAGTCAGTAGGGATGTAAAGGCCTTCAACCTTCACTAATACGTCCTCTACTTGTCCATAAGCCTGTTTTCTTGAATTGTCTGCCATCTCTAATGAGATTTTAGCAGCTTGCACCCCACAGATTCCCAGTTTCTCTATTACAGAGAGGGGCATGAGGTTTATCCCTGAACCAAGGTCACACAGAGCCTTAAAGATCATGGTGCCTATGGTACAAGGTATTATGAACTTTCCAGGATCCTGTTTCTTCTGAGGCAATGTCAGTTGATCCAGATCACTTAGTTCATTGGTGAACAAGGGAGGTTCATCTTCCCAAGTCTCAATACCAAATAATTTGGCATTTAGCTTCATGATTGCACCAAGGAACTTGGCAGCTTGCTCTTCAGTAACATCCTCGTTCTCTTCAGAAGAGGAATACTCATCAGAGCTCATGAATGGCATAAGGAGGTTCAATGGAATCTCTATGGTCTCTAGATGAGCCTCAGAGTCCTTTGGTTCCTCAGAGGGAAGCTCCTTATTGATCACTGGACGCCCCAGGAGGTCTTCTTCCTTGGGATTCACGTCCTTCTCCTCTCTTGTGGGTTCGGCCATGGTAATTAATTCAATGGCCTTGCACTCTCCTTTTGGATTCTCTTCTGTATTGCTTGGGAGAGTACTAGGAGGGATTTCAGTGATCCTTTTACTCAGCTGGCCCACTTGTGCTTCCAAATTTCTAATGAAAGACCTTGTTTCATTCATGAAACTCACAGTCGCCTTAGATAGGTCAGAGACTAAATTTGCTAAGCTAGATGGATTCTGCTCAGAATTCTCTGTCTGTTGCTGAGTGGATGATGGAAAAGGCTTGCTATTGCTAAACCTGTTTCTTCCACCATTATTAAAGCCTTGTTGAGGCTTTTGATCCTTCCATGAGAGATTTGGGTGATTTCTCCATGATGGTTTATATGTGTTTCCATAAGGTTCACCCATATAATTTACCTCTGCTATTGCAGGATTCTCAAGATCATAAGCTTCTTCTTCAGAAGATGCCTCTTGAGTACTGTTGGATGCAGCTTGCATTCCATTCAGACTCTGAGAAATCATATTGACTTGCTGAGTCAATATTTTGTTCTGAGCCAATATGGCATTCAGAGTATCAATTTCAAGAACTCCCTTCTTCATAGGCGTCCCATTATTCACAGGATTCCTCTCAGAAGTGTACATGAACTGGTTATTAGCAACCATGTCAATGAGTTCTTGAGCTTCTGCAGGCGTTTTCTTTAGGTGAATGGATCCACCTGCAGAAGTATCTAATGACATCTTTGATAGCTCAGATAAACCATCATAGAATATATCCGGGATGGTCCATTCTGAAAGCATGTCAGAAGGACACTTTTTGGTCAGCTGCTTGTATCTTTTCCAAGCTTCATAGAGGGATTCACCATCTTTTTGTTTGAAGGTTTGAACATCCACTCTAAGCTTTCTCAGCTTTTGAGGAGGAAAGAACCTGGCTAAGAAAGCCGTGACCAGCTTATCCCAAGAGTTCAAACTATCCTTAGGTTGAGAGTCCAACCAGATTCTAGCTCTGTCTCTTACAGCAAATGGGAAAAGCATGAGCCTGTAGACTTCAGGATCTACTCCATTAGTCTTAACAGTATCACAGATCTGCAAGAATTCAGTTAAGAACTGAAAAGGATCTTCAGATGGAAGTCCATGAAACTTGCAGTTCTGCTGCATCAGAGAAACTAGCTGAGGTTTTAGCTCAAAGTTGTTTGCTCCAATGACAGGAATAGAGATGCTTCTTCCATGTAAATTGGAATTTGGTGCAGTAAAGTCACCAAGCATTCTCCTTGCATTATTATTATTTTCAGCTGCCATCTCCTCTTCCTGTTCGAAATTTTCAACAAGGTTGTCTCTGGATTGTTGTAATTTAGCTTCTCTTAGTTTCCTCTTCAGAGTCCTTTCAGGTTCTGGATCAGCTTCAACAAGAATGCCTTTTTCCTTGTTCCTGCTCATACGAAAGATAAGAGAACAAGAAAAGAAGAGGAATCCTCTATGTCACAGTAAAGAGGTTCCTTATTGTTAGTGGAAGAAGAAAAGGAATAGGGGTGAAGAAGAATGAAGAATCCAAACACAATGGTAAGGATATGAGCAGTGATGTGAGATGAAGAGAAGTGTTAGTAGATGAATAAATAATTAGAAGGAGATGAGGGAGAAGGAATTTCGAAAATTATTTTTGAAAAAGGGTTAGTGATTTTCGAAAATAGTTTTTGAAAAAGGTTAGTAGTTTTTCGAAAATTAGAGAGAGAGAGAGTTAGTTAGGTAGTTTTGAAAAAGATAAGAAACAAACAAAAAGTTAGTTGGTTAGCTGAAACAAATTTTGAAAAGATAAGAAGTTAGGAAGTTAGAAAAGATATTTTGCAATCACTTTTTTGAAAAAGGTAAGATAAGAAGATATTTTTGAAAAGATATGATAGAAATTAGTTTTGAAAAAGATTTGATTTTTAAAATCACAATTAATGACTTGATTCATAAGAAATCACAAGATATGATTCTAGAACTTAAATTTTGAATCTTTCTTAACAAGTAAGTAACAAACTTAAAATTTTTGAATCAAAACATTAATTGTTATTGTTATTTTCGAAAATTTGATATAAAAATAAGAAAAAGATTTTTGAAAAATATTTTTAAAATTTTCGAAAATAACTAAGAAAAATGAAAAAGATTTGACTTTTGAAAAAGATTTTGAAAAAGATAAGATTTTTGAATTGAAAATTTGATTTAACTCATAAGAAATAACTAGATTTTAAAAATTTTTGAAAGAGTCAACTCAAATTTTCGAATTTATGAGAGAAAAAAGGGAAAGTTATTTTTTTTATTTTTGAATTTTTATGATGAGAGAGAGAAACATGAAAATGATGCAATGCATGAAAATTTTGGATCAAAACAAAGAGTGCATGCAAGAATGCTATGAATGTCAAAATGAACACCAAGAACACTTTGAAGATCATGATGAACATCAAGAACATATTTTTTGAAAATTTTTTAATGCAAAGAAAACATGCAAGACACCAAACTTAGAATTCTTTAATGCTTAGACACTAAGAATTCAAGAATGCATATGAAAAACAAGAAAAGACACAAAACATGCAAATGCAAAGATCAAACAAGAAGACTTACCAAGAACAACTTGAAGATAATGACGAACACTATGAATGCATGAAAATTTTTGAAAAATGCAAGATGAGTATGCAATTGACACCAAACTTATAACATGACTCAAGACTCAAACAAGAAACACAAAAAATATTTTTGATTTTTATGATTTTCTAATTTTTTTTTGTATTTTTTTTCGAAAATTATTTGAAAAAGGAAAATAAGGATTCCAAAATTTTTAATATGAATTCCAGGAATCTTATGCTCTTTAGCCTAAAGCTCCAATCAAAGGGTCAGGCATGGCTTAATAGCCAGCCAAGCTTTAGTATGTAACTCAGACATGACACGCCTAACATGCCCTACAGTCGTGGCTTTACAGCCAACCAGGCTTCAACATGCTTTATGAAACACTAGAATTCATTCTTAAAAATTCTGAAGAAAAGATATTTTTGAAAACATTTTTAATTTATTTTTTTTTCGAAAACTGATGAGAAATTTTTTTGAAAGATTTTTGAAAAATTTTTGAAAATTAAAACAAAAAGAAAATTACCTAATCTGAGCAACAAGATGAACCGTTAGTTGTCCAAACTCGAATAATCCCCGGCAACGGCGCCAAAAACTTGGTATGCGAAATTGTTACTCAGGTTGTGAATTGTTGTTCGAAATTGATTCCCTGGCAATGGCACCAAAAACGGATGCACAGAACCATGGTCTAAACATATCTTCACAACTTCGCATAACTAACCAACAAGTGCACTGGGTCGTCCAAGTAATACCTTACGTGAGTAAGGGTCGAATCCCACGGAGATTGTTGGTATGAAGCAAGCTATGGTCACCTTGTAAATCTCAGTCAGGCGGATATAAAATAGTTATGGAGTTTTCGAAATTTAGTAATAAAAGAAGGATAGAAATACTTATGTAAATCATTGGTGAGAATTTCAGATAAGCGTATGGAGATGCATTCGTTCCTCTGAACCTCTACTTTCCTGCTGTCTTCATCCAATCAGTCTTACTCCTTTCTATGGCTGGCTTTATGCAAGGGCATCACCGTTGTCAATGGCTACATCCCCTCCTCTTGTGAAAATGGTCCAAATGCTCTGTCACAGCACGGCTAATCATCTGAGGTTCCCGATCATGCTGGAATAGGATTCACCCTCCTTTTGCGTCTGTCACTACGCCCAGCACTCGCGAGTTTGAAGCTCGTCACAGTCATTCAATCCCATAATCCTACTCGGAATACCACAGACATGGTTTAGACTTTCCGGATTCTCATGAATGCCGCCATCAATCTAGCTTACACCACGAAGATTCTGGTTAAGAGATCTAAGAGATACTCATTCAATCTAAGGTAGAACGGAAGTGGTTGTCAGGCACGCGTTCATAAGGAATGATGATGATTGTCACGTTCATCACATTCAGGTTGAAGTGCGAATGAATATCTTAGAAGCGGAACAAGTTGAATTGAATAGAAAAACAGTAGTACTTTGCATTAATCTTTGAGGAACAGCAGAGCTCCACACCTTAATCTATGGAGTGCAGAAACTCTACCGTTAAAAATACATAAGTAAAAGGTCTAGGCATGGCCGAGATGGCCAGTCCCCAAAATGTGATCTAAGATAGCATACAACTGATCAAAGATTCAAAGATGTCTAATACAATAGTAAAAGGTCCTATTTATAATAAACTAGCTACTAGGGTTTACAGAAGTAAGTAATTGATGCATAAATCCACTTCCGGGGCCCACTTGGTGTGTGCTTGGGCTGAGCTTGAAGTCTACACGTGGAGAGGTCATTCTTGGAGTTGAACGCCAGCTTTTGTGCCAGTTTGGGCGTTGAACTCCACTTTGCAACTTGTTTCTGGCGCTGGACGCCAGAATTGGGTAGAGAGCTGGCGTTGAACGCCAGTTTGCGTCATCTAAACTTGGGCAAAGTATGGACTATTATACATTGCTGGAAAGCCCTGGATGTCTACTTTACAACTCAATTGGAAGCGCGCCATTTTGAGTTCTGTAGCTCCAGAACATCCATTTTGAGTGCAGGGAGGTCAGAATCCAACAGCATTAGCAGTCCTTCTTCAACCTCTGAATCTGATTTTTGCTCAAGTCCCTCAATTTCAGCCAGAAAATACCTGAAATCACAGAAAAACACACAAACTCATAGTAAAGTCCAGAAATGTGAATTTAACATAAAAACTAATGAAAACATCCCTAAAAGTAACTAGATTCTACTAAAAACTTACTAAAAACAATGCCAAAAAGCGTATAAATTATCCGCTCATCACAACACCAAACTTAAATTGTTGCTTGTCCCCAAGCAACTAAAAATCAAATAGGATAAAAAGAAGAGAATATACTATAAATTCCAAACTATCAATGAAACATAGCTCCAATTAGATGAGCGGGACTTGTAGCTTTTTGCCTCTTGAATATTTTTGGCATCTCACTTTATCCATTGAAGTTCAGAATGATTGGCTTCTATAGGAACTCAGAGTTTAGATAATGTTATTGACTCTCCTAGTTCAGTATGATGATTCCTGAACACAGCTATTTTATGAGTCTTGGCTGTGGCCCTAAGCACTTTGTTTTCCAGTATTACCACCGGATACATAAATGCCACAGACACATAATTGGGTGAACCTTTTCAGATTGTGACTCAGCTTTGCTAAAGTCCCCAATTAGAGGTGTCTAGGGTTCTTAAGCACACTCTTTTTTTGCTTTGGACCTTGACTTTAACCGCTCAGTCTCAAGTTTTCACTACAGACTGTAGTATAGTTTACCCAAAACTCTTCACCAATCACCACTACAGACTCTTTTTAATTTATTTTGCTACTTTTTTGTATTTTTATTTTTATTTTTATTTTTATGTTCTCAGTACTTATATATTGCTATTTTTATGTATTTTTACTCTATTTCTGCATTTTTCATTTTAGTTCATATTTTAGCCATTTAGTTTAGCAGCAATTCTAACTTATTAGTTATAGAAATTGTGGATTAATTAGTATAGCTTACCCTTTTTAGCATAAGATAGCTTAGTTTAATTTGAAAATATAAAAAGGGAGTAAACTAGGAACTTGAACATAATAAGAAACAATCCACACGACTTGTATATATAGCATTACATGTTAGTTAGTTAACAACATTTCATCAAGGAGAAACACTAGAACTTTAAAGCCACCTTAAGTTTTACATTGAGAATAATGGGAACTTTTAATTTTACTTGCATGACATACATAATTGATAAATGATTTTTGAGCTAGAGAATACACAGCCTGTGAGTTTTGAGCTTAATTGTATGGTTACATTCAAATCATAATTTTTATTCCTGTGTGTTCCGCCCTTCTTATTTATTCTGGTGTTCTTTACTTTGTTTTAATCTATATGTCCAATTATAGAATAGAAATACATACCAAGAGAATGATCGAGGCCATTATTTGATTTTAGCTCATTTATCCCAAAATAGCCTACCTTTTACATCACCATTGTTAGCCCCCTTGAGCCTTTAAATCCCCTCTTATTCTATCAGCCGCATTACTAGCCTTAAGCAGAAAAACAAATTAAAAATCCCAAGTTGAATCCTTGGTTAGCTTAAGATAGAAATTGTGTAATTGTTTAAGTGCGGGAAACCTATTGGAAACATGGATGATAAAAACAAAAGGTATAAAAGTTGAAAAGAATAAAATAATTCAAAATAAAAGTTTTGGGAAGCATGCTCATGTGAAATCAAAATAATTGAATTACCATGTGCATTAAAAAAAGTGTTATTTTTCAGTAGTTGAATAAAGGGGACACAAAAGAATTCCCCAAATGTGAAATAAAGCAATGCACATGGGATAAAAATAATAAACATTGAAACATGAGCATGTAACATCAAAAGTGGAAAAATATGGGAAAATAGGTAAAGAAGCTTTGTTTTACAAAGTATGTATGTTAGGTGAGATCTTAGACTAGTTAAGGATTCACTTATTAGCTCACTTAGCCTTATACATATACCCTTACCTTTACCTTGGCCCCATTACAACCTTAACTAAAGACCTCATGATTTTTGATATGTCTATATTCTATAATTGTTGATTGGTTAGATGAAGAACAAAGTTATAGAAAGTAAGAATAGAAAGAAGAATAGAGTGATTAACCCAATAAACATTGAGTGACTAGAGAGTAAACACAAAATCCAGTGAGGGTTCAATAGCTCATTAACATATATCTCTGCTAAAATTATTAATTGTCTTGCAAGTTTATAAAATGTTTTTCTCTCCCATTTCAATTGTAAAGGCCTTTTATCAACTATCTAAGGTTTGGCTATATATATATATATATATATAACTCCTTGAGAATGTGAATTGATTCAACTACATGCAAGCTTTATATACAAGTGAATAAAAATTAGAATTGCATGATGCATCTAGGTAGCTGCATTTAGATTAGATTGCATTGCATGGCATTCCACCACTTTAACCTAACATTACTCTTGGACTTAGCATGAGGATATGCTATTGTTTAAGTGTGGGGAGGTTGATAAACCCATATTTTATGATATATTTTATGCTTAGTTTGAGTGATTTATTCAATCCTTCACCCACTTATTCATATTAATTGCATGGTTTTACTTTCCCTTCCTTATTATATGATGTATGTGAAAAACATGTTTCCTATGCTTGAAAATTAATTATTTTAATTACCTTTATTTCCATTCGATGCCATGATTAGTGTGTTGAGTAGTTTCAGATCTTCTAAGGCAGGAATGACTTAAAGGATGGAAAGGAAACATACAAAAATGGAAGAAAAGCACAAAACAGAGTTTTTAAAGAAACTGGTAGCCACGCAATCGCATGGGCGACGCGGCCACATACCAGTGCGAAAAGGCATTGATGCGGCAGCATGACTGACGCGACCGTGTGACAAGAAAAACTCTGAATGACGCGACCACGTGACCCACGCGGACGCGTGACAGAGGCCACGCACCAGAAACTGCAGAAAACGCTCATAGCAAATTCTGAAGCCCTTTTTTGCCCAAATCCAAGTCCAGAAGGCATAGACCAGAGGTTATGAAGTGGGGGAATGCATCCATTCAAAGAGAGTCTCCACTTTAGTTAGTTTTTCATGATTTAGATTTAGTTTAGAGAAACCTCTCTCTCTCTCCTCTCTTTAGGATTAGGATTCAGAATTAGGATTTTATTCGCTTTCAGGATTATCTCTTTATCAGGTTCAATATTCCCTTTTATTTACTTTTGCAATTTAATTTATGAATTCTTCCATGTTGCAGATTACTCTTTTGAATTAATGTTATTTGAGGTATTTCAGTTTAATCTTGCTTTATTTTATTTATGTTGCTATTATTCCCAATTTGAAGACATTTTTATTCCAGTAGATTTACTTTTCTCCTTTTGGTCTTGGTTAAGAAATCAATAACTCAGGAGTTATCAAACTCAAACATGATTGATAATTGTCATCTTTGTTAATTAAATTGAACTTCAATAATCCCAATCTTTTCCTAGGAAATAAATAGAATTCGAAGATCAAACCAATTAATCCCTTGACCTTCCTTTATCTTAGTAAAGGTTAACAAAGTGGAATTAAGATTCAATTCTCATCATCATTGATAAGGATAACTAGGATAGGACCTCCAATTTCTCATACCTTGCCAAAAGTTTATTTACAGTCATTTATTTATTTTACTTGCCATTTAAATTGCTTGTTCTTCATTTACTTTATTCGCTAATTAGACTATTCGCTCCTCATTCTCAAAACTCCAATTTACAATCTCCATAACCAATAATAAGAACATACTTCCCTGCAGTTCCTTGAGAAGACAACCCGAGGTTTGAATACTTCGGTTATCAATTTATTTAGGGGTTTTTTACTTGTGACAACCAAAACGTTTGTACGAAGGGATTTCTGTTGGTTTAGAAACTATATCTACAACGCGATTATTTTTATAAAATTCTTTACTAGCAAAAATCCTAACTTCACATGACTTCGTTGGGGACTTGGAGACATCAGTTTAGCCGAGGTATGGGGCGATTAGGGTCTTTGTGGTATAGGCTAGAACCAGGAAGCAGCATTCTCTGATCTGGAAGATTCGACCTTGTCTGTGGTATTTGGAGTAGAATCATCAAGGGAATGGACTGCAGGAGCTTCACCCCTCGTTCAGATTGGATGCACACTAACCCTGGCGTTTGGTCTGAGTAGAGGATATTAATGACCATTGACCTAGCGATAATCACTTATAGCCTGCCATGGAATGAATCAATCATAGTTGGAGTAGACAGTAAGAAAGGTTGATCTAGAAGAATGAAGCATCTCCAAAACCTCAACCATTTTCTTACCATTGATTCCATACTTACTGAGTAAATCTATCCTTATTCTATTTTTATGCATTTTTCTCAACAACCCACTTTTAGATCTGCCTGACTAAGATTTACAAGATAGCCATTGCTTGTTCAAACTGACAATCTCCGTGGGATTCGACCCTCACTCACCTGAGGTATTACTTGGACGATCCGGTGCACTTGCCAGTTCAGTTATGCGAGTTATGATTTTCGTGCACTGATAAACCCATATTTTATGATATATTTTGTGCCTAATTTAAGTGATTTATTCAATTCTTCACTCACTTATTCATATAAATTGTATGGTTTTACTTTCCCTTCTTTATTATGTGATGTATGTGAAAAACATGTTTCCTATGCTTTAAAAGTAATTATTTTAATTACCCTTTATTTCCATTCGATGCCATGATTCGTGTGTTGAGTAGTTTCAGATCTTCTAAGGCAGGAATGACTTAAAGGATGGAAAGGAAACATACAAAATTGGAAGAAAAGCATAAAACGGAGTTTTTGAAGAAACTGGCAGTGACGCGATCGCATGGACGACGCGGCCGCATGCCAGCGCGAAATGGCAGTGACGCGACCGCGTGATTGATGCGATCGCGCGCCTTAAGCGAAACGCATATGACGCAGACGCATGACTGAAGCGACCGCGTGACAAGGAAAACTCCAAATGACGCGACCGCGTGACAGAGGCTACGCACCAGAAAGTACAGAAAACGCTCCCAACGATTTCTGAAGCCCTTTTTGGCCCAAATCCAAGTCCAGAAGGAACATATCAGAGGTTATGAAGTGAGGGAATGCATCCATTCAGAGAGGACTCTCCAATTAGTTACTTTTTCATGAATTAGATGTAGTTTTGAGGGAGAGGTTCTCTCCTGTCTCTTTTAGGATTTAGAATTAGGATTTCTTTTGCTTTCAGGATTATATCTCTTTATCAGGTTCAACATTCCTTTTTATTTAACTTCCCAATTTAATTTATGAATTCTTCTATGTTACAGATTATTCTTTGAATTAATGTTATTTGAGGTATTTCAGTTTATTATTGCTTTCTTTTATTTATGTTACTGTTGCTTCCAATCTAAAGACATTTTTGTTCCAGTAGATTTACTTTTCCCCTTTGGTCTTGGTTAAGAAATCAGTAACTCAGGAGTTATCAAACTCAACATGATTGATAATTGTTATCTTTGCTAATTGAATTGAACTTCAATAATCCCAATCTTTCCTTAGGGATTAACTAGGATTTGAAGATCAACACAATTAGTCACTTGACTTTTCTTTACCTTAAGTAAAGGCTAACTAAGTGGAATTAAGATTCAATCTTCATCATCATTGTTAAGGATAACTAGGATAGGATTTCTAATTTCTCATACCTTACCAAAAGTTTATTTTACAGTCATTTATTTATTTTACAGTCTTTTACTTATTTTAATTGCAATTTAAATTACTTGTTCCTCATCTTCAAAATCCCGATTTACAATCTCCATAACCAATAATAAGAACATACTTCCCTGCAGTTGCTTGAAAAGACGACCCGAGGTTTAAATACTTCAGTTATCAATTTTTAAGGGGTTTGTTACTTGTGACAACCAAAACGTTTGTATGAAGGGATTTCTGTTGATTTAGAAACTATATCTACAACGCGACTGTTTTTATAAAATTCTTTACTGGCAAAAAATCTTAACGTCAAAAAATGGCGCCGTTGCCAGGGAGCTGCAATCGTGTGCCTTATTATTGGTTATTGTAAATATTTTTCTTTTACTTGTTTATTTGTCTTTATTTTCTCCTTTTTACTTCCATTAGCTACTATGAATTCTCACCCCTCTCGCTTTGAGTTTGGTTCTGATATTGTTGAAAGGAGTAAAAGTTATAACAGGAACATGCATCAAGGTCAGAGCAATCAAAGATGGATGGAGCCAAGAGGATCTGATCAACCCTTTAGGCAACAACACCCTCCAAGATATCATGGACAAAGACCATTCTACAATGCATACCAAGCCAATAGACATGGTGGACAACCTTGTAGTTACCAACAAGCCCCACCCTGTGCTTATAGGCTATCCTCTCAACATAACTTCGAACCGCCACACTCACAAGCTCCTTTTTACCATTCACCACCATATGATCTTCATTTACCCCAATTCCAATCCAATTACTCCCAGACACCACCACTTCCCCATGTACCACGTCCAAATCCATCACCCCGAGAATCAGAGGTTCGCCTCAAGGAAACAGTAGATCAACTCCAAACAACCCTTCATCAACTGGAGCAAGCTATAAGTCAATTATCTTCTAGAGGTTCGAACATTCAAGGACCTCCTACAGGCCCATGTGGACAATCTAAAGAAGAGCGTAGCATGAAGGAGATACTAGAAACTCCAGTGGACAGAACAGGGCATGACTTCGTACTGGAACAAGTAGAGGAAGCTGTCATTGTAAACGAAGAAGAGTTGGTTGAAGACTTAGGAGACGCTGAACTTCCATGGGAATCCAAAGTTATGGAGAATTCTGTCAAAAACGTTACAATTGATGCTAAGGAGGATAGTGCACAACTCCCAAAGCAAGTCTTTTATGAAGAACTAGACGGAATAATCCAAGAATCAAGTTTCCTTGATGATGATAATCTCAAGTCAAGTTCTCTCAGTAATGAACTTGCATCAGCAAGTGAATTCTCTGAGATCAAAGAATCTTCCCCAAGTGAATACGAAGATGATGCGGAGGTAGATTTCTCTCAACCTCCCGTTTTTGACTTAAGTGACGAGGAAGACATAGAAGGCTTTGATCAGGACATGGATGCAATTGAAGAAGTCTGCAAGGAAGTGAAGAAATTCACCGAAGAGCACATGGGAGTAGAACCCACAGAACCACTGGAAACACCTATCCCAAGGCTATTACCACCCAATACAAGCTTCAAATGGGTACAACCCTTAACCTTTAGCTTTATTTTCCCACTTGAATATGGTTTGCTTGAAACAGATGGCCAGCTTAGAGCTCTGTGCGGCTTTAAGAGTAAGAGGGAAATGGCTCGTACTCAGAGCTGGTGCACAAGGTTCAATAAGGTTCCACGCTTCAACTCGAAGTGCACGGATTGGCATCATGATCAATCGAATGGATCTAGGAAAATGTTTGGTCACCTTAGTGAGAATCTAATTTTTAAACCGCCCGGATGGAAAAATATAGATCAAGACGGAGGCGGATTCAAAAGCAAAGTTTGGGATCCTGGAATCTATTCTGACATTCGTCACCCCGAAAGCTTGAGAATCTGTTTGAAACTGCTTAGAAGCTTTACATGCCTAGTTTGGGACCCCGGAGGCTATTGGCATTCCAAGCATTGGTGGAGATTTCTGGATGAATTTAAGCACAAGCCGCCATAACAGGAAGCTCATCCAATATTATTCATTCGCATTGCATACTGCATAATTGCATACCTGCACACAAAAAAAAGAAAGGGCGTGCGACGCAACCGCATCATTCATGCGATCGCGTCAGTTGCGAAAAACACTTCCCATGCGTCCGCGTCATTCACGCAGCCGCGTGACTTGGAAATCGGCATAAGGATCCAACGCCCAGAAAGTTGGGCTGGAATCGTGCGGCTATTGTGCGTTTCGCATAGAATGACCCACGCGATCGTGTTTCTGATGCGATCGCGTCACTTGCACAACACAAATCCCACGCGACAGCGTGAGCGATGCGATCGCGTCGCATGGATTGCATAACACCCCAAAGGAGACAGAGAGTTGCGCTGAAACGACGCTGGAATTGCGCGTTTAGCACAATTTTCAGCGACGCGGTCGCATGCCTCACGCGACCGCGTCATTCATCCTTTCTCCCATTCCATGCGATCGCATCACTCACGCGATCGCGTCAACTCCCATTCCACCCCAGCCACGCGACTGCATGCCCCACACGATCGCGTGGATTCAAATTCCATAACTCCCCCTGTCACGCGAACCCTACCCATTCGCGCCCCCCCCCCCCCCCCAGCCCCTTCTCCTTCCTCTCTTCTCTCCAACCAACCACCACCAACTTTCAGCCACCACCACTGACCACCGCCAGCCCTGACGACCACCCAGAACCCACCGCCACGCCACCCTCCTTCCCCCTTCCCCCTCTTTCTTCTTCTTCTTTCCTCTTTTTCCCTCTACGACCACTACCCCCCCCCTCCGCGACCGCCACACCCACCGCGCCGCCGTCACCGCCACGCTTCCAACCGCCACCAACGCCCCCTTCCCTTCCTTCCCCCTACCCACATTAACCCTGCCCCAAACCCCCTGCCTCCGAACAGCCCTCACTGCCGCACAACCACCATCAACCACCGCGTCAGCCGCTATCACCACCATCCCCCAGCCACCTCTTTGCCCCACCTTCTTTCATACGCCTTCCAGGTTCTGCCAAACGCCACCTTTCTTTCAATTCCTAGTTAATTAGATATTTTTCTGTTTATGTTCATAATTAGGCTAGTTAGATATGCATGTTGTAGTGGATTCTAGGTGGTTAGGTAGCCTAGGATGTGGTTAGTGGATTTAGGCCTGTTTAATTGCGCTGTTCGTGCTTCTTGTTTTATAATTTTTGCAATTCTGCTATTGTTATGATGTTAGTTTTGTTCATATGCTATTCGTACTGTTCATGTTGCTATTATGAATGTTATTTCTTGTTCATACCTAATTGCAGTTTGTTTTAATTCATATGAACTGTCTTGTTTACTATTTATTTTCCGGGAACATCTAATTTTAGCCGGAATGCTGCCCAATTTTCTGTAAACTGTTTTGTTTCCATTCATGTCTTGGTTTTGGCACTTTGAACTCTACTTTACTCTGCTTTTACCAAACCAATTCATGAATACTAGGGCAAGCTTTCTTATTCTTTTTGATTTCCTGGTTCATAATCTACGTTTTTTATGTTTAGCTTCCAATTTTTTATTTATCATCAACCTGATTCCCTTGTTTGGATATGAGTTAACTGTAGCTTCTAATTGAGCATGCTTGTTACTTAGCAAATGTTCATCATGCTACTTACTCTAACCCACTTTTTACTCATTCACTAATTTTAACTTCCTAAACTCATTTTTCATTCCTAACCAACCTCACCTTTCAAAACATCTTTATTGGTTTTTCACCATTCTCTTTAACCTTCTAACAAAGGCATGATGATAATTTTTCCTAATTAACATGTATTCTAATACATTTTGGATTGATAATTTTTCTTCTCGGACTTTTCACTCCTATTCAATCCTTAATGCTCATTTACTTAACTCATTTTCATTACTCCACTGCTCCTTTGCCACTATATGCTTATTTTGTGATTTACATACTTGTTTTTCCTGTTTTTATTATATCCTGGTTTTTTATTTTTCAGAATGTCTGACACCCAAAGAAAGGGAAAAGGAAATGCAACAACTGGCAAACAGAAAAGAGGAGAATCCTCCATGTCCATCCTGGACATCATGCATGATGACTCCTGGCACGAGAAACACTTTACCCCGCAGGAAAAGGCTGACCAGCTACTCCCTGCTACTGATCCCATTAAGTTTGCAAACCGATACTGTGAGTTGAAGTATCCGGTGTTTGCAACCTCCAGGAACCTGTACTTGGAGAGGACTCTGAAGATCCCAGAAGAACTCCAGCAATACACCTCTGATCAGATCAAACAAAGAGGCTGGTTCTTCCTGGAGAGAAACTTGACTGAGGTCAATGCATCTTGGGCAAGGAAATTTTACTGCAATTACTTCAAAACTTCCCTAGATGCAGTAAACCTAAGAGGGAAGCAGATTCTGGTCACTGAAGAGGCCATAGAGGATGTTCTGAAGCTCCTTTCTAAATCCGATCAGCCAGATGGTTATCAACAGGCTGAGGAGGACATGCGCTTCATGAAATTTGACTGGGATGCCGTCAAAGCAAGGATAGCCCTCCGACTGTTCCACGGGTCTTGGGTCAGAACACCACCATGCCTAAGGGAATCAAGCGGGCATACTTAAACGATGAGGCTCGGCTATGGCATCAAATCCTAAGCAACTTTATTATGCTGAGTACTCACGAGACGGAGCTACCTGCCGCTATGATCACCCTCCTATAGTGTGTGATGGAGGGTAAGAACCTGTACCTGCCACGCTTCATTCGGTACTACATGGCCAGGGTCCACGTCCGAGGCACTCTCCCCTTTCCATATCTGATTACACAGCTTGGCCGTCGAGCTGACGTGCCTTGGGAGGATGCTGATGAGAAGCCACCTGCTGCAAAATGCAAGAAAATTATCCCTCACAGCAGGAACTTTCTGGCTTTGGGCAACAGACCTCCATTCCTCACTCCGACTAATGAGACAGCCACACCATCTGCCGGCCCCTCTTCCTTTACAACTACCCCTGCTACCACCACTGCACCTCCACCTGCCTCAGAGCCAGTTTATCACTTAGTACATCACCTGTTTCGGCAGCTAGACCATATGGAGCGCCGCAACCGGCGGCGATATGAGAGATCTGAGTGTCGCAGCAAGCGACGCTATGAGCACCTAAAACTGATGATCCATTCTGGCAGCGACATCCCCTCCGAGCCTGACACCCCATCAGAGCCATCTGAGGAAGAGGCGGATGACCACGAGGCAGAGACCCATCCACAGAGTGAGGCTGCATTGGCAGGCACAGAGCAGGCTGCATCACATCAGGAGGCCCCGCATCAGATTCAGGCTGCAGACCCAGAGGTTCCTATTCAGTCAGCACCTCCTCTGCAGCAGGCAGATCCTCAGACCACCACCACAGAGACCCCAGCTACCCATCCTTCCAGTGATGACACCCCCTTCACACCCTGCTTGAGTGAGCATCAGGGACGATGCTTCATTTTAAGTGTGGGGAGGTCACCATCTCTGGCGTATATTTTTTGGTGAACCACTACAGACTCTTTTTACTTTATTATTTTTCTGTATTTTTCTCTTTATTTTTATTTTTTATTTTTATTTCCTTAGTACTTATACATTGCTAATTTCATGTATTTTTACTATATTTCTGCATGTTGCACTTTAGTTCATGTTTTAGCCATTTAGTTTAGTTGCAATTCTAACTTATTAGTTATAGAAAATGTGGCTAATTAGTATAGTTTACCCTTTTTAGCATAAGATAACTTAGTTTAAATTAAAAATATAAAAAGGAAGTAAACTAGAGACTTTAACAGAATAAAAACAAACCACACCTTGTATATATAGCATTACATATTAGTTAGTTAACAACATTTCATCAAGGAGAAACACTAGAACTTTAAAGCCACCTTAAGATTTACATTGAGAATAATGGGAACTCTTAATTTTTACTTGCTTGACATATATAACTGATATATGATTTTTGAGTTAGAGAACACACAGCCTGTGAGTTTTGAGCTTAATTGCATGGTTACATTTAAACCATCATATTTTATTCCTGTGTGTTCCGCCCTTCTTATTTATTCTGGTGCTCTTTACTTTGTTTTAATCTATATGTCTGATTATAGAATATAGATACATACCAAAAAAGTGATTGAGGCCATTGTTTGATTCTAGCTCACTATTCCCAAATTAGCCTACCTTTTACATCACCCTTGTTAGCCCCCTTGAGCCTTTAAAACCCCTCTTGTTTTATAACCACATTACTAGCCTTAAGCAGAAAAACAAAATAAAAATCCCAAGTTGAATCCTTGGTTAGCTTAAGATAGAAATTGTGTGCTGTGTAAGTAGGGAAACCTATTGGGAACATGGATGATAAAAACAAAGGGTAAAAAGTTAAAAAGAATAAAATAATTCAAAATAAAAATTTTGGGAAGCATGCTCATGTGAAATCAAATAATTGAATTACTATGTGCATTAAAATAAAAAAAAAATTCAGTATTTGAATAAAGGGGATACAAAAGAATTCCCCAAATGCAAAAAGCAATGCACATGGGATAAAAATAACTAAAATTAAATATGAGCATGTAACATAAAAAGTGGAAAAAATATGGGAAAATAGGTAAAGAAGCTTTGCTTTACAAAATATGTATGTTAGGTGAGGTCTTAGACTAATTAAGGATTCACTTATTAGCTCACTTAGCCTTATATATATGTACCCTTACCTTTACCTTGGCCCCATTACAACCTTAATTAAAGACCTCATGATTTTTGTATGCCTATATTCTATAATTGTTGATTGGTTAGATGAAAAACAAAGTTATAGAAAGTAAGGATAAAAAGAAGAATAGAGTGATTAACCCAATAAACACTGAGTGACTAGAGAGTAAACACAAAATCCAGTGAGGGTTCAATAGCTCATCAACATATATCTCTGCTTAAATTGCTAATTGTCTTGCAAGTTTGTAAAATATTCTTCTTTCCCATCTCAATTGTAAAAGTGCTTTATCATTATCTAAGGTTTGGCTATGCATATATGATTCCTTGAGAATGTGAATTAATTTGACTACATGTAAGTTTTATATACAAGTGAATAAAAAAATTAGAATTGCATGATTCATTTAGGTAGTTGTATTTAGAATAGATTGCATTGCATGAGATTCCACCACTTCAACCTTACCTTACTCTTTATATTGGATTTAGCATGAGGACATGCTATTGTTTAAGTGTGGGGAGGTTGATAAACCCATATTTTATGATATATTTTGTGCCTAATTTAAGTGATTTATTCAATCCTTCACTCACTTATTCATATAAATTGCATGGTTTTACTTTCCCTTCCTTATTATGTGATGTATGTGAAAAACATGTTTCATATGCTTTAAAAGTAATTATTTTAATTACCTTTTATTTTCATTCGATGCCGTGATTCGTGTGTTGAGTAGTTTCAGATCTTCTAAGGCAGGAATGACTTAAAGGATGGAAAAGAAACATACAAAATTGGAAGGAAAGCATAAAACGGAGTTTTTGAAGAAACTGGCAGTGATGCGACCGCGTGATTGATGCGATCGCACGCCTTAAGCGAAACGCATATGACGCGGACGTATGACTGAAGCGACCGCGTGACAAAGAAAACTCCAAATGACGCGACCGTGTGACCCACGCGGACGCGTGACAGAGTCTACGCACCAGAAAGTACAAAAAACGCTCCCAGCAATTTCTGAAGCCCTTTTAGGCCCAAATCCAAGTCCAGAAGGCACAGATTAGAGGTTATGAAGTGAGGGAATGCATCCATTCAGAGGGAGCTCTCCAATTAGTTACTTTTTCATGAATTAGATGTAGTTTTGAGGGAGAGGTTCTCTCCTCTCTCTTTTAGGATTTAGAATTAGGATTTCTTTTGCTTTCAAGATTATATCTCTTTATCAGGTTCAACATTCCTTTTTATTTAACTTCCTAATTTAATTTAAAAATTCTTCTATGTTACAGATTATTCTTTGAATTAATGTTATTTGAGGTATTTCAGTTTATTATTGCTTTCTTTTATTTATGTTACTGTTGCTTCCAATTTGAAGACATTTTTATTCCAGTAGATTTACTTTTTTCCTTTGGTCTTGGTTAAGAAATCAGTAACTCAAGAGTTATCAAACTCAACATGATTGATAATTGTTATCTTTGCTAATTGAATTGAACTTCAATAATCCCAATCTTTCCTTAGGGATTAACTAGGATTTGAAGATCAACACAATTAGTCACTTGACTTTTCTTTACTTTAAGTAAAGGCTAACTAAGTGGAATTAAGATTCAATCTTCATCATCATTGATAAGGATAACTAGGATAGGATTTCTAATTTCTCATACCTTGCCAAAAGTTTATTTTACAGACATTTATTTATTTTACAGTCTTTTACTTATTTTAATTGCAATTTAAATTACTTGTTCCTCATCTTCAAAACCCCGATTTACAATCTCCATAACCAATAATAAGAACATACTTCCCTGCAGTTCCTTGAGAAGATGACCCGAGGTTTAAATACTTCAGTTATCAATTTTTAAGGGGTTTGTTACTTGTGACAACCAAAATGTTTGTACGAAGGGATTTCTGTTGGTTTAGAAACTATATCTACAACGCGACTATTTTTATAAAATTCTTTATTGGTCAAAAATCTTAACGTCATACACCAATCGGTAACCTAGTTCTGAGAAAAAATGAAGATTGGAATCCATCAAGCTTGAAAAGTTAGGTGCCACATGGGAAGGACCATTTTGTATATGTAAAGTGTTAGGCAATGGAGCCTATAATATCCAGACCTTAGATGGTGCAACTTTACCTAACTCTTGAAACATTCATCACTTAAATTATATTATAGTTAAGCCAGAGATAGGGTTGTACTATTTTTCTTACTCACAAGATTTTTTTCCAAAAGTGGGTTTTGCTTGGAGAGGTTTTAGTGAGGTATTCCTACCTGCACCTTCCCCATGAAGGTTCATAAATAAATAATTATTTCTTTAACCTTATGTGCAATATTGTCTCTACTTAATATTCATATGTCATTATTCAGTACTTCAGTCACAAATTATGATTTCAAATTTGGCACCTTAATACGTCTGTCAAATTATCATATGGCTATCTAACCAATATGTCAGCATCTACTCATTCAAACCAACTATCTGTTGGTATTTTAAAACACCTATAGTAACTGATCTATATCTCGATATCCAACGTGATTTAACAAATTAAATATTAGCACTGCTATACTTACTAACATCACAAGTAAACATATTCAAATTATAATTCATACATAAACAAAGATGTTCATAAGTTCAAGTACAAAATACATAAACATAGACAATAAAGCAACACAATTACTCGGCTACAATATTATTATCTTTTCTTTCTACTGCTAGTTCACCCTTGAAAACTACTTTAGTTGGGTCCATCTTCAAGAAGTCTTGTTTAGGAGCTAAGGATTTAGCTTGTGAGACTACTCTGGCAAACCCATCAATGAACATGTCCAAACACTCTACTTCTTTACTTTGTTCTAGATTTTTCATCCAATGTCGTTTTCTCACCATCAATCATTTCCTTTTCTTTTTTTTAGTTCTTCCTATTCTTCTTCTTTCTTCAACTTTTTCAAAACTTCTTTTTGTTGAATATCCTTGGCAGCAAGTTCATTCTTTACTTTCATATAGTCTTCTTTAGATTCTTTCTGTTTCCAGTGCTTCACCTCTTGGCTATGCCCAATGGTTGTTAGATAAGATCCAATTACATGCATGAATTACATTTATCAATCCTCCATCAATACATAAAATTTAAATTAAAAATCAGTTTACCTGTAAATATTGGTCGACACCAATATCACTAACAGTATTCACCAAAGAAACATCTCCAGTTGACTTCGCAAACTCATCTACTATAACCATGTACATAAAGTTTTCATCCTATAAGGATGTTCTATCAACTCCAAAATAGAAACCAGGTAGATCTCGTTGACTACCTACAAAAGCTTCAAGTTCATATATGTGAATCTCTTTCCTTTTTTCCTTTATTCCAATGTTATCTACTTATCTCCAATGTTCACATCCTCTATAGGGATATTAGTTTTTCTCTTTTTTTATAATGATTGGTTTCTTCCAGGGAACAGATTGTGTAACTTTGGTACCACAATCTCCCTTCACTGGATTAGAAGTCGAACCTTCTTTCTCTGCATTCTTCTTCTTCAGACGTGCCCTTAAGCTTGCAGTAGTAATGTTAGGAGCTCGGTCCCACAATTATGCAAACGTTAACTATTAGACACATAAATAAATAGTATATCTAATTCATTATCACATACCTTTTACAACTCACTCAAATAACATTTCACAACATCCCTTTTTTCTTCCTAAGGAAGCAAATCAGACATGAATAGTAACTTCTTCGGAATCTCCTCAACCAAATACTCTAATAATCTTTCATTAAATTCAGTAATAACCTTGGGCCCCAAAATTTGTTGAGTTTTAAGACACCAAAAGAAATTTTTAAACCAAGTGTTCATCAAGGTAAAATAGGATTTGTTGGCCACTTCTACAAATTTTACTTTCAAAATCATCTGGTTAAAATCTTTGAAAAAAGATTTGTACAATTTAAAACAACCTATCTTGGGAAACTATTTAGGTTCATCCAAACACCTTTCCACACACTCTTTGCTTGAAAAAGTGAGAGAAAAACTACAATTGAAGGATAAAATTCCAAATTCTCCATTAAAATTTCAAAATATTTTAGAATTGTCTAACGATTTGGATGAAGCTGCAAGAGGGCATAGTTTGCCTCAATGCAGCACATTCAAAGTTCATGAAAGACAATTTTACCCTTAACTCAAAATATAGCTATGTACATAAAAAACACACGGTCACCACTAATACAAGGCAACAACTCTATTTTAATACCGACCTTTTCCACACTACTTTTGATTTATTTATTCTCTCCACACTCTCTCTATCCCTAAACAGAAACGCTCACATCCTCATCTACCCACTCATATGGATCACTCTCATTTTTTACCAGATTATTCTCCTTTTTCTTTCCATTATTTTATAAATACTTTACAAAAGAGATATAAGCAAAAAGAACTACAGATGAGGATGAAAGAACTAACCTCTATAACTCATTATTTCAAGTTGATAGATTTTCTTTGAGAAACACTTCAATTTCTTAAAACACAAAGAAAAACTATATAGATTTAATGTCACTTTTCTCTTCTCTGGTTTTAAAACACTCTACTCCTTTTTAATGCATATTATTGGTACCTATTTGTATATTTTCATTCTTCATCATACATTCTATTTTTAACTTTTTCAAAACTATCGCTGAGATCTTCTTGGGATTCAAAAAGTTAAAGTAACTTATTTAATAAAAACTACAGTTTACAATGTCTTCCATAACTACTATCTTTCAGTTTAAAAGAAGGATGAACTTGGGGCTCCCTGACTACTCTAGTTTCACAACCAAGTTATAACTCAAATATTTTAAAAGCTCAACCTGCTTTATTAAAGAAATCTATCAAGTCAAACTTGGAGGATATGATCTATCTGTATAACATGATTATATACATTATAACTCGGTTACATTGTTAAATCAGTCTTATGTTTTAAGTTAGTTATGGTCACTATATAATTTGGATATTGAAATTGGCGTTGTAACACCCTTACTACTAAAATATCATGCTTTCGGCTGCACCACTCTGATAGCAAGGATATTACGACAACTTATATATATATATATATATAGCAGGAGCCTTCTGTAACATCCTTACTATCATAATGTCATGCATCTGGCTGCGCCACTCTAATAGCGAGGACACATTACGACCACTTTAAACATACATTTACATAGTATTTATAAAGTATATATATTACGACCGCATCAACTTTGCTTTGAAAAATCAGAGATACTTTTTCTTTTATACATATAGACATGCATACAAAATACACACACACACACATACACACACACACACACAAATACATCTCATCATACTTTACATTCACAAGAATAACTTCTACAACCATATATGTATATATAAAGCCATCAAAACAAACACTCATATCCCTCTTGATAAAAATGTAATAATAATGGCAAGGAAAAATCAATAACTAAGATAGTACATTAAAGAAAAGCATGATCAAAAGCTTAGTAGAATCTTCATCGGCTTCTTCGTCTGGTTCTTGAGAAAAGGTAAGGCTATATGGAGTGATAATCTAACCACACGAACTCATCAGAGGAGTTTAAGAATTGTTATATAATCAAAATCCATTTAACAGCAATAATCGATACTAACCTTATCAATCTTTTTATCTTATTCAGATTATTTCATTCTTAGCCATATTCAATTCTTATTCATTAATTCACCAAACCTCAATCTCTATTTCAAAATCATACAATCATTTATTTAGAACAAAAATCATCAATCACACCATCATAAGTCAATATTTATATCAAATTTTTCCAACTTATCAAATCACGGCCTCTGGCCCAAAACATAATTAGATCATGGCCTCCGGCCCAACATATAATCAATCACAATCTCCGGTCCAAAATAAAATTAAACCACGGCATCCAGCCCAACATATAATTAATCACATAGACAGTCAAACAATCACACATAAAGAGCAAGTATGACAAGTAGTATAATTAGTAATTAACAGGATGTCAATTAGGCAAGCCAAGTAATTATGCAGACTCCAAGCAAACACAAACAAATACAATATGATGCATGTCTGTCCTACTAGTCGTGAGCTCATGCCGCTACAAAAAAATCACCCATTCAGCCACACTTTTTTTAAGCTACATTTGAAAAATGTAGCCTATTTATAGAATAGGCTACGCTTTTCTCCATGTTGCCTTTTTATAGGAGAATAGGAAAGACAGTTTTGGAATCACTTGAAAAGTGTCTCCTAAGATATTAGAAAGATCACTTATGAAGCGTAGCCTTATCTTAATATCTATGGGTATACTTTTCACACCAAAAAGAGTGCTTTAAAAGAGTAACCTATTTGTTATGTTTTGGGTGCACTTCAAAAGTAATGCCTAATGCATCTAGGGCCAAATTCCCCATTACTTAGTATTTTTTTTCTCTTTTCACCAAATACACCAATAATTAGCCAAATCAGAGAACATAACTCTCACCAACCTTGTTTGTGCCATCACTACCTAATCAGAGAAAGGTTTGCCATCACTCATCTTCACGCTGTCACCACTCACCACTTCCCTACTTCTCCACCACCATTTCGCCACTCGATCGAGAACTGTCACCCTTCTTCACCCATTTGTCGAGAAGGTATGTATTCACCTTCATTTGGTTCTAAAATTTAATAGGGCTAGGGTTCCAATTTTAGGGTTTTAATTTGGGGTTTGGTACAATAATCTGTAAGATATGCATTTGTGAATTGTGATTTGATGAACATGCATGCTATTGTTGCGGTGCAGGTGAACTCGTACCCAACTGTTCGAGGATTTATTGTAATAGGAACTAGAGGTGAGGACTTCATGCAATCAATGGTTATTGCCGTGAAATCTGTAATCCAACAGCCCATTCCTGAGGTAAGCTGTACTGATTTTCTCAAAATTTGGAGTTTGAAAGAAATTTTTGATTGATGCATTAATTTATGAAGTTTTATTTGTTAATTTATCTTTAATTTTTTAAACATTTTGCTTTAATTTGACAATTTTATGATTGAATTAATAGCTGCAGTAGTTTAAAGAGAGATCCAGTGTACCTTTTATTTTGACATGATTAAAATTCAGATAAGGTTGTCATTAGAAGAAATAGCTTATACAAATGGCAGATAATATTTTTATATACTGTGTATCTTAGCTCAGCTTAAATAGAGGTTAATCTTTTAGTGCTTGGCTATTGGTTGGTTGAAGTAATACTATTCATAAATCACAAATCAAAATCTTTCCATTTCATGTTTTGGACTAGCAAGTATTTAACAGGACCAAAACAAGAGACTTAAATTATGATCCCGTTATTGTTAACTAATTATATAGAATCATTATCATGGTCATTTTTGCATGGACAACCTAAGGGAATTGAACAGAGGATGAGATAAGAATAGTTTAAAGAATTTTTTTAAAAGCTTAATGAGGGAAAACTGGGAAAGTCTTAATCTTTAAATCCTAGTTCACTTAATGAGATTCACTTTTATTATATTTCTTCAAATACTTATTCTCTTCATTTATATCTTCAATTGCTATCTTGTTTATTGGAAATTTTTCTGTCTTTACTCCTTTTTCCCTTCCACCCTTTATTTTTCTTTTGGCAGAGATATGTTTGGACAAAGAATAATGGAATGATGGTCTACTAACTACAATAAGAGATGGGTATGGATTTGTGATATTTACCTTTTTCTTCTCATTTGTATTCTGATATTTGACTTTGATGACTTCCATTATCAATTGTGTTTTCATTTTCATTGTTGACATTAGTAATAATGTGAAGCAGTAAAATGTGTTCCCTATCATGTGCATATAGAGGCAGATAGAAAAGCAATGTCCGAGGATGCTAACCTTTTGCCTTCTCCTCAAGAAAAAATTACTTACAAAATTGGAAACAAGGTAAGTAGTATATGAATGTTGCATTCTGAATCACATTTCACTCATGAGACTAGTTAATTTTCAGTAACTGCACCTAAAAGTTGAATGTTTGTAAGCTTATAGACACAGAAGCTTTAGAGCAATGGTAGGCCGATGATATGAGCTTGGAGGTTAGAAGTTGGAGTCATAGATATTCTCATTCATTTGCCTGCATAAATAAGTTTGTAAACACGAGTTGCATTACTTAATGTGGATTTTGATCCATAATATAATTGATTCTTCATGATACTAAAGTTACTCATGCTTGCTCAAGCATTCTAGGGGATATATATGCTAAGTTACTAATTGCATTGGAAATCAATGGGGGGATTCCATTATTGGGTTGGGTTGTTGGTTTTCAGATTTGATTTTGACAAAGGTATCAATAATCCCCCAGAAACTATTGAGTATTCTCTTCTTATATTACCTGGAAAAGTGTTTGTATGTCTTCATCAATAATGTCGGTATTGTTCATAGTTTTCAAGTACACTGTATGGAGTTGTATGGTTGATTAGTGCTATGTTTATTAGTTCTCTTTGAAACTATGCTTATGGTTGTTTCATGGGAGTTACAATCTCTGATAATATGATTGTTTCATGGTAGTTCACTATAAAAAATTATGGTTAAAACAACAGTTTTTTTGGGTATTTACAGCGGTTTGAACTGGCATTATTACCAGGAATGGCGGTTTTAGAAAGTGACACAATTATGGACGCCATTATGGTTATTACAGTGATTTTTAGAAAATCGCCACAATTTTCCAAGTTAATTATTTACAAATAAAATGGCATTTTTTGGTTGGTTAAAATAGTGGTTCAAACCACCGTTATTTCCAAGGTAAAAATGGCATTTTGGTTGGTTAAAACGGCGTTTATGAACTGTCATTTTTACCTTGACAGAATAGCGTTTTTGGTTGGTTAAAATGGCATTTGAAACTGCCGTTTTTACCCTGACAATGGCAGTGACAAGCCGTTGTTTTTATCGGATAAAAATGACATTTTTTATCATTTAGAAAGGTAATTTTTATCGTGTTAAGCAAATACTTTATGTTTAAATTTCACAACAACAAGAAATCAAAAGTAATAACCCCAATACAAATAAAATATCAAATATAACATGATTTTTTAATTCTAAATGTCTTTACTTAGATTGGCTCCAATTTCTAGCAGTGTGTCATATACATCTCATACATAAAATGAGGTAACTAGCTTGGCTAATACCTTGAAAGTAAGAAAAATAACATAACATCACGATCTTGTTTCTTCCTGTGTATCTTCTTTCTGGCTGCTTAATTTCAAAATATCTTCCACCAAAATTTTGCCATCTGCTTAAAATGAAAAGTGCAAATAGTAGTAGTTATTCACTCTAGTAATTGAATTAATTGGCAAATTTAGATTCTTTATCTACTCCTATTTATAATCTTCCTATGGCTATATATTCTATTATTCTGTCAATATATTTGGGAATTGGGTTTTTTCATCACCAAAAAGTACAAATAGTAGGTAGGGGACTGAATGACACTAACCATGTAAAGAAACTCTGGAAACATCAAACTAGGAGCCACACTGTTATTTTTAATGGACCTTTCCACAAGTATGTATGATTGAACCTCATCTAGTATTAGTGCTCACTCTCTCTTCTCTTCCTCTCTTCTATCCGCCCCTTTCTCTCAAAAATGGGGGAGTGAGTGCTGATTTATGTTAAGTGTGAGGCTTATAAGCCTTGGACTTGGTCCAACATAGGTCCGTTTGTGATTTTTAGTCTGTTGGCCCTATCTTAGGCCAAAACTTTTAAAATAAGTGATTGAGTTTATATTCTAAATATTTTTCCTTGTCATTCATAAAACATTTTTCAAATAAATCATATTTTAATATTCAAAAAAGGAAAATCCAGGGTCTTACATCCTACCCCACTTACAAAAATTTTTGTCCTCAAAAATTAATATCATATCCAAAAGAGTCATATGGTTTCAACACTTTATTAAAATATGAAGAAGATACATAATAGGATGTAAATCAACAAGGATGTACAAATGTAGTTAGATGCACCAAAAAAGGAGTCAAATCGCATCTTAGGACATCCAAATCAAGGAACTTTGACGGAAACAAAAGAAAAAAAATGGGATTTTAGGTCGAAACAGATTCAAGCTGAATAAGAGAAGTACATGGTTCACAAACGATGTCAACTAAGGTCCTCGGAGGAAAGCGAATGCAAGACACAAAAAGAATCAGCCACTTTTCAAGAAAAGGTAGTGAATCAAGAAATTTGAAGACAAAGAATGTAGGGACAAACGATTCGTAAGATCACGCGGCACGATCTAAGCGCATTCATCATCTCCAACCGATCGAAGAAAAATACTTAACGTTTCCAAATCATGTGATTCACATAACTTATTACTTCTATTTTGTCTATGATAATCCATTAGCGTTCCCAAATACACAAACCAATAGCATTAGGTTAGCCAAACTGAATACCACGAAATGTGCATGGTAGACTAACAGAGTTAAATCAATAGACAATCATGTACATAAAACTCTAACTCTCGTCATCTGGATAAGACCTACAACATGATAGATGCTTAGCGTATGCAATTGAGGTATAGTCATTCCATTCATCAGGCTCTACAGGAAAGACTGCTCTGATACCATAATGTAACATCCTTACTATCAGAATGTCACGCTTCCGGCTGCGCCACTCTAATAGCGAGGACATTACAACTACTTTAAATCATACATTTACATAGTAGGAGCTTTGGACTGAAAACAACATCGGCATTTCTTTGAAAAACTGGAGATACTTTTTCTTTTATACGTACATACATACATACATATAAAATATATATATACACACAAATACATCTCATCGCACTTTACATTCACAAGAATAACTTCTACAAGCATATATGTATATAAAAAGCCATCAAATCAAACACTCATATCCCTCTTGAAAAAATATAATAATAACAGCGAGGGAAAATCAATAACTAAGATAATACATAAAAGAAAAGCGCGATCAAAAGCTTAGTAGAATCTTCATCGGCTTCCTCGTCTGGTTCCTGAAAAAGGGTAAGGCTATAGGGGGTGAGAACCTAACCACACGATCTCACCATAGGAGTTTAAGAATTATTATAGAAGGATAAATGTATATAATCAAAATCCGTTTAACAGCCGTGATCGATGCTCGCCTTATGACCCTCTTTACAAAAATATAATAATAATGATGAGAAAAAACAATAACTAAGATAATACTTCAAAGACAAGCACGATCAAAAGCTCAGAAGAATCTTCATTGGTTTTCTCATCTATTTTCTGAAAAAGCATAAGGCTGTAAGGGGTGAGAACCTAACCATACGGTCTCACTAGAGGAGTTGAAGAATTGTTATATATATATATATATATATATATATATATATATATATATATATATATATATATATATATATATATATATATATATAATCAAAACTTTGTCTAATAGTGGTGATCATTGCTCGTCTTATAAATCCTTTTCTCTAACTCCATTTAGTTTTTCTTAAATTCATCCAATCCCTTATTCATTAATTCCCTAATCTTGATCTTTGTTTCAAAGTCGTGTGATTATCCATTCAAAAACCCAAAATCATCAATCACACCGCCACAAGTCAAAGACATATCAAAATCTCACCAAAATTACCGAGACATATAACTTATCCCATCACGGCCTTCGACCCAAACATAATCAAATCACGGCCTCCGGTCCAAATATGACCAAATCACGGCCTCCGGCCCAACTTGTAATTAAATCACAGACTTCGGGTCAACATATAATCAAATACAAGCCACCACACTCCACCATAGTCCAAACCAACAAGTTACAAGCAAAAGCAATCAAACAGACAATTAAACAATCACACATAGAGAACAATTATGACAAGTAGTACAATTAGCAGTTAACAAAATATCAATTAGGAAAACCAAAGCAATTATGCAAACCCAAGAAATTTCAAACAAATGTAGTATGATGCATGTCTTGTCAATTGGTTGCCCGTACCCGACAACATTCCTAAAATAGGCGTTACCTATCGCTGTCCCTATCTCAGAAAACACTCATTCCATGAGCGTTACGTATTGTCATCCTCATGGGGAGTCATCCTTCCAGTCTCAAGTGAGTTTTATATATTGCCGTCCTCACTAAGCCATACTCACAGTCTCACATGGACATTACGTATCACCGTCCCCATCGAGCTGTACTCTTAGTTTCAAGTGGGCGTTACGTATCGACGTTCCCATTGAGCCTTATGCACAATATCTCAATGAGCATTACGTATTGCCATCCTCATAAGATTGTGCTCAAAATCATATCTCATTTCAATCATATTCAGGACCACAATTCTTCATAATCATATTTCAATCAAACAGAATCTTAATTATAACCAAAATCAACTTCAGAACTATAATTCTTCACAAATCACAAATCAGTTTCCCAAATTAACAAAACCATAAAGAGTCTGATTTTCCTTAACCAAGTTATTAAACTAACTTTAATAATTCATTCCTTCCAATTCATTTGAAATTTCCAAGAACATAACTCTTAAATTAGATTTAATTAAATAAAACTCACTTTCAAATTCATTCTCAAGTTTTAGAACTTTCCAAAAAGACTCAAAAATTATTTTCTTTTACTAATAAACTCAAATGCTTTAATTTCACTAAAACTTCTCAAAACCAACCTCAACTCCTTTTTCAAACTCCAAAACTTTTTCTCAAAGATTCAAAAAATCAATGATACTTAAATACTTATTTTCATTACTTTATTTTTTACTTAAAGCGCCCCAAAACATAATTCTTTTTATAATTAAGAAAACCAAAAATAAGTTATTTTTTTCAAAGAGACTCAGAAGTCATTTATTCAATTTGACTAAAATATTTATAAAACTTTCGGCAGCACCTTCCCTAAAATCCGGACTTTACCACCTTTTAAGGATTCCATCCAAACCACATTTCTCGACCATTCTCAGTTTCAAAATCAAACTATTTCTCAATAAAAACATATAAATCATATTTCCAATATAAAACCATTGCTCAACATAAATATATAAATCCGATTTTTGAATCAAGATTTCATTAACTACCACAATGCCAACTCAATCAATCAAGAATTCAATCAACTAAGCAATCACATTCACTCAAATAACTTAGTCAATCCATAAGACTCACACAATCACCGAAAATGTATTTCTTGCATCAATATCGATTTATAATAATTCCATAATAAAAAAATATGTTTTAAGAAAAATCCCTACTTCGAATAGTCGAAATTCGAAAGCCATAAAACGCATCAAAACCCTTTTTTTTCGCAGCTTGCAACAGTGGCAGCCACCACCACAGCTCCATACTACTTTCATAGCAATAACAATAACTTTAATCATGCTATGCAATAACGAGAACTTAACCATATGGCAATAACGCTGCAAAATTTGCATCATAATATAATAAAGTAACAATTATAAGGGCTCAGAAACAAAAATAACCCATCGTATAAAAAAGAATGAAGACTATGGGGCAGCAACACCTCCGGCGGTTCTTTCAGCGAACATAGCCACGACAATGAGGTCTGAACAGAGCCAGAAGATGCAACACCAAGTTCCCAGTAATTCTGGCGGCCAGAACGGCAGCAGTAACGGCGGTGGCCTTGTCTGACACCAGCAGCGGCAATGTAACTCCGGCAATGACTGAGAAACGGCTCAACGATGGCAACGGAGGCACAGTGGCAACTGAGTAACGACGATAGTGGTAACTTGCACGAATGGTGATGGCGACGCACGAAGATAGCTCTATGGATG